>NC_056039.1:32074209-32400510 GCF_004379255.2 Salvia splendens
ATACGAAGATGATCCATCCAGAGCGGTCAAGATCGGCTTCGCAGGAACGCCTCTACTCCGGGAAAAGACCATTCAGCTCCTCAAGGAGTACAAAGATGTCTTTGCATGGTCTCCGTTGGACATGACCGGAGTGCCCCCCGAGGTAATCACTCATCGGTTAAATATTGATCCTTCAATCCGGCCAGTAAAACAGAAGCAAAGACTCTTTGCGGCAGAAAGAAGCCAAGTCATCCATGACGAAGTCCGCCAATTACTAAAAGCGGATGTACTATTCGAGGTGAAATATCCTTCTTGGGTGGCCAATCCTGTGATGATCAAGAAAAAAGGAGGAGGATGGCGGATGTGCATAGATTTTACCGATCTAAACAAGCACTGTCCTAAAGATTGCTATCCCCTTCCGAATATAGATAAAAAAGTAGAAGCTTTGATCGGCTTCGAAATTTTCTGTTTTCTTGATTTATACAAAGGATATCACCAAGTGTTGATGGATGAGAGTGACGCTCCGAAAACAGCTTTCATTACCGATTTCGGCATTTTCGCTTATAAAAAGATGCCATTCGGTTTAAAGAATGCCGGAGCCACTTATCAAAGGATGGTAGAAAAGCTTTTTCGGCACCTAATCGGAAAACAGGTTGAAGTGTATGTCGACGACATAGTTGTCAAAAGCAAAAGCACTTCGGAGTACGAAGACAACCTCAAATCCACTCTCAACGTGCTCCGAAAAGCCAACCTCAAACTCTGCCCTCAAAAATGTACCTTTTTGGTAGATTCGGGAAAGTTTCTGGGTTGTTGGGTTTCAAAGGACGGACTCAAGGCAAACCCCTCAAAAGTTCAAGTCGTTCAGAACATGGCAATGCCGAAGTCCATACATGACGTGCAAAGGCTAACCGGATGTCTAGCCGCACTGAATCGATTCCTTTCCCAAGCAGCCGAAAAGCAACTGCCGTTCTTCAAGGTGTTGAAAAAGGCACCAAAGTTCGAGTGGGGAGCCGAGCAGAAAAAGGCCTTTGACGAGCTCAAAAGTTATCTAGCCGAGCTTCCTATTCTCTCTGCTCCAACCGAAGCCGAAGTAATATTCTTATACTTAGCGGCATCAGATCAAACCATCAGCGCGGTGCTTGTACGAGAAGAAGGCCTAAAGCAGTTTCCCATCTACTTTACAAGCCGAGCATTAAGAGGTCCAGAAACAAGGTATCAACCTCTGGAGAAAATTGCTCTGGCGTTAGTAAATGCAGCAAGGAGACTGCGGCCGTACTTCTATGCTCACAAGATATGCGTCTTAACCGATCTGCCTCTTCGGCAAGTTTTGACCAAGCCAGAAGCATCAGGCAGAATCGCCAAATGGGCCATAGAGCTGGGAGAACACTCAATCGAGTACCTACCTCGGAAAGCCATCAAGGGACAAGCCTTGGCAGATTTTCTTGCAGAGGCCAAGTTCGATCAAGCAATCCCTGTCATTGCCGAACAGAAAAATTCTACCAATGCCGAACTAGCACAGCCCTCGGAATCCAAAGTAGAGCCGCCAGACTGCTGGAGCGGATTCGTAGATGGAGCTTCAAACAAGATGGGAAGTGGAGCTGGTATTTTACTCGTCGCTCCCGACGGACACGAGGTAACCTACTCACTTCGGTTCCTATTCCCCACTACTAATAATGAAGCCGAGTACGAAGCCCTCCTGGCCGGACTCCAGTTAGCGCAAAGTCTGCTCGTCAAATCTCTCAAAGTCCATTGTGATTCACAAGTCATAGTAAATCACATGTTGGGTACAAGTGAAGCCCGTGACGAGAGAATGAAGAAGTATTTGGACAAAGCGCAAAACCTCAGCCGAAGTTTCTCCTATTTTCGGATAATCCGCGTTCCCAGAGCGGAAAATAGCCGAGCAGATACCTTAAGTAAGTTGGCCTCAGATCCGAGCTCAAAGGCGGAAGAATTAATGCATCGAAGCATTGATGAAGCCGAGGTACATTCAGTATCCAGCTCGCCGAACTGGATGACGCCGATCTTGCAGTATCTGGATCAAGGACAATTGCCCGAGGATAAGAGAGAAGCTCGGAAGATCACATGCCGAGCACTTCGGTACGAACTTCATGAAGGAGTCCTCTTTAGAAAGTCTTACCTCCAGCCGTTATTGCGGTGCGTAGGACCAGAAGAGACGGACTACATCCTCAGAGAAGTTCATGAAGGATCGTGCGGCAGCCACATCGGAGCTAGAGCTTTAGCTAAAAAAGTTCTAAGATGGGGATATTATTGGCCAACCTTGGTACAAGAAGCAGTGCAGCTCGTCAAGACATGCCCGAAGTGCCAAATCCATGCAAATATCCCAAGGATGCCGCAGACCGATCTATTCACTATGCAAAGCCCTTGGCCTTTCATGCAATGGGGCATAGACATAGTGGGACCACTTCCTCAAGCTCCTCGGCAAATGAAATTCCTAATCGTTGCCGTGGACTACTTTACAAAGTGGGTGGAAGCTGAACCATTAGCTACGATAACGAGCTCGAAGGCATTGGATTTCGTCTGGAAGAACATAGTGTGCCGATTTGGCATACCCCACATCCTCATCTCGGATAACGGGACTCAGTTCACCGACAAGACGTTCAAGAATTGGTGCCAAGAGCTGAATATTCAACAGCGGTTCACTTCGGTCTCTCATCCACAAGCAAACGGACAAACGGAGGTAACAAATCGTATCCTGGTGAAAGGGTTAAAAGCTCGGTTAGAACAAGCCAAAGGACAATGGGTAGAAAATCTCCCTCAAGTCCTATGGTCCTACCGAACTACACCCACAACCTCCAACGGTGAAACTCCGTACAGTCTTGTGTACGGCACTGAAGCCGTGATTCCGGTGGAGATCGGCGTACCCAGTCCCCGAACTCTAAATTTCTCCTCAGAAATGAATGACGACGGACTGAGAGCCGAGCTAGATCTTGCCGAAGAAAGAAGAGAATTGGCATGCATAAAAGCAGCCAAGTACAAGGAGCAAGTAGCCCGGTATTACAACCAAAGGGTGAAGAAGCTACAATTTCAAGTGGGAGATCTCATCTTGAGAAACAACGAAGTAAGCCGAGCAGAAAAGCTGGGCAAGCTCGAACCCACATGGGAAGGTCCGTATCGGGTGTCAGAAGTCCTCGGCAAAGGGTCTTACAAATTGGCTCACATGTCAGGAGAACAGGTACCCCGAACATGGCACATTTCCAACCTCAAAAAGTTCCATTTGTAAGAGACAGTCCGGTCAGTCAGTCTTGAGTCTTGTTCAGTCAATGTGCTTTATTTGGTTTACTTGGTCTTTATTTGTCTCTGTGCGTTTTGTCTATATGCGTTTTGTCTGTCTCTGTGCGTGTCGTCTCTTACAAATGTTACTGAGGTATCTTGTTCTTCGAAGGCTGATCCCCTTCTTAGAACATATACAAGCTAAACGATTGTGAGTCAAAGCTTCTACAGAAGATACAAGACCACAATTCAGCTTAAACAAGCAGTTCGTCTGAAACGAGCTGCAATAAGCCAACGATTGTGAAGTCAAAGCTTCTAAAGAGGATACAAGACCACAATTCAGCTTAAACAAGCACTTCGTCTGAAACGAACTGCAATAAGCCAACGATTGTGAAGTCAAAGCTTCTAAAGAGGATACAAGACCACAATTCGGCTTAAAAATCAAGCACTTCGTCTGAAACGAACTGCAACGAAAGTCCGATTCTCGCGATAAAACTTGCCTGAATTAGGACAAGGGAAAGTCCGATCCACGCGATAAAACTCGCCGAATTAGGACAAGGGAAAGTCCGATCCCCAAATTAGGACAACGGAAAGTCCGATCCGAGCGATAAAACTCGCCAAATTAGGACAACAAGCTTAGTCCGGTCAAAGATGTTTATTTCATCAGACCAAAGACGAGTCCAGTCAAAGATGTTTATTTCATCAGACCAAAGACGAGTCCGGTCAAAGAAGAGTTCACTTCATAAGACCGAGGACAAACATCAACTTACCCCGTACCTTTATCCAGAATGCCGAAGTAATTCACTTCGCTTTCCGGGGGGGGGTAGTGATGGAGTACGTACTAAACAAGCCCAACAGCAGTAAAGCCCAAGAAAGAGTATCAGTTCGGCATGACTAAAGAGTTCAGTTCGGCACAACCAAAGAGTTCGGCCCCAGCCTACAGCTCGGTAAAAGCCAACCAATCAAACTCTGCTCTCAGGTCGGCATCAAGCTCTACTCTCAGATCGACAAAAGCTGCTCGGCAATAATTCAGCAGTTCGGTCTCAGTATTCGACCGAACTGGGAGATAGTGGACTCATGCAGAACCTCCACGACCTCCACTACACCCACGATCTGTTTAGTGGTGTCAAGCAGTCATTAACTCATGCAGGATAGTGGACCCATGCAAGATCGCCACGATCTCCACGACATCCACTACCTAGTAAATAGCTGCATGCCACGATCTTGGTCCTTTGTATAAATAGAACCTAGATCAGATAGATAGGGTTACATTCTCTCGATCTCTAGAGATAAAATACAAAATAGCAAGTCTGTATTGTAAGCTGTAGAAAACAGATCAAGCAATACAACTCTGCCCTCTTTTCTTCCCGTGGACGTAGATTTACCTCAGTAAATCGAACCACGTAAATTCTCTGTGTCGTGATCTGCATTTTCCTGCATTCATCACTAACATCAAATTTTCGCCGAGCCATCATCTAAGAAAGTCCTAAAAAAGATATAATTCGATGTAAGATCTTTGTATTTAATTATGATGTTTTAAAACCGACCTCACTAATCATTGTTATATCATCCATCCGAGAATTAAGGAACCAAAATGGTCCTTAAATAATATATTAATCCTAGTATTTTTTTTATTTATTCTTTCTCTTGTTTTCCATGAATAAGGGAACCAAGGGTCCCTAGAAATATTTATATATGTACTTTTAGCTAAAATTATGTTAAATATGGTTTTATAGTGATATGCATATTAAGCAATAGTTAGAAACATTCATGCATATAAGACATTCAAATTTGATAACCGTGTCCAGCAAATTTTAACATGTTAAACATGTGCAGTCTTGGGAAGTTGCAAGGATTTATATTAGTACTACAAAACAAGTAGCACCACACAACCTAGCGTTATCTTTCGAACTACTATAGAAAAAAAGAGGACAAACACAAAAAACAGAAGTAAAGGACAATTAATATGAAAAAAAGAGGACAAACACAAACACAAAAAACAAGTAACTTTAGCGTTATTTTCCAAACTCATCAATTAAGGAGTGATTTCACAATAATCACAAAAAATACAAAAAACAAGCTACCAAAGTATACTAAGGTTATTGAGAGAGAGGGATGCATGCGAATTATTGAGGTTTGAAAAATAATAGTAGTCTCTGCACATGATGGGACCATATATATTCCAAACACATATAACGTGTGACGCATATGGTAGGGTTTGACATGCATAAATATTTGAGAATTATTGAGGTTTGATATTCATACAATTTTAAGAGCTACAGTCTATCTCTCTCCCCCTAAATAGTTGATGAGTGGGAAAAAAAGGATATATGTGAGAAAAAGATTACTTGTCAAAGCACTTTTAAGATATCAAAGAGATAGTGTAGGCCAACCCTAGATTATGTATTAATGAAGGCTGGGCAATACCAAATTAAAGAAGAAAAATGGGTGGGTCCCCATATATACACATAAAAAAAAGGACTATCTAATAATGTGTTTTAGTTTCATTTCATATAATACCACTAATTTAGCATGCTATTACACTATATTTCTTATCTAGTTATCTTACACCATTTTATTTTCTTCGTAAATGCAGCCCATTTGATTTTATAAATAATTTAGACTCGATAATGAAAAACAATTTAATTGGTGTGGCATTTCTTCACCAACTAATAAATTGATGGTCCAAGTCATCAAGGGTGCTTGTCGGTAAATCTCAAAAGAAAATTTGGGTTATATTATAAATTTATAATCCTCAATATTTAATTTTAGACTTTCGATAATGTCTCGGCCCATTATAAAGTGAAGCCCATTAACTCTATAAATGTTTCTTGATTTTTAACTTCTGATTTTTCACTCTAGCTAGATTTTGAAAAACCACTTTTGATGTAAAGCATTTAATCCTCATATTACAATTATATGTAGTAATTTCATAATCCTGAGAATAATTATTAGTCAATAATTTATAAATGACAGCTTCTGCAAATATGGCACTTTAATTTTCAAGATATCTCATCAACCATCAAATTAAAAGAACTTAAACGAAAAAAAATATACACATAACTCAAAAATATTCCTAATATGAGCAGTCATTCCATAGATTGTTATGACGCTGGACTTGATTGTGCAAATTAATTGTATTTAATTAATTATAAGTGAGTTTTTGTCTTTTATTAATTTTATTCCCCAGTATCCTAATCTATTCATCCCCATCTAGGCCATGATTAAGATTTAATCTTTGTGTATTATTGTTGTTTTTTGCTAGCAATTTATTTCATTTATTTCGGTGACTGGGGACAATTTTTTTAGGGGCAGCCCATTTATTGCCCAAGGAATCTGTTGGGCTAGGCCCATCTAATTAGCACACTTGCTCGGTCAAATTTAATTCAATTGAACTCATTCTAAATCAAATCGTATTAGTTTGATCGTAAAATGGGTCTCCTGTTTTTAAATATGTGCACTTTCCATTTCCATCCGTTCCATAAGTATTTTTATTTATGGAAAGTTATCCAAATTTCCCTATATATCAAGTTATTTACCAGTATTAAAACACTAATAGCAATGGAGGCCTATATATGTGCTTTACGTGATATATATACGCTGCCTTTTCTAAACAATTCATAGTATTTCAATGCGTTTCTTATATCCTAAGATTTCCTTTATGATTGTGCACAAGTTTTTAGAGTTATATGAAATTTAATACCTAATTTTTGTGGCCATGTGCAATTTTAGACCTATTCCACTTTTAGGAATATAAAGACCAAAATTTAACAATGGTGATATTGGACTCGAAATTAATCGAGGTCTTTTGAATCCAATAGTTTGAGTTGTCCTTTTGTGTTGTCAAATCCATTGTTGAATGTCCAAAATGACAACTTCAGTTGTCCTTAAATCTGAACCTAGATCAGTTAACATATATCAAATATCCAATGTTTAAATTGATGACATCAAAGAGACATTAAGCTTCAAAAGCCATAATCAATTTTAGATTTCAACATTACATGAATATCGAAATCTCGAATCCAATATCATTCAAAAATTTAGATAGGTCTAAATTGTAAAATAATTTATAGGAGTACTAAAGTTTGGTCTTTATTGCTACTTTTTATAATTGAGGTCTAAATTGCAAGTCATGTCAAAGATTGAACATTAATTTATAGATACTCCGTTTTTATAATAGTAATATAGTAGTAATTATTTTTTCTTGCATTCATTGTGTTGCAAGATGCATAAAATCAAAACTGAAATGGAGTCCTACAATTGGAATATGGATAACCCAAGAGAATGTCTTGTCGTAACATTGATTTCACGATGGATGGATCTTCTGTTGATGTGGCACTAATGAAGAAGACGATTCATCCAAAAAGGTTTTTTTCTAAAATGGAAATCATATGATGTCAGGCATTGGCAAAACTACTTATGCCAAAAAAATTATCCTAGATGAGGAAATATTTTCCAATTTTGATCATAGTGTTTGGATCACTCTAGGACCAAGTTATGAAGCAAAAGATATCTCAATAGATATTTTAGCACAAATATATCCTAGTGAAGATAAAATACAAATGAAAGAAGATGATGAGTTAGTCACAAAGTTATGTGAAGAATTATCTAGTAAGAGAATCTTGATTGTGATGGATGATTTATGGAGCAAAGAGCCCTTGCATCATTTGCAAACATTATTCCCTAACATCAAGGCAAAGCTTTGGTGACAACTAGGTTGAGAGAAGTAACTCAATGGGGAGAAGATGATATTGTTTATAAAATTCGGTTACTAAATAAAGAAGAGAGTTGGTGTCTTCTTCGTCAAAAGGTGTTTCCCGAGGGAGTGTGCCCGCCTGAGTTAGAGAAAGCCGGGTGAAAAATTGCAGAGGAATGTGATGGTCTTCCACTCCTAATCCTCAAAGTGGCCGAACAATTGCTCCAAGAGGATAAAGATCCGGAGTTCTGGAACCTTGTAGCCTCTGGGAAAGAAACTTCTGTGTTTGCGAACGCACAAGATGAAATATCCGAGGCATTACTTCCGAGCTACAAGAGATTGCCACAACATCTAAAAGCACGCTTCTCTACATGGGAGTTTTTCGTAAATGTTGTGACATCAGCGTATTCAAGGTCAATGATAAGTTGGTTGCTGAGGATTTTCTCGAACATATTGTTTTCGAATGTTTACTTGGCCTAGAGAGTGAGAGTGTCATTATGATCCATTGGAACACCCTCGGTTCCCTCATAAAGAGTTGTCGCCTCCATTCTGTGTTTTGGCATCTATGCAACAATGAAGCCGCAAAGAATGGCTTTTTTCATGCAATCAATAGTTATGACGACTGTTTCGTGGAAAACATGAAGAGTCAACGCAGGTTATGCATTCGCAATAGTGCTTTGTTGGGCTTCAGAGATGTACACGCCTCAATGGAGTCTGTTGCAAGTGCACGTTCTTTTTTATGTGTGAGTCCACCTCATCAATATATCCGGTCCCGTAAGTTTTGGCTTGAGGTTGCTTAGGGTTTTGGATGCCCTAGCAATCCGCCAATACCAGTTCCCAGTTGAACTACTTCAACTGAGATACCTTGCCTTGACTTGTTACGGCAGTCTGCCTACATCAATATCCAAGCTTTGGAAGCTTCAATTCTTGATTGTGAATCGGTACATGAGCACCAACACATCTTCGCTTTTGCCCATGGAAATTTGGGACATGAAGGAATTGAGGCATCTTCAAATCATGGGGGGGGGGGGGGGGGTCACATACCTAACCCTAATTAGGGATACGAATTGAGCTAGCCTCCGATGATGAAGGCGATTCTTCCTTCACTTTCTTGAACAACATTTCTCACATTTCCGGACTAAAGTCACTTAAATGTGTCGTTGTAAATCCTCAATTCGGATCGAAGACGGTTCATCCACCTCCACCAATGTTCCCATCAAGCCTTACAAAGTTAACCTTGAGCGGTTTTGGATATCCTTGGGAATACATGAGTATCATTGGTAAATTGCCAATTGAAGTGCTCAAATTGAAAAGTTATGCATTTCGAGTTCCAGTATGGGAGATTAATGAGTTACCTTATTTCAAGAACCTCAACTTTCTTCTAATTGAAGATACAGATTTGGTGCATTGGAAGATCAAAGTTCCTAGTTTCAGGAAAATTTCAATGTCTTAGGATAAGACATTGCTACAAACTGAAAGAGCTCCATATTATCTTAAATTTGAGTAATAAAGTGGAGATAATAGATTGCAGTCCTTTCACCGTGAATTGGGCAGAGCAGATGAGGCTAAAAGTATTGCCATTCCAATTGCCAACCCAACTTTCTTGGATTGGTCCAAAAGGTTAGTCATTTGATTTTTATGTATTGCCATTCGTGAGCATCGTTCTCGTTTACTCCATGTTAGCATAGTTGTATGTGTTTTATCCATATAATATGACTATATTGTCCATTAAATGTTTTCTGTTATTTCTGCTCTAGAAGAATGAGAATTGCAGTGCTTCTTCAAAGTGTAACAAGTTTGCTTGATTTCAGTAATTGTTTGCACCATGGGTACTACCGGTTTGTGTTTAGTTTATTTTTAAACTCTTAACAAAGTTCTTGATTTCAACAGTTATTAGGTAATTGAGCTTGTTTTGAATTGTATAAATATTAACAACAGTTATTCAAACAATTGTAACTTGATTTCGTGTGCTTTTGTAATATCTTGGGATACAGGTACTTCATCGACACATCACAACTGTCGAGTAACCCCATCACCAGGCGCGATGGTTACGTCTCGACCATGCCACCAAGCCACACATTCTAGCTATCTACAATATTGTGTTTGAGTCAAATCGAGTCTTTCCTTTTATTAGCATTATTTTATGTTATTTAATAAATTGTTTTGTATTGAGTCAAGTAGAATTATAAGCTTTATTTCGGGTTTTCTTTGTCGGTTGTTTCCCGAAATGTAAAATATAGTCGAACCGCATAGGGTCTAGATTCTTATAAACAGGACTATTGTATTTTTATAATCATTCAAGAAAACAATACTAAGTTGTCTATTCTCTTCTCTAAAATTCTCAATACTCATAACTAGGGTCTGAAACACCACATTATATGAGAATTTGTCATATGATTTACTCCCTCCGACTTGGACGTGTTCACCTTATCATTTTAGAAATGCCCGGTTTTAATTCTCGCAAGATTTGGGATACTGTTTAAATGGGTAATGGAAGGTGTTATAGCATGTTTAGAATCCAAGAATAAGCCTCCAGATATGCATATGAAGTTACTGTATCCATACACTGTTCACGAGGAAATGTCTACTCTGTCCCTCTTGAATTCACAAATTTAGTTCTTGCTACTCTAATTCCTTCCTCCACGAAGAAATTGCAACAGAGATATTCTCAAATTTACCATAATCAACACCAAACTAATAACCACAATCAATGACCCATTCTCAATTGTTTAATCAACTCGACACCAATCTCCTCATCAAGCTCACCTCCCTCCACCGGAGCCTTGAATCTGTCTTGGATGAAAAGTTTTTCGGCGTCTCAAAATTCTGGATGAATCTTACAAGGAATTTTGTCGAGGATCGACGGTTATAAGTGGAGAGGCGACACCGCCTCAGTGCTGCCAGAGCTTTTGGGATAAGCTCAGCAACGCTGCGATCTTCTTATTGGGCTCCCCGGTTCTCCTCTCCGGATTTGCGGCGGCGTTCTTACTCGGAACCCTCACGTGGCGCGCCTTTAGCTACTCTGGGTTCCTTCTTGATAGTGTCCGCCGACAAGGAAAGCGGAGCAATAGCTTAGGGATTTTCGAGTTTGACATAATTTGGGGAAAGTACAGCTTTTTGGTGGGAAACGAAAGTGTAATCTCACCTTCATTTCTGGTGTTCCAAAATATAAAAACCACCTCTGAGCCAGTATTTGGTGCGGGCCCTATGATATTTCTAGGGGCTTTTGTTGGTATATAATCAATGAATGTGAACACGAGTATTCCTCCATAAATTGATCTATTTTTTTGGTATATCCAAGAAAGTGAACGAGTCCTAATTAGTTAGGGCATGAGTTTTAAGAAATGTAAGGAAAATGAATTGAATAAATTAGTGAAATATAAGTTTCACTTATATATATTACTTTTATAATAAAACATGACTCTTATTACTTTTATAATAAAACATGACTCTTAAGTTGGGACGAAGGAGTACTTTTTTATTATTGTTGTTGACTATTTCATTGCAGCAAGATCTGTCCCTCCGTAGCCAACTGCACTACGCCCCTGCGGGCAGTTGTTGACTATTTCAAGTATAAGTAGTAGTAGGATACATTTCTCAGAATTCACCAAATAATTTCCATATATTGTACTATAAAAAAAACTTGCAATCACTCTACTTGTCTCATAGGTTCACTTGTCGAGGTAACAAATCAAGATCCGAATCCAAACACATATCTAATGATATAATTATAATTTCATTCGTGTTTGAAATCCAAGTATAGATGTCGAACCCATAGATCGGTTCAAGTTGTGCCAACATCGATGAGGAATGAACACAAAAAAGTCTCCAACCCATGGGTAAATCTTGTGATTAGTCCTTACAGCTGGAAAATGATAATTAAGTCGAACACAAAGAAATAAATCATAATTTTCTCAATTTCATGTAACAAGCTTCCACCAAACCAAACACCATCTTTTCGAAAACCATCTCAACTAAATTATTGGGGTATGTTATATATTTCATGAAAGTCCACAACGACGGAATCAGCTTACTGCAAACCTTACAGGTGAAGCTTCAGACAAGAAGTATGAAGATATTGCCAAGTCTGCATGTCAGGAACTAACAAGTAACAATGGACCCAAATGTAGTTTCAGATTCAATGGTAAGAGAATTGGTAGAGATAAAATGAAGAGACTGAAATCAAGATTCTCCTCCTTATCATAGACATATACCATTGGCCGTTGTATAAGGTAAAAACAAACCCGGTTGTTCGGATACACGATCCTTTGGACATCAAATTGATCTTCCAACCATGCGTAAATTGGAATATCATTGCATATCACAGAACTATACTGTATTAGACAAACTGGTTTTCATCAGATTGATCTAAAGAAATCAAATCAAACACAGCCTCCACTTTTTTCTGATAGGCAAATGAATAGAAATTTAAAGATCGCGTCATGGTACACTAGAGGATAAAGCATCTTAACATAATCTAAGAACAAAAAACAGAAAGATAGATAGGAAATGTGTAAAATTTGTTAACAAGAATGGTTGTCTTCATATAGTTTTGGGCCTTTTGGTACTAGTAGAGGCTGTAGAGCATAATCTGCCCATCTATGATAGAGTATCATGTAGGACTTCGAACCAAAATTCCAAGGTCAGCCACTATAAAACAGGGAAGAGGCATAATCATAAAAGACATCAAATGCAGAGAGAATTTTCAAGTCATCATATCTGTCTCGGGTATATTGTTTATTCAGGTAAGAGTCCTTTACGATTAAGGTCAAAATGATTAATTAAGATCACAACTAGCTAAAATACACACATAAGTTATAACACAGTGGACTTGCATACAAAGTTAAAGTAGCGACTAGAGAGCAGCACAAATTAATTAATATGCATAGTCCCTCAAGGCAAAGTTCATTTGGAAACTAAACTAATTTTCATAAAATAAACAGTAGAGGCAGCAAGTGACTTACAACCCAGTTAATCCGCCATCGTTTAACCGCAGACCACTGTCACACTGCTTAATCTACAACACACCTTCTTCAACCTGCTGGACTCTTAAACACCAAGCACTTTGAGTCGTTGAGCAAAACATCATGACTCCTGACAAAAACCGTCTGTCATCTCAGGCCCACAACAGGGCCTTGACTGGTGGAAGAACTGATGTTGTTACCACAAGCCAGTAGGTTCTAACTTAACGTCAGCTTTTGAGATTCTGTGAGGAAGATCCTTAACTCACAGCTCTGATTGTCTCCTAATTTTTCGTCATTTACAGCTAACAAGAAATTCAAAAGGTTTTATCAAGCAAAATACCAAATAACTGGAGTTGCTGATAGCTTAACTGTGTAAATCTGATGGTAGCAACCACAAGTTCAGCATTATAGTCATATTATGTAATAACACTACATATTTATATATGCTAGGGGTTAATCGAGCTTGTAAAAATATGGAGTAATAACAATGAGTAAATTACGAGTTAATCCGGCAGATGAAAATTCATCCATCATAACAAATCAAGTTCAGGACAAGTAAATCATCAAGTGTTCTTAGAATTGAGGATAAAATACAAACTTTCTAGTAAACTAGGCAAAAGAAAGCAGCAAAGGAAGTAAATCATCATGATTAACAAAGACCAAAAACAATAGAATTAAGCAGCTTCTCATTTGTCAAATTAAACAACCAAGAAACTGCAATTAGAGTTGAAAGACTAAACAAAGTGAACAGTGTTTGTATAAAATAAACCTTGTTCAAACACTAGGTGAAGCTACCAATAATGGTCAGTAAAGCACCACTAATTCACAAACAGAATCATCATCTACTCATACCCTCAGAATCTGTAGCTTGTTCGAAAACGCAATCGCCACCCAATCCGGCTGCGAGGACGACCACTGCAGCTGCTCAATCTCCGCCCCGGCAGTGTACGCCAGAATGGGGTCCAACCCGCCCTCCACCGGCTGCCCCATCGACGAGAGGTCCCAAATCAAAGCCTGCGAATCATCCCCCGCCGTGCAAATGTGGCAGGAGCTATGCGGCGCCCACGCAATCGCATTCACACCTGCCTGATGCCGCTGCAGCTCCACCACCGGCAGCGTCGGGAAGCGAATATCCAACACCACGACCTTGCTACTGTCCATTATGATTGTCGCCATGTATCTCGGATCCTGCTTGTTCCAGCCGAGCCGCACCAGCGGCGTGTCCGGCTCCGAGCTCTCGTAAATTATAGTCGAATGCTCCTTGTCGCGGAGATCGAAAACCCTAACCGAGCCGTCGGCGGAGACAGACGCGAAAACGCCAACGCCGCCCCAGGCGATGTCGTAGACCTCCTTATCGTGCGCGATGAGCTGCGTATCGACCACCTCCTTCTCGATGTCCCAAATCGTGCAGGTGGTGTCGATGCTGGAGGTCCCGATCCGGCGCGGCTCGGCTTCGTTCCAGTCGAAGGAGGTGAGCGGGCCGGAGAATTCGCTGTTGCGGTTGTTGTTGAGGAGGCACTTGAGCTCGACGCGGCGGGAGGAGGAGTCGGAGTCGGAGATCTGCCAGAGGCGGAGGAAATCGGAGGAGGAGGCGAGGAGATCGGGGCGCTGGCAGTCCTTGTCGGGGACGAAGATGAGCTTGGTAGGGGGGTAGGGGTGGTCGAAGGAGATGGCGGAGTCGGAGCGGATCTCGCCGGTGTAGTCGTCGAGCTGGACGATTTCGACGCGGTTAGGGAACTGCTCGAGGAGGCTGGCGATTGCGAGGCGGTATTTCTTGTCCTTGCGGACGCTCCAGTTCATGGCGTAGATGTGCCATGGGGCTTCGTAGGTGTAGATTTCCGAGCGGCGCTGCTGCTCGTCCGATCCGTCTTGGTTCGGATCGCTGCTCGCACCCATTTTCGGCGCGGATTTGGCTCTCTCTATCTATTTCTATCTCTTCACTCTCTGATTGTGGATGCTCACTGGAGAAGAATTGCCGCACGCGGGGGTTGTACCCTGACGTACTACTTAATTTCCAGTCCACAGATAAATAATCACGGCTGAAAAACCCAATTCGATTTTCATGTATCCATTTTTAGGTCAACCCATTTTACAGTAACACCCTTATTTCGAAATATCCCCGCAAATAAGTAGGATTAAACTAAATTGACAAGGACAGAGTGGAGTATTAAATTACAATTCTTCGAAAATTTAATTTATGGAGTGATTCCATTTCCACCTATAACTGCGCTGGAACCTCCCTCCACTGGTTGCCTTCCGCCCCAGTCAATTTGTATGAAGATGAATTAAATATTGAGCTATAGGCTTCTGCACTTATTTTTATTACCCACTAATATTATACTCACTTGGCCCAATTTCGCTTTAATTTGGAAGCCCAAATATTACTCCCAATTTCACATCCTAAATTATAGGAGTAGATGATAAAAGTATTAGTTAATTGAGAGTATGAAACAACAAGTGAGTCATTATATAATTTCTTATTAGTTTGACTTTGACATAGTTTGATATGATCATTTATTTTACTTATATAAAGATGATTGTAAGTGTTTGACTTTAATTCGGAAAATATAAATAGTGACTCGGGGTTATACAAACCTATTGTTGATTATAATGTTCAAGTTAGGGATCACATTCAAAGAGAATACATCTCTAAAGGACCTTGTCAACCAATAGCTCATGTCTTGTAAGGATATTATATGTAAACATGTTTTTTATTATTAGTGTGTTCTTAAATTTCATCCCCCGCGACGTGTTTAAATTTCTTGTTCCATCAGTGACCACAGTGCACATTACAAATCCCCCAGAGAAATGATATTTTTATGTGACAATCTATTGAAAGGGCATTCTCATTTCTGACTTGCTGTAATGTTTGAGGCAAGTCGTACATTACACACACCCCATTGCTGCAACTCCGGTCCAAGATTTTGTCAATGAGTAATAACCTTATGTTTAATGATGACACACTTTCACACAAGACCTAGGCAAGTGGAAAAGCGTATCTCATCATCGTATCTAGCTAATTGTTTAGACTAAGTTTATCGGCGTGGGAGGGTCGACCTCCACGTCAGAAATTCAATTAAAAAAAAAATTAATTGACACAAGAGTCTCTCTCTCTTGGACCTAGGTCCGTTTCTCTCTTCCAACCGACCGAGAGGTCTCTCCACCTCTTTCACCCCTCAGCCAATGAGATTGTGCCAAATGACACAATTTCATTGGCTGATATTATTATTTTTAATAATTAATATATTTTTAATATATTATATTAAAAAATTATAAAATTTATACCAAAATTCATAATTTTTCTTCCTCTATATATAGAGACCACATTTGCTATAGTTTTGCACAAAAAAATATTATCTTTTCTCCTCCTATAATCCTTATTGTTTAGTAGAATTTCATATTTTCTAGTTTCCCTTGTTGCTAGCTATGGAGGATGATGAGGATATTATATTTTTAGTTTGTCCTTTATTACGTTTTTCGATAAATTTATAATAATAAGTATTTGATGTAATAATAATAGTATTAAAAATAATATAAAAATAAATATATAATAGTGTGGTTGGGTGGTCATTGATAAATCATGAAAATATGTGTGGTTGGGTTGGGTGAATATTAATGATGTGGAAGATGATGTGGAGGAGATAAAAATGAATTAAATATTGAAAAAGTGGATGGTTGGGTTGGGTTGGGGGTTGCTGATAAACATGGTCTTAAGGTTTACCCTTACTTTCACCGATGCTCAAGTGAGCTATATAGGATGTTGTACAGTGTCGCGATAGTCATCTAGTGTCTTTAGTAGTACTAATACTAATGCCATGAAAGAGATTGCTCAATGCCTAAATTTTGTGGGAACTCTTATCCTTAAAGCATAGTGTATAAAATAGTTGTGTAATTTTGCTCTTCCATTCTTCATTAGTTTACATTTGAGTTTCATTTTATTGTTGCACTGTGCTAAATGTGGGTTCAATCAGGGATGGAGACACCAGTGGCCAAGCCACCGCTCGAGCGGGGGCTTGGCCGGTCCCAGAAGCCTCCCACCACTGGTCACCCTCCGCGCCGGCGCCCGTGCGCTCCGGCACCGAATCCAAACTATTCACGATTGAGTTTTGCGCCGCCCAAAAAATTTGGGGGAGAAGATGATAGTAAATGGGCTTCAACTATTATTCTACTGGGCCTTAACCTTTATTGTATTTATTTAACAAATTTTCATTGAATTGTAATAGTACTATAATAAAATAAGTTCAAGTTTAAATAATTAAACCCACATGCGGCATGCCAAGCAGCCAATGAGAATTTCTTTTTCATCAATTTTGCTCTCTTCTTTTAATTTACTTTTTTACTTCCCATTTTATTTTTAATTTTTAAGCAAGGGTGGAAAGTTGTCACCATATTGTCAAAATTTTAATTCTTAAAGGAGTATAAAGTTTGCACACACTATAATTTCAATCTCCTCACCTTAATATTTCATAGATAAAATTCAAATACAACACTCTAATTAGTTTGCACACAATCTCCATCGATCTAATCATCAATTATATAGATTTTATGATTTAAGTTACTTTTGATTTTATTAAAGAAATAAAATCAAATTTAAAGATAAATACCTAAATTACAACAACTAAATTAGTTTTGATTCTAATACTTCTGTTTATTGATTTATTTTGATTCTAATATTTCATTTAAGTTATTTTTCTCTCTCTCTATCCCTTAAAAATAAGAATTTTTAAAAGCGCATGAATTCTAATGCGCAAATATATTGATAAAATAAGAGAGAGAAAGAAAAAGTAATTTAAATTTTATTTAATAATAATACTCTTACCTCATTAAAAATGAATTTTTTTTTTCTAAAATCAAAAGTGCCTAAATTTAAGGAATATATAGAATTTAGGTTTTATTTTTAAAAGACACATAAATTTTTGTTTTTTAGTTCGGTTTTGATTTTTAAAATTAAATAAAAAAATAAATCAAATTATATTTTATATAAATTAAGTTTTTAATAATATTATTATATATAAATTTTCAGCACCGACTAATTTATTTTTCTAGTTCCATCCCTGGGTTCAATTATTCTTATTCTTCCTTTTAGTTTCTTCTATTGAGTTAGCAAAGAGGGTAGTCGTTCGCGGAAGGGATCACCTCATGCATTATATACTGCATTTGCTAATACACCATTATAAAGTGGACATGTGGAACCTATAATTATGGTAGAATCCATTTTCAATACAACCTCTCTCATATTTCCTCTCTTTACCATTTTTAATCTAAATGTGTAAACTCATTTTATAAATAATTGTATTAGTAATTAGCATTTCTAAATTTTTTTATTACGAAGAGAATTATGTTTATTATGAGATCAGTTTATGAATTATGAATCTATTTAAACCTAATTAATTAGCCACACGATGTCTTTCTATAATCTAAGCAAATACACTTGTTTATACACGAATGTGTTCTTCTTTGCGAAGAAAATAATGTGAAAAGTTATGATTTTTTGTATATGATATATATAGCCTAAACAACTTAAAGCACATGAACTTTAGAGAGGCATGCAATATTTGTTATTTTTATAGGAATCATTTATATCGTGAAATTTGTTTCAATACAATATGAAAAATTAAGAAAATAATAAAAGAAAAATTATTTTGAAACAATCACTAAAAACTTATGTTGCCATTTTATATTTTAAAATAATAAAAATGCTTATATTATACATCCTCGGTATTTAGCATGTGGTATATCATAGCTATGAAATCATTGAGAATAAATCATTTGGCTTAAGTAGAAATCTTAATAATAAATTCGTTCATAATAAGTAGCAATGTGATATTATTAGTATTTTTTTTAAAATGAGATAACACAATTACTTTGATTAAAATATTAGAAATAGAAAACAAAAGAGAGAAAGTCACGGAAAGGCTAAAGAGATTATGTTAAAAATAGATTTTCTTTCCCTCAATATAAATTTACATGTCCACTTTATAGTGGTGTATTAGCAAATGTAGTATATAGTGTAGGAGGTGATCAATTCCGAGTCGTTTGATTGTCTGAAAGGATAATAAATCTTCATGTTAACATCATTTGTTTTTGCTGCTCAATTGCAATTTGGGCATGATGCTAAGTTTTGCGCTCGAAGGTTCGAGCCTCAACCGAGTCGCACATGGTCTTAGTTATATTTGGATTGGTTTTTATTGTTTACTTAATAAATAAATGGTGGTTTAGTTTGGTGATAGAGTCAATTAGTTTCAACTATTTATAAAAAGAAATAAAAAAGGGGTTACGTACATGCAATAGCATTTAAGAAACCGAACTTGATAAGGATGTTGTTTTTTTTTCCTTTTTGAAAGGAAGATCGACGATGGTTCCCCATCTACCCCAAAATGACTCGGACCCCTAACCTAACGGTCGAAGGTGAAGCGTCGGAGGGAGTGATTTGACCAGAATAATAGGGAAGCAGTTAGTGGGGAAATCCCAAGATTATCACACCTGATTAATTAGTTCAATTTCAGAGATTTTATTGTTATTTGAATTATTGTAGATTTGTTTAGCCGCCTATATAAGGTGGGTCAGTAGGAGTAGTTGATATCTTTGGAGAGATCAATATTCTGGACGGTTTTTACCATGGCCTCCTGTGTGAGGATCGGCCTCCTTCGCGAGGATTAGTTTTCTTGTATTCCTTTCGTTAGTTCCATTCAATTATTTACAGTTCATGTTCTTTCAATCCTTTATTCATAGTATATATTCTCTTTCGTTAGTCTTGAGCCTTTTACTCCTATCAATTTGGTGCGGTGAACAATTATGGTGAACACTCTCAACGGATTGGAGAAGGCTATAGCAGTGATGAAGCTGCAGTCCCAAAAGACGGTAGATCAAATTGAGGCTTTGAGTGCTAAGTTAGACGACTTCATATGTGAATTTCGAGCTTCTCTTGCTTCCCAATTGATGACCTTTCCGAAGTTTGATGGATTCGAGGTCCTCGTGTGGCTCGCGCGGGCAAACCAATATTTCCTCCTCAACAAAACACCTTCGGATAGACGAGTCGACGTCGCCATGCCCACCATAGACGGACCAGCCAAGCCATGGAAGCAATTGCTCGTTCTTCACTGCCCCTCTTTATCGTGTGACAGATTTGTTCAAGAGCTCTTGAAATGTTTTGGTGATACCATCCCATCAGACAGCCACGTCACTAGCAATTCATCTAAGTACAGCAGTGACGATACCATTGTTACTGTCCATGTTGCCAAAAACCAGCCAAAAATTCCACCCACACCCAACAATAATACTACAGCTATCCTACCCACCGTGACAGCACCATTACTGCCCTCTAGTCCACCTACAACAGCCCATCACGAGATACTAGCTATTAAAACGTCTACAAATCACCCTGATCTCGGTACCACTAAAGACAATAGTGTGCCCCTGCCCCTTCCAGTACAGCATGCCTTTCTACCTCCAGTCCGTAGGACTCTACCACCTTCTACCACACTACCTACACTAGCCACGGTGGCAGCACCGTTGCTGTCTGCCAACCCCGATATTCTGCAGATTTGGTTTCCGTTCCCAGCCTTGCTGCGATGTTTAGTTCCTGCTGCTGGCCACCAGTCCGCACCCATGGTGGTTCCCTTTTCGGATTCCCTAATTTCATCAGTGGGCGCTCCATTCTCCTATCTGGTCATGCTGCGATTCCTACATATAGTTGGCAATCTTCTATGGTTCGATGCTCTGGCTACTACCCGAAAGTATGAGTTTGAACCTCCACCGGACACAGTGATGTGTTTCGAATTTTAACTGAGCCTTGAGGGCAAGGCTGTTTCGAGAGTGAGGCAGTTGATACGGATGTTGGTTGGAGGGGAGTGATTTGGCCAGAATAATAGGGAAGCAGTTAGTGGGGAAATCCCAAGATTATCTCACCCGATTAGTTAGTTCAATTTCAGAGATTTTATTGTTATTTGAATTATTGTAGATTTGTTTAGCCGCCTATATAAGGTGGGTCAGTAGGAGTCGCTGATATCTTTGGAGAGATTAATATTCTGGACAGTTTTTACCGTGACCTCCTGTGTGAGAATCGGCCTCCTTCGTGAGGATTAGTTTTCTTGTATTCCTTTCGTTAGTTCCATTCAATTATTTACAGTTTCTGTTCTTTCAATCCTTTATTCCTAGTATATGTTCTATTTCGTTAGTCTTGAGCCTTTTACTCCTATCAGAACTTGTAAGGTTTTACATAGTGAAAAAGTCCTCATTGGCATTGGAAGAACGAAAATGAATCTCAACCCAATCCTAGACTGAAGTTAAGTTATTGTACCATATGATTGGTAACAACTGTATCAATTTGAATTGAGTTTTTGAAGATTGGGGATTGGATTGGTCAACCCTTGATTTCACTTGAATCCACCATTGGCTACATATTGTCGTTTGTTTGAGGACACATTGCCTTGCGCCGGCAAAACTTAGGGCAATAGTAGTTATGTGAGCACTTAGTCGTGCTTACGATTTAAGTGCTTCTAATGCATATGACTATGGTTAGTGTAAAAGATGTGAATATTGTAGGTATTTACTGTATGATTTAAATGCTTTTTCATGTATGGTGACAAAAAATGGACACTACCAGCAATTTGACATTGGACAAAACAGTTTTGTTCGTTTTCCTGTTTTAACAAGACTGATGGTGATGGGCCTAATGTTGGAGCCTGAATATTCATTTAATACTTTATTTTATTATTGGAAATGGTCCCAAAATTTTGACGGATGGCAAAGACACGTGGCAGGCTATTTGGCTGTTAGTAACTGCCGACGAGTTTGCAAATAGCGGATAATTTATCTTGCTTTGAGGGGCCCACGCTTATGTGTCGCTTTCGCCAGCGCATTTCTTTTGGTGTCGGCAAAGTGGAATAGCTGTAATAAGTATTTCTCTGTGTTACAGTGTTACTGGTCTTCACTTCATCAAGATTTCATTTGTAGCGTATCAAGCATAAATATTGCATGGTTGTTTTACTTTTATGCAATAAATTTGGATTGGTAAGTGAATAAACGAAATTATTGTTAATGGTTCAACTTTAAAGTATTAGTTGATGGTTCAACTTGAAAGTATGATACTGATATGATTATTGATTGAATTTCTTCATTTTAGAAACTTTGTCATTTATTTTACTTTCTTTGTTTCAGAAACTTTGTCATTTATTTTTATTTCTGATCGATGTGTGGACAATTAGGTTCCACGCATTATTGAGTGTGGTGGAGTCTCACTGACAGTTGAGATTAATCAATAAAACGGAAAAATATCTATAGCTTATTTATATAATAATATATGGACATACTGACTGCATGGTTTGAAATTAAATGTGTTTAGTGTAATAAATAAAAGCATAAAGCAAGGCGACTTTGTGAAAAGCGAGGGCTACCAGCAATTTAAAAATAAAGTAAAAAATCAATTTGATAGGATTTTTAAAAAAGAGGAACAGTAACTTTGAATTTAAAAAAGAAAAAAAAACAAGCGAGACATACTGACATATTGATGGCGCATTTTAAATTATCCTACTTTATAATTACTTTTAGTAATCTAATTTATTCCAAGATTAAAGCTAATCTTTTCTTTAATTAGACAACAAACTAGGGTCTGGCATAAATAAAAAAATTAAATATATGCATTCGTATCCCGTGTTGCTGACTTTCTTTTACCATAAATCTTTGCTAAGTGTTTTAGCATTCCGTCTATCCTATATTACTTAAATTTTTCTTTCACAAGATTTTAGAAATAATCTGAGAAATAATTCAAGTAAAATGAGAATCCAAAATCAAATTTGTGATTCAAACCATCTGAGATGAAGAGTATGTGTTATTGGGGTTATCAACTATAAGTGGTCTGGCCAAATAGTTTAATATTTTAAATTCTAAAATTAGCTAATTTTAATAGTTTATTACTTTACACCCAACACAATTTTCTTAAATGTAGTATCCTATTCTAATGCAATTAATAATAGTAACACCGATAGAGTACTTTACACGGTATGTTACACATGAGACACGTAATTATCAATTCAACACACCTATCAATTTGGTGACCTCACTGAACAATGATTTGTCCGTAGAATTTCAAGTTGTATCAAATAGAATAGTCGACATGGATTTTATATTTGAAGTCACTAAAGCATGATTATTTAGATATACTCAATTTTCTTGCAACTCAATTTTCCTAATCTCTACCTTAGTTCTGGTTAAGAGAGAAGAAGTTACATAAAAAAAGTATATCATGAATTTACCTTATTAAAAAGTGAAATATAGCTATCTAAAAAATCATATATTTTAAAAGGAAAAAGTATATGAAAAGGTATATTATTTTTTAAAAATGAAATAATAGTATAAAATACATTAAAAACATAAAGTCTAATACATTCTCAAATATCTTTTTCTTTGAAAATAGATTTTCATGAAAAAAGGTAAATATGATAATTATAAGATTTTACATTTTCATTGATGAGGAGGTAAAGATATCTCTTTAAAATAGGAAAATGTATAATATCTTTTCAAATATCTCGTCCCTTGAAGAATATTTTTTCATGAAAAAAAGTAAATATAATAATTATATTAGTTTAAATGTTCTGACACGCAACTTATTAGTGCTACATTGCTACTTATATACTCCTATCCCATTGGTGATAGAAATCATTAAATTCTATACTTAATAGAAACCACAAAATTCTATACTTAGCATTCTGTTATGACAAGTTGGATAACTATAAAATACTGTATTCTTTATCTAACATGGAGAAGTTCTATTTTCATTATATTACTTTATATAACCAAGGATGTATGGTTAAATCATAATCATCATTTCTATATAACACTGTAAAAGAAGATTAATTATCGATTTTGGGGCAAGATCAATATGGAAAATTGATAAAAACTCAATCGAAACGGCCACCAACACTGAAACCGAACCTGTGAAGGCAATTATAATTTCACTCTCTTGAAATCATAATCCGATTAGAATCAAAATCCGCGATTCTTGAAGTACAAACATTCCTCGATATAATCTAGCAAAAAGGGTAGTTTAGTAAACTTAAGCATGAAGCTCTCAAAATATCCTCCTCACTTTCCTCCCTCTTAATCCGGCTTGCCTTCACTAATCTCCCTCTCAAAATATCCTCCTCACTTTACACACACTTTCCCGGTGTGTGTGTGTCGGAGAAATCCAGATAATAATATTAAAAATAAAGTAAAATCGCACGAAAACGACAAAAAACCGTTCATCTGAAACTCTTCGTTCAAACCCTCAAATCCACAATTTAGGAGCCCATTTCTTTGCATGGAGAAAAGAGAAAAGGAAAAAATTGACAGAAATAAAATCAATTTGCCGATAAGATATTTTGGCTTGGTTTCTCCTGCTATAAATAAAGCACCCACTATTTGCCAACTGCCTCTCCCAACGGTTACTTATTCTCAACGCCATGGATTTCAGCTCGTTCCTGACGTCGCTGGGGACGTCGTTTGTCATTTTCGTGGTGTTGATGCTCATCTTCACATGGCTCTCGAGGAAACCAGGCAACCACGTCGTCTACTACCCGAATCGAATCATCAGAGGGATGGAGCCCTATGAGGGAATCCGCCTCACCCGCAACCCCTTCACTTGGATCAAAGAGGCTTTCTCCTCCACTGAGGCTGATGTCATCCGACATTCCGGCGTTGATGCCGCCGTCTATTTCGTCTACCTCTCCACCGGTATATCTCTCTGTAGTGAACTATTTCGCGTGGTTGCTTAAGCTACATTAGTGTGAATTATCGAATTTTAGGGTTTCTTCGTTTTAGCCTAATGTAGATTTAAATTAGGCTTATTGTTTGGTAGTTGGGGATGTAATTGCAGACTAGATCTATTTAATTTTGCAATTCTTCTCTGTTGAGTTTGCTTTTCTTGTGAATTAGACTGATTGTGTTGAGTTTTATTGGATCTGGTGCAGCACTAGGAATACTGGTTTTGTCTGGTGTTATCCTTCTACCTGTGCTTCTTCCTGTTGCTTATACTGAGAAGACAATTTCTGCCAATGAAACCGCCATTGAAGGATCTTTCAATGAACTTGACAAGCTTTCCATGGCGCATATTGCAGTTAATACTCCCCCTTTTTCGTTTTCGCCTTTGCATTTACTGATGATCATTTTAGTATTGTGGAGTGATGTATGTGCTTAATAGCATCTGAATTATGTTGTGGTTACAGCAAAGGAGCCACCGGCTATGGGCATTTGTTGCAGCTACATATTGGGTTTCTTTCGTTACATATTACCTTTTGTGGCGCGCATACCGGCATGTTTCCGGTATGAGGGCCGAAGCCCTTATGTCGTCTGAAGTCAAGAACGAGCAGTTTGCTGTTCTTGTTCGGGACATTCCCCCTCTCCAAAACAGTCAAACCAGGAACGAACAGGTGGACTCGTATTTTAAGGCAATCTATCCAGATACGTATTACAAGTCAATGGTGATCACGGACAACAAAGTGGTACTTGCTTTGACACTCTTTTGCATCTCTCCATCAATGTATTGATTCATTTGTGTAGGTGTGTGTATAAGGATGTCATGTTTTCTCACCCAGCATTTGGTTTTCATATCACATTTTGTAACTTGTCATCTTTTTGTTCAGCCCAACAAAATTTTTGCAGAGTTGGAAGGATACAGAAAGAAGCTTGCGCGTTCAGAAGCCATATATGCCGGGTCTAAAGGGACTACTAGCCCTGAAGGATCGAGGCCTACTACAAAAACTGGCTTTATGGGGCTTGTAGGTAACAAGGTTGATGCAATAGAGTACTATAATGAGAAGATAAGGGAGTTGGTTCCAAAGTTACAATCTGAGCAAAAGATCGCCATGAAAGACAAACAGCAATCTGCAGCTGTGATTTTCTTCAATAACAGGGTATCTGCAGCATCCGCTGCACAATGTCTGCATGATACAATGGTGGATAAATGGACTGCCATGGAAGCTCCTGAGGCCCGCCAGTTACTGTGGGACTATCTTTCCAAGAATTTCTACGAGAGACTGATTCGGCAATACCTTGTCTATTTCATAGTGTTTCTCACCATCTTCTTTTACATGATACCAATTGGATTGATTTCAGCACTGACTACATTAGATAACTTGAAGAAGTTGCTCCCTTTCTTGAAACCAGTGTTGGATCAGGCTACAGTCAGGACAATCCTCGGGGCGTACTTGCCTCAGCTTGCACTTATAATATTCTTGGCACTGTTGCCAAGTTTCTTGTTGTTCCTTTCCAAGGCTGAGGGCATACCTTCACTGAGTCATGCAGAAAGGGCCGCCTCCGGGAAGTACTTCTATTTCTCGGTGCTGAACGTATTTATTGGTGTCACAGTTGGTCACACGCTTTTCGATTCGTTGAAAACTATTCAGGATGATCCAAACTCTATATTCGATGTACTAGCAGCAAGTCTTCCAGGAAGTGCTACGTTCTTCTTGACTTTTGTAGCTTTGAAGTAAGAATCCTTTTCCTTTCTCAACTAGTTGTGGTTTTGTTGCTTGATTATCATTACCTTAGTGACATAATCTCTTTTATGAGTTCGGCTGCTGTGTTGTAATCGAATATCAACACCATGACAATGTATCTTCAGCTCGATGACTAGTAGACTGACTCCAATGTTCGACTAACTTTGTGCTTTCAGGTTCTTTGTCGGCTATGGGCTTGAGTTATCACGAATCATTCCTTTAATAATATATCATCTAAAGAAGAAGTATCTCTGCAAGACTGAAGATGAAGTGAAAGAAGCTTGGGCTCCGGGAGATCTTAAATATGGGACTAGATTTCCTTATGACATGCTCATTCTTACAATCGTTCTCTGCTACTCTGTCATAGCTCCGATTATCCTTATATTCGGAGTCTTGTACTTTGGTTTGGGATGGCTCATTCTACGGAATCAGGTGATTCTCCTCATTCTTCCTCCTGCTAATGCTTCTCGTTTTGGTCATATATATTTACATGTTTACCTGACCCCTAACCCTGCATTTGCCTCTGGTTTCCATCAACAGGTGCTCAAAGTTTACGTGCCTGCATACGAGACCTACGGCCGGATGTGGCCCCACATGTACACCCGCATTGCAGCATCGTTGCTCTTGTATCAAGCCACAATGATCGGTTACTTCAGTGCAAAGGAGTTCATCTACAGCCCAGTTCTGATCCCACTTCCTATTTTGACCCTCCTCTTCATCTACTTATGCACGATGAAGTACTACCGCTTCTTCCAGGTGACAGCGCTGGACGTTGCCTGCCGGGAACTGAAGGACATTCCCAACTTGGAAGGCGTGCTCAGGTCGTATCTCGCACGTAGCTTGAGCGCAGAGAAGGGGACCGATGATGTTCAGTTCGTAAATGATTTGGTTCACGTTTCTAGACCAGGTTCTGTGGTTTGAGGTTTTTATCCATTTTGTGAATTTGTTGGATGTATGTTACATGTCTTAGGTTTTGTATTATCTCTTAGAGCTGTTCTAGCCTTTTGTTCATTGTTTCCACTTTCCACTAGGTTTGTTGTTGAGAAGCTGTGGTATATGTAGTGCTAGAAAATTTGTTAATTATCGATTTCAGTCATTTCTCTGCCAGAATTTGGTGTGTATTTGTGATTGTGATCGTGGAATTTAGAGAAAAAAATGTTTCCCTTTCTCCTGATTACTATGGTCTCAATTCTGAAATAACCTCTTTTTTTTATGTTTTGCAGAAATTTGCTTTCCACATATTTCCTTTATGAAAGTCTTTAAGGCTTAAGCCCGACATAAAAAGATTAAATTTTTAATTAGTTAGTAAGAGGAATTATAATTAATAGTAATAATTTTAAATAAACTGCTTGAGTTGTACCAGTTGTAGGATGTTGTTCATCCAAATTTTGTGGGACACCGAACACCCATTTTTTAAATTTGAGCATCTTAGCGTGTGTGGGCTTCGATCTATTTTTCTCTTTTTCTTTTGAGTTGGCGAATTACCTTATTTATAGGTTTTAGTCTTTTATGTGACAAATACTCCCTCTCTTCTATAAAAATAGAGATTTTGGAAATAACAGTTTTAATACAAAATTAATAAAATAAGATAGATGTAGAGAAAATGATACCCACTTCATAAGAGAGAAAAGTTTACCGAAAATGGAAGATGACTATCATGTGGGATGACACAAACTAGAAAAAGAAGATTATTTTTGTGAGAACGAGGGAGTATTGATTTTCATTTTCTAAGGCCCAATCTTTGTGCTTTAAACTAGTAGTATGAGTGTGATACGAGACATGATTGACTAAAATTATAGAGTAGTAATTTAAAATCCGAATAAATTCAAAATAATGTTTTAAATAAAAATAAATGGATTTGAGTTGCCAGAAGTGGAATAATGCACGCTTCCTGTTTATTAGTATGTTCTTGATTTAGCTGCTGAACTATTTGACTTTTGAGAAGCAGAGGTTAGAAAGAGATGTATGCTAATTATATATTTTCATTTGGGAAATTGGTCTCTAAAACCATAAATTTTGCCTAAAATTTGGTAATTCCCATGAACTTTAAAATTAGTATATATAATATCATAAACTTTGCACTTTGTTTGGTATTTCCTACGACATGTCTATTAGTATTATATTGACTAACTTACAAGGTTTTTTTTTCATACTTGACATAATTAAATCAACATGGTTTTCAACGTGACTTTTTATCTTACATGTTATGAACTTAAAAAGGAGTTTAAAATATCATAAAATGTATCACGGTTGCCTACGTAAAATAAGATTTTGATAAAAATATCTTATTTTGGTAAGTTTGAGAAATACCAAACAAAATGCAAAATTCATGATATTATAAACCAATTTCAAAATTCATGAAAAATACCAAATTTTAGGCAAAGTTCAAAATTTTAGAGACTCATATCCCTTTTCATTTTAGATTATATTTTACTGTCAAATTCGGAAAATTTTTAGGGATAGTGAGGAAAACGTTTATTACGTAGTAAAGAAGTAGTACAACACTCGACATGCATATGAGTCAGCGGCGGACCCAGGTGGGGTCGCGTGGGATCGGCCGACCCCATCGGCGGTCCACCGGGCGCTACCGGAAAACATCATCTTTCACATTTGATCTGGTGCAGCTCTGCCTCCGACCCCACGGCAGCTTCAATTTCACCCGAAACCTTCGGCCTTTTTCAAAAAGTAAGAGGATAGAGGAACGATACTAATAAAATAGGGGAGGAGTTGCAGAGAAGGCATAATCTGACGGTGGAAGGATGAAAAAGACGATGGAATATTTTTATTGCTTTAGTAATTAGGTTAAATGAGTGAAATTCTTTGGGCCAAATGTTAGTGGGCAGTTAATTAAATAGGTTGCCTATTTTTTGGATAACTAAGCATAATTATTTTTATAATTTTCGTTCATCAACTAAAATTTCATTATATTTATATTTTATTTACTAATTTTTTTAAACTATTTAATATTTGGTGCTAAAATTTTAGAATCGATGTTGTATATTCCCTCCGTCCTATAAGAATATCCACTCTTTCATTTTTAATCCGTCGCACAAGAATATGCACTTTCTAATTTGGCAAAGTCTTTTCTCTCTAATGAGGTGGAACTCATTCTCCACTAACAATACTTTAATTACTTTTTCTCTCCACCTCTCTCTTACTTTACCAATTTTACATTAAAACTTGTGTCAACCCCAAAGTACATATTCTTTGGGGACGGAGGGAGTATAAAGTTATTTCATCACTAATTAATATAATGATATTTAAATATTATATTTATTAGTATTATTTTTTATTATATCCGACCCCACGGATTTTATTTTCTGGAACCGCCATTGCATATGACATATCTATTTTAAGATTTTTCATTACGTTAGGGGAGTTGGTCTACTTGCTTTCAGTTTCTATTATTGCTATATATGGTTTAATTATTTTATTGATGCCACTTTCAAATATATACTTCAGCCAATCATAAGCATTTAACTTCAATCGTTTACCTTGAAAGAAAAAAAAAAGCCTCCGCAGCGGTGCTCGCTGGCAAGGAAGGCGTCCGTGCCGCTGACGCGGCTGACTCCGAATACTACGGCAGCTGCCGCTACAGCACTTCGAGAAGCTCGGCCTTACCTCCAGCGGCTACTCCGTCACCAAATACATCTACGCCATGTCTCAGATCGATCTCCCCCAATGGCTCGAGAAATCGCGATTGGTCAATTCGTGGAGTATTGAAGAATGCAGCAGCGAAGATCAACGTGAAGAATAAAGAGAAACACGTGGGAGTGAGCTAGTAAATGAGTCGACCGTTAGAGTTAGTTATAAGGGTTTGATTGTGTAGGATCAGGTCCATGTGTGTATAGTGTGTTGCATAGAACTATAAATAGATAGATTTCCCTTATTTGTAAGTTTGAGTTTTTGTTGAATGAGAAATATCTTTTTCTCCATTTTATCTCTATATTGAGAATTATTCCTCCATGTTTGATTTTACATTTCTTATATGGAGCTCCGATTCCAATTGGATCGGATTCGTCGCCGTCAGCGACGACGCCGAATCGGAGCGGATCGGGCGCCGCGACATCGTCGTGTCGTGATGCGGCACGGTGGCGCCGGCAGAGTGGTACGACAATATGCAGAGCGACCTCGAGCCGATCGGCCAGGCCGACGCCAAGGTCAAGCATGGCTTCCTCAGCATCTACGCTTCAAAGTGTGATACCTCGAGGTACAACAAGTCAAGCGTGTCAGAACAAGTCATGATCGAGGTGAAAAGACTAATTAACCACTACAACAAATTAGGGCAAAAAGTGAGCCTAACCATCACGGGGCACAGGGCGCATTGGGCCTATTAGAGCATTTCCAGTGGGCGGATGTCTCACTCGGACATCCACTAGGACATCCCAAAAACACCTCCTGCCTCGTCACTAGGACATCCCCCGCACAATCCGCCCTTCCCACTAGAGTTTTTTTTTTAAAAAAATTAATTACCGGACGTCCGACCCGGATGTCCGACCCACTCCACAATGGCGGACGTCCGCCCGCCCGTCGCCCGCACGTCCGAGGACACCCGACGTCCTCACGGGACGTCCGTATCCGACCTTCGACGCCACAATGGCGGACGTCCCGGTCGCCCGTCGCTGCCGTCCGACCGGACGTCCGCCATTGGAGATGCTCTTAAACGCGTACGAGGCCGCGAAGAATTTCCCCGCGCTGCCCATCAGCATGCTCTCCTTCGCGGCCCCACGCGTCGGGAACATCGCATTCGGTGACGAGCTATACCAAATGGGGGTAAAGACCCTCCGCGTGACATTAAAGCAGGACACGCACGTCGGGGTCGAGGTGAAGGTCGACGTCCGGCCATCGCCGTACCTTAAGAAGGGGTTGAATTTGATAGGATTTCATATGTTAGAGACGTATCTGCATTTAGTGGATGGATATATACCACAGTAGAAATTCGGATTTTGGGATGGATTCGAAGAGAGTTGGTGAACAAGGATTATGACATGTAAGATTATTATGAGTTTGATTCAGTATTTAATTATGATTTAGATTACTGAGTTTTGTACATGATATATATATCTATCTCAGTTTGTTTATGGAGTGATAAAACAAATGTTTTGGTGGCTGAAACTTTTCTCATTTATGTTTAACTTGGCATATGAAACTTTGAAAACTTAAAAGATTCTTTGATGAATAGATAATACTGTTTTGACATGTCCAAATATAACGTTCTATCGATAGACTAATTTAATCTAGTTCAAACTGTCTAAAATATCTTAATTGGTTAAATTTTCGTTCCGCAACTTTACAAATTGACTAAAATTAAATAAAAAATATGAAGTTAAGATTTGTTCGTATTTATTCCATGACAAAACAATCCGATTAACTACACAATATATTGTTGATGTTTTTCGACCAAACGATAATATTTTCATGAATAGACGACATCGTTTAACTCCTTGGTAGTGGCGTCAGTTATGATTTTTTGACTGACATATCATATATAATTTGCCAACAAATCCTAACTTTAAAGTATTTCCGGAATTGATTTTAAAAAATTGTGTGACATAGAAAATTAAACTTTGTGATTTTTAGACAATAAGACCTTAAATGTATAACAATCAGCATATATACACAAGTTTATTCAAATTTGTAGGGAGAAAAGCGAAGTTCTTTCTTGATGGCGAAATACTTGTTGAGCAACTTTAGTGTTTGAACGGAAGGGGTATAAGCATAGTAGAAAGCAATTCATTAAAAAAATGATTTCAAATAGTTACAAAAGAGTTTGCCAAAAGTTTACTTATATTAAATTGTTTATTCTTATTTTTTATTGATAGGTGATATTGATAATTGATTGCATTCACTGCACGCAAAGATTTACGTACCTTTTGCTAGAAATTCTTATCACCATCTTATGGTACATACTTAAAATTATATAGTAGTACTTCATATAAAATACTTAGATTCATAATTAAGTTACATGTTGAACAACAAATCACATGACAGAAGAAATATACTTGTTACTATAATTGAACCTATTATTGCTATCATTTTGTCATCTGTTAACATTTTTCAATAATCCAGATCATAGTTTGGAGTTTGTACAATGATGGGGTACGAACCAAACCCTAATGGCAAGCCCAATAACAGTGACGGCCCATCAGCCCAGAGCCCAAGAAAGAGTATCTGTTCGGCACCAAAGAGTTCGGCACGACCAAAGAGTTCGGACTCAGCCTACAGCTCGGTAAAAGCCGACCAGTCAAGCTCTCCTCTCAGATCGGCAAGAGCTGATCGGTAAAGTCCAGCAGTTCGGTCTCAGCATTCGACCGAACTAGGAGTTAGTGGACTCATGAAAGGCCTCCACGACCTCCACTATACCCACGATCTATTTAGTGGTACGAAGCAGTTATTGAGCAGTTATTGCTCACCCACGATCTTGTTAGTGGGGCTGCAAACCACGATCCTAGTTCAATGTATAAATAGAACTTAGATCAGATAGAAAAGGTTTAAGCTCTCTAGAGATAAAATATCATATAGCAAGTCTGTGTTGTAAGCTGTAATCCCAGATCAAGCAATACAATCTTGCCCTCCCTTCTTCCCGTGGACGTAGATTTACTTCAGTAAATCGAACCACGTAAATTCATTGTGTCGTAGTCTTTATTCTCTACCAGCATTTACTAACATCAAAAATTCGCGGATTCATCACTGGCGCCGTCTGTGGGAAGCAGAGAACAAAATTTGTGATAAAGCGAATTTTTGATCCATTTTTTCCACCCAAAAAATGCATACCAGATCGCAGAGTACCCGTTTCACCCCCGTATTCCTGCCCGTGAGAACCAGGAGGAAGCCAATCCATCCCATAGGTCTGGAAAACAGCCTAGGGATAAATCCACCACCAGTTCTCATGGCGAAGGAACAAGCCGCTCCAAAAATCGTCCCACTGAGTCTTCCCAGCAGCCCGATTTGAATGAGGCTGTCAAGCAGTTTTTGGCGGCGAAGCAGGAGGAATTCTTAACCTTCCTGCAAAAAAGCCAAAAGCAGCCGGAGACGAAAACGGCGGATTCTCCTTCTCCCTCCGCACAAGAAAGTCACTATCGCAGTAGTGTCGCATCTCCCAGGAGAAAGAATCCCCGTCCCCAACATGTTCCAGTTCCTCCTCGGTACCGGAATCACAGGAGAACTCAATCTCCTCCATACCGACGAGATATCGGATTCGCCGTGTACGGAGCACTGAAGACTCCGTTCTCGGACGACATCACCCGAACTCCCCTACCACAGAACTACCGAACTCCGTCGATGACTTACGACGGGCTCGTGGACCCTCACGATTTCTTGGGGCGCTATCAATATAACATGGCGAACCAGGGTCTCAACGAGGTCCACATGTGCAAGCTGTTTCCCGAGCTGCTCATCGGGAACGCGAGAAGGTGGTTCGATAGCCTCCCCCAGGGCAGCATCAGATCTTACCGAGATCTAATGGATGCCTTCCACAGGAGGTTCTTTCAGAAAGCGGAAGCCCGAATCACTTCGGCTCAGCTGCTTTCCATTCGTCAAGGTCGCGACGAAAAAATCAGCGACTTTATGACAAGATTCCACAAGGAATGCCTGCAAGTAGACGATCTCAACGATCTGCTTGTCATCTCGGCATTCCAAAATGGAATCCTGCCCGGAGCTCTCTACAGGAAACTCGTTGAGTGCGGTCCGCAGACAGCTCAGGAAATGTGGGACATTGCGGACCAGTACTCCCGGGCCGATGAGGCAGACCGTCGCAAACGGTCGTTAGACAGCTCATCGACCCGAGGAGACAGAAGGAAGCCCGATCATAGCGATCAGGGGCATCCTCGCCGGACTCCATTTGAAAGAATTCAAAGGGCTCCGGTGCAAGACAGATTGGGACCCCGTCTCAATCCCGAGAAGCCGCCCTCTCAGTTCGTACCGCTGAACAAGCCGAGAGCGGAAATTTTCAAACTGCACTCTGACCTATTCGAAAAGCCAAAGCGGATGACGAAATCAGCCGCGCGCCGACCACAGGATAGCTACTGCTCCTACCATCAAGACCACGGTCACGATACTGAGGAGTGCAGAAACTTGGCTGCAGGTATCGATGTTCTTGTGAAGGCAGGGACATTGAAAAAATACCAAAGCAAGCAGCCAAAGAAGAATAAGAAGCAGAGTGGTGCGAACTGCGCTCCTCAGGATCCGAAAAGGCAGCCGGATCCCGAAGACGATGACGAGCCGCAATATGATGGAGTAATCCAGACTATTGACGCTCTCCCTGCCGGGAAGACCAAGTCGTCCCTAAAGTCAGAGCGCAGAGGCTCCAATCGAGAGGAGCCAACGCATAAAAGGCTGAAGCAGGACGAAGTGATTACGTTCTCGGATGCTGATCCCGTCCCGGCCATCTCTCCTCACCAAGACGCCATTGTCATCCAAGCCGGAGTGGCAAACAAACTGATCCACAGGGTGTTTGTGGATACAGGAGCGTCGGTTAGCATTCTTTTTAAAGAGTGCTTTGACAAACTAGAAGTGGACCCAGCTCGGCTCAGTCCGGCTCCGCTTCCCCTGAAGAGCTTCGCCCAGGAGGACACCCGCCCTGAAGGTATTATCAGCCTTCCGATCACGGTAGGGAAAGCGCCTACTAGCTCCAGTACGATGATTGAGTTTTTCGTGGTGAAAGCTCGGTCCCCGTACAACATCATCCTGGGAAGAGACTGGCTCAACACAGTTCGGGCCGTTTGCTCCACTTATCACCTCACCATCAAGATCCCTACTAAAGGAGGGATAGCGGTCATCCGAGGTGACCAAAAGAGAGCAAAGGAATGTCTGCAAATTGCGCTTAGAAGTGCCGAGCAGTCAGATCGGCACCATCAAGCATAGCAGTCACAGCAGCCGGAGTCAGAGGCGATGACCGAAGTCATACCGGAGCCGAACTCGATGACAGTTCAGCTGTACGAAGACGATCCATCCAGAACGGTTAAGATCGGCTTCGCGGGAACGCCCCTACTTCGGGAAAAAACCATCCAGCTCCTCAAGGAGTATAAAGACGTCTTTGCATGGTCTCCGTTGGACATGACCGGAGTGCCCCCCGAGGTAATCACTCATCGGTTAAATATTGATCCTTCAGTCCGGCCGATAAAACAGAAGCAAAGACTCTTTGCGGCAGAACGAAGTCAAGTCATCCATGACGAAGTCCGTCAATTATTGAAGGCGGATGTGTTATTCGAAGTGAAGTATCCTTCGTGGGTGGCCAATCCTGTCATGATCAAGAAAAAGGAAGGAGGATGGCGGATGTGCATAGATTTCACCGATCTAAATAAGCACTGTCCCAAAGATTGCTATCCCCTTCCGAACATAGATAAAAAAGTAGAAGCTTTGATAGGCTTTGAAATTTTTTGTTTTCTTGATCTGTACAAAGGATACCATCAAGTTTTAATGGATGAGATTGACGCTTCAAAAACGGCCTTCATTACTGATTTCGGCATTTTCGCTTATAAAAAGATGCCATTCGGTTTAAAGAATGCCGGAGCCACTTATCAAAGGATGGTAGACAAGCTTTTTCGGCACCTGATTGGAAAGGAGGTCGAAGTGTATGTTGACGATATAGTCGTCAAAAGCAAAAGCACTTCGGAGTACGAGCACAACCTCAAGTCCACTCTCAACGTGCTCAAGAAAGCCAACCTCAAACTTAATCCCCAAAAGTGTACTTTTTTGGTAGATTCGGGAAAGTTTCTGGGTTGTTGGGTTTCAAAGGACGGACTCAAGGCAAACCCCTCAAAAGTTCAAGTTGTTCAAAACATGGCGATGCCGAAGTCCATACATGACGTGCAAAGGCTAACCGGATGTCTAGCCGCACTGAATCGATTCCTTTCTCAAGCAGCCGAAAAGCAACTGCCGTTCTTCACGGTGTTGAAAAAGGCACCAAAGTTCGAGTGGGGAGCCGAGCAGAAAAAGGCCTTTGACGAGCTCAAAAGTTATCTAGCCGAGCTTCCTATTCTCTCTGCTCCAACCGAAGCCGAAGTAATATTCTTATACTTAGCGGCATCGGATCAAACCATCAGCGCGGTGCTTGTACGAGAAGAAGGCCTAAAGCAGCTTCCCATCTATTTTACAAGCCGAGCATTAAGAGGTCCAGAAACCAGGTATCAACCTCTGGAAAAGATTGCTCTAGCATTAGTAAATGCAGCAAGGAGACTGCGGCCATACTTCTATGCTCACAAGGTATGCGTCTTAACTGATCTGCCACTTCGGCAAGTGTTGACCAAACCAGAAGCATCAGGCAGAATCGCCAAGTGGGCTATAGAGTTGGGAGAGCACACAATTGAATATCTACCTCGGAAAGCCATCAAGGGACAAGCCTTGGCAGATTTTCTTGCAGAAGCAAAGTTCGATCAAGCAATTCCTGTTATTGCCGAACAGAAGAATTCTGCCAATGCCGAACTAGCACAGCCCTTGGAATACGAAGTAGAGCCGCCGGACTGCTGGAGCGGATTCGTAGATGGAGCCTCAAACAAGATGGGAAGTGGAGCTGGTATTCTACTTGTCGCTCCCGACGGACACGAGGTAACCTACTCACTTCGGTTCCTATTCCCCACTACTAATAATGAAGCCGAGTACGAAGCCCTCCTGGCCGGACTCCAGTTAGCGCAAAGTCTGCTCGTCAAATCTCTCAAAGTCCATTGTGATTCACAAGTCATAGTAAATCACATGTTGGGTACAAGTGAAGCTCGTGACGAGAGAATGAAGAAGTATTTGGACAAAGTGCAAAGCATCAGCCGAAGTTTCTCCTATTTTCGGATAATCCGCATTCCCAGAGCGGAAAATAGCCGAGCAGATACCTTAAGTAAGTTGGCCTCAGATCCGAGCTCAAAGGCGGAAGAATTAATGCATCGAAGCATTGATGAAGCCGAGGTACACTCAGTATCCAGCTCGCCGAACTGGATGACGCCGATCTTGCAGTATCTGGATCAAGGACAATTGCCCGAGGATAAGAGAGAAGCTCGGAAGATCACGTGCCGAGCACTTCGGTACGAACTTCATGAAGGAGTCCTCTTTAGAAAGTCTTACCTCCAGCCGTTATTGCGGTGCGTAGGACCAGAAGAGACGGACTACATCCTCAGAGAAGTTCATGAAGGATCGTGCGGTAGCCACATCGGAGCCAGAGCTTTAGCTAAAAAAGTTCTGAGATGGGGATATTATTGGCCAACCATGGTACAAGAGGCAGTGCAGCTCGTCAAGAAGTGTACGAAGTGCCAAATTCATGCAAATGTCCCAAGGATGCCGCAGACCGATCTATACACTATGCAAAGCCCTTGGCCTTTCATGCAATGGGGCATAGACATAGTGGGACCACTTCCTCAAGCTCCTCGGCAAATGAAATTCCTTATCGTTGCCGTGGACTACTTCACGAAGTGGGTGGAGGCTGAACCATTAGCTACGATAACGAGCTCAAAGGCATTGGACTTCGTCTGGAAGAACATAGTGTGCCGATTTGGCATACCCCACATCATCATCTCGGATAATGGGACTCAGTTCACCGACAAGACGTTCAAGAATTGGTGCCAAGAGCTGAACATTCAACAGCGGTTCACTTCGGTCTCCCATCCCCAAGCAAACGGACAAACGGAAGTAACGAACCGGATTCTGGTGAAAGGGTTAAAAGCTCGGTTAGAACAAGCCAAAGGACAATGGGTAGAAAATCTCCCTCAAGTCCTATGGTCCTACCGAACTACACCCAAAACCTCCAACGGTGAAACTCCGTATAGTCTGGTGTACGGCACTGAAGCCGTAATTCCGGTGGAGATCGGCGTACCCAGTCCCCGAACTCTAAATTTCTCCTCAGAAATGAATGACGACGGACTGAGAGCAGAACTAGATCTCGCCGAAGAAAGAAGAGAATTGGCGTGCATAAAAGCAGCCAAGTATAAGGAGCAAGTAGCCCGGTATTATAACCAAAGGGTGAAAAAGCTTCAATTTCAAGTGGGAGATCTCGTCCTGAGAAACAACGAAGTAAGCCGAGCAGAAAAGCTGGGCAAACTCGAACCCACATGGGAGGGTCCATATCGGGTGTCAGAAGTCCTCGGCAAAGGGTCTTATAAATTGACTCACATGTCAGGAGAACAAGTACCCCGAACATGGCATGTCTCCAACCTCAAGAAGTTCCACTTGTAAGAGACAAAGTCCGGTCAGTCTGTCTTGTGTCTAGTTCGGTCATAGGGGTACATGTTTTTATTTGTTTGTTTTTTACTTGTACCTTTTACTTGTCGTTTTATAAAAAGTTTAAAGTTTTTTTTCTTTCATCTTTTTCATTTTTTCTCTATGTGTTTTGTCTCTATGTGCTTGTCGTCTCTTACAAATGGTACCAAGGTATATCGTTCTTTAAAGACTGATCCCCTTTTTAGATCGATTATTAAAGACTATTGTGAGTCCAAGCTTCTAAGGAGGATACAAGACCACAATTCAGCTTAACAAGCAGTCCGTCTGAAACGAACTGCAACAAGCCAACGACTGTGAGTCCAAGCTTCCAAGGAGGATACAAGACCACAATTCAGCTTAACAAGCACTTCGTCTGAAACGAACTGCAATAAGCCAACGATTGTGAGTCCAAGCTTCTCAGGAAGATACAAGACCTCAATTCGGCTTAAGAAATAAGCACTTCGTCTGAAACGAACTGCAATAAGGGAAAGTCCGATCCACGCGATAAACCTCGCCGAATTAGGACGACCAAGTTCGGTCAAAGAAGTTTACCTCATAAGACCGAGGACGACCATGTCTAGTCAAAGAGGTTTACTGCATAAGACCACTTCGGTTAACTGGGAAAGTCCGATCCACGCGATAAAACTCGCCGAATTAGGACAAGGGAAAGTTCGATCCCGGCGACAAAAATCGCCAAATTAGAACACAAACCAAGTCCGGTCAAAGAAGTTTCCTTCATAAGATCAAAGACGAGTCCGGTCAAAGAAGCTTACTTCAAAGTCCAAATACGAGTCCGATCAAAGAAGCTCACTTCATAAGACCGATGACGAGCACGATGAAATTGTTTCGCAGAACTGTAAGTAAGCAGTGATAAAAGCGAAAGGAAAAAATTTCATTTATTAAATCTCGTTCGGCAGACAATTCAGCTCCCCTACGAGAAGGCATTACGCCATTACAAAGGACCATTCTACTGTCCGCGGTTGCTAAAGTTAAGCCACCTATCTGCAAAATCCTCTGGAAGCCGAGTTCGGTTGTTCCGAGCAAATGAAGAATAAGCAGGTCGACGAGATGCTATCCTCGACCCAACGCCTCTTCCCCGAGCCCGAGAAGTCCTAACACCTCGGCGATGAAGAGTCTCTGCAATAAGCATCTGTCGATCTAGCTCACTCATAGTCGCAACTCCTCGGCGAATTTCAGTCCGTCCCTGCCTTGACGATTCTGGTTGCTCCTGAGCCCGTTCTCGTCTTGACGTTTCCGGCTGTTCCTGAGTTCGTTGCTGACTTGGAGCAAGATTTTGAGCAAGGGAACCAGAGGTTTGATCTGGAGTGCGAGCATCTGTTGGCACGATATGCCGAAGGAATCTTTCTATGGAGGGGCGCCGAGAAAGAACAATGTTGTACCGAGAAGCCCAACGCCGCAGTGATGTCACAACTTGTTGGCAAGCCGGGCTCTCCAGCACATTGTTCCTACGGAGTACATGATATTCCTCCCACAGTTCGTCAACTCGACTCTGAACATCCGAGATGGTAACTCCCCCGCGCTCACGGATATAATCCTCATACGCAGTCCTCTCAGCAATGGCCGTATTCAGCTCGGCCTCCAGATCTTTCTTATCGGACTCTAAGTCCTTGATATCGGCCTCCAGCTTCACTAAACGAGCCAGAAGCTCGTCATTCTTCGTCTGATCGGCTATAGCTCTTTTCTCAGCTTCGTCTAAAGCCGAAGAGTACAGCCGTTTCCAGTGAAGTATCTCCATCTCCTTGGGTACAAAGCAGCTATATTAGTTCGGCAGCTGTACCGAGCAGATAGTAAAATACAACAGGAATAAAGGCGAGTACGAAAAGCTATACGAAGACAAGTGTAGAGAATTTTTCATTCACAAGGAAAATTTTTTACACTAGGAGGGCTTCAAGGCCATTTTACAAGGAAGAAACTAGACTAAGAGAAGGGAGACGAAATCATACTCCGCCAGCTTCGTCTCCGGCTCCTCGGTCTGGTTCAGCTTCTTTCTCCTGAGCTACCTCAGCCTCGGCCTCGCATCCTGCCGGCCTCGCCTCCGCCTCCTGATCGGCTTCCTTCTCCGGATGCCCGGCCCGCTCGACTTCGGTCTCCTGCTCCAGCGGCTCGGCCTCACCCTCTCCGTTGAAAGTCGAAGCGGGTGAAACGGGTCCCACGGAGGCAAAGATAGCCTCCAGGTTCTCGTCCCGATCAGCTCGACAACTCCGGACTCGGTCTGCAGAAAGCAAACCAAACCCTAATGGCAAGCCCAATAACAGTGACGGCCCATCAGCCCAGAGCCCAAGAAAGAGTATCTGTTCGGCACCAAAGAGTTCGGCACGACCAAAGAGTTCGGACTCAGCCTACAGCTCGGTAAAAGCCGACCAGTCAAGCTCTCCTCTCAGATCGGCAAGAGCTGATCGGTAAAGTCCAGCAGTTCGGTCTCAGCATTCGACCGAACTAGGAGTTAGTGGACTCATGAAAGGCCTCCACGACCTCCACTATACCCACGATCTATTTAGTGGTACGAAGCAGTTATTGAGCAGTTATTGCTCACCCACGATCTTGTTAGTGGGGCTGCAAACCACGATCCTAGTTCAATGTATAAATAGAACTTAGATCAGATAGAAAAGGTTTAAGCTCTCTAGAGATAAAATATCATATAGCAAGTCTGTGTTGTAAGCTGTAATCCCAGATCAAGCAATACAATCTTGCCCTCCCTTCTTCCCGTGGACGTAGATTTACTTCAGTAAATCGAACCACGTAAATTCATTGTGTCGTAGTCTTTATTCTCTACCAGCATTTACTAACATCAAAAATTCGCGGATTCATCATACAATATTTAGAGTATTCATTTGATTACATCCCTATTTTCATATAGTATAAAACTATACTATATGTTAGTTTATCTCATAGGTGACAACCCTACATAATATTCAAGAAATCCCATTTTTGTGATGATGAGAAATAAATTGGGTTGTAGTCTTGTAGATATGTTATGCACAAAGGTCCAAAAGAGCCAAATAAACAAGTATTTCATTTACGTAATGATAATATTAAAAACTCAAAGTACGTGTATTTCATTTACGCGCACACCAACTCCACAGACCACAAAGGATCACAATTCTACAACTTTTAGTCCTTGTTATAGGGGTTAATTAAATGGTTATTCTTAAATTATAGTTATAATTAAATTTTATTTCATGATTACCCTTTTGTTTAAGTTTATAAATATATAGCATCTATTTTTCTTTTTTAACTCAATAAATAATCAGTATTAACTTTTGATCTACTTAAACTGAGGTATCTTCAATAAAGACACATAAAACCAATTATATTGAACAAATAATGATTTTTCTATAAAATTATTCGGAAAATGTGTATCGACCGACCGTATTAGTAGTAATTTTAGATTTCGGCATAAAAGTCAGCATAACAAAATTTTGGGCTATAATTTTAAATAAGTACGTTTTAAATATGAAGTCCAACTCAATTGCGAAGCCCATCTCCATTTCTTTGTAGTGTCATTTATTTTAAATTGTTGTATAGGACTATGTCTTTACGTAGTAGAATTAATAGCAGAAACATAAAGCTCGTGTGTCTGTGTGTCTGTGTTGGCTTAGTGATAATGCCGTTGATGCCCAAGGCTAAAATCTCAGATTTAAATTGTGTGTCTGTGTTGGCTTAGTGATAATGCCGTTGGTGCCCAAGGCTAAAATTTCAGATTTAAATTGTGTGTCTATGTTGGCTTAGTGATAATGCCGTTGGTGCCCAAGGCTAAAAGCTCAGATTTAAATCCACCGTGATGCGGCATTTAACTTTTTGTTCATTTATAAATAAAAATAAGCTTAAATTTCAATACTATATTTTTGAATTTTTAAGTGCGACTTTTGTTTCAATTATAGAACTTAGTTTGTTTACACACTATCACAATAAGGTTTATTATTGTTTCCTATTGTTGACTTGGTACCAAAAAATCTTCTGTGTTACTTAACTTCCTAAAATAAAAAAAAATTGTGTCGCAAATATAATTCATTATAAAAGTAGCAAAATACAATCATTATATTACTAGGTTTGAATTTTTCTCTGTCGATGAACTCCTATGGCCGCATAGGCCACATCAAAAATATAAAACCAGATAATAAAATATGATAACTTGGACTGAGTAAAGAGCACTAGAGACGAGTTCAATTCAAATTTACGTGACATACTAACAAATGAAATCGGTTAATTAAATAAAAATACAATGCAATAAATTATATAATGCCGTCCAGCAACACACTCTATTACTAAAAAAAGTGAAATTTCAAATTAAATTAGATATCTCAACTTCCCCATCTACTACCACAACACGTCCACGACCTTTTCTTCACTCACTTCAACTATATGTATGTATATATATGCATTAGCCACATTTCTTTCTTCATATACACAAACCATACAAAAACACAATCCTCATTCATCTCCCTCTTCCAAATTATTCTTTCAATTTCTCAAATTCCTAATTCGATTCCAAATTCATATCTAACAGGAGTAACCAATATGTACAATCATAAATCGAAAACCAGTGACGCCACCTCAATGAAACCCCTAGATCCGGAGGAGTTCAGGAGACAAGGTCATTTAGTTATCGACTTTCTCGCAGATTACTACAAGAACGTCGATAAATACCCAGTCCGCAGCCAAGTTGAGCCGGGATACCTGAAGGAACGGTTACCCGGCTCAGCCCCAAATGAACCTGAACCGATCGAACAAATCCTCCACGACGTTCAAAACGATATCGTCCCTGGTTTAACACACTGGCAGAGCCCTAACTACTTCGCCTACTTCCCATCGAGCGGAAGCATCGCCGGATTCCTTGGGGAAATGCTGAGCACGGGGTTCAACGTGGTCGGATTCAACTGGATGTCGTCTCCGGCCGCCACCGAGCTCGAGAGCATCGTCATGGACTGGCTCGGGAAGATGCTCCAGCTTCCGTCGGAGTTTCTCTTCTCCGGCGGCGGCGGCGGCGTGTTGCAGGGCACCACCTGCGAGGCCATACTCTGCACAATGGTCGCCGCTAGAGATCGAGTCCTGAAGAAGATTGGGAGGGTAAACATCAACAAATTGGTAGTGTACGGATCGGATCAGACGCACTCTGCTTTGCAGAAAGCCGCTCAGATTGCCGGAATCAACCCTACCAATTTTCGCGCCGTAGCGACGTCTAAATCGAACGCATTCGGGCTCACAGCAGAGGCATTTCGGGCTCAAGTTGAATCCGACGTGGAATCGGGCCTAGTGCCTCTGTTTCTGTGCGCAACGATCGGAACGACGTCGTCTACCGCGGTAGATCCGCTCGGGCCGCTCTGCTCTGTGGCGAAGGAGTTCAACATTTGGGTGCACGTCGACGCCGCCTACGCCGGAAGCGCCTGCATCTGCCCGGAATACCGCCATTTCCTCGACGGCGTCGAAAACGCCGATTCCTTCAGCTTCAACGCGCACAAATGGTTCCTCACAACGCTCGATTGCTGCTGTCTGTGGGTGAAGGATCCGAGCGCGCTCGTGAAAGCGCTCTCGACATATCCGGAATATCTAAGAAACAAAGCTTCCGATGAGAAATCGGTGATCGATTACAAAGACTGGCAGATCACTCTCAGCCGCCGATTCAGATCTCTGAAACTCTGGCTCGTGATCCGGAGCTACGGCGTCGCGAATCTGAGGAAATTTCTTCGAAGCCACATCAAAATGGCGAAGAATTTCGAAGGATTGATTGGAATGGACAAGCGATTCGAGGTGGTGGTGCCGAGAAACTTCGCCACCGTGTGCTTCCGCATTTCGCCGATCGAGATCAGCGGAAATCACCAGATCGTGTCCAAGGAAGAGGCGGCGAACAATATAAACGCTAAATTACTGGAAACGATAAACGAATCGGGGAAGATTTACATGACGCATGCGGTGATCGGAGGAGTTTATGTGATGCGGTTTGCCGTCGGAGCTACCTTGACGGAAAACAGACACGTCATCTTGGCTTGGAAAGTTGTTCAAGAACATGCAAACGCCCTCTTAAATTCTTCTTAGTATATTGGTTTATTTAATATAATGTGCATTTTATTTTGTAGAAAAGTAAGTCCTATTCATAATTAATTTTGGAGGGAAAATAATATATTTGTTTTAAGATTCTTATTATAAGAACTAGTGGGCTCAATCTTAATTGGTAAATGGTGGACCATTAACTTTGGGCTTTCCGGTGGGCTTAGCGAAGCTAAAAGGATTGAAAACGTCATTCTTATGTCAATGAAAAACAGTCAATTGTAGCATTCCACGTAGACGCTGTATATTTTTATAGTATTAATTCGTAAATTTACACTTAAAATTTTATTTTTCTTCTAATTTATGTCTAACTTTTTCCCATATTTTGATTCTCTCTCAAATAAAAATTTAGAGAACAGTATAATACTACTTCAGATATCAATACTCAAGGATTGTTGATAGTGCAGAAGACATGTAAATAGTATAATACTCCATCCGTCCCCGAATAAGAGTCGCTAATTTTCATTTTGGGCCGTCCCCCATTCAGAGTCACTCTTCATTTTTTACCATAAATGGTAGTAGGCCCCATATTCCACTAACTCACTCCACTCACATTTTATTATAAAACCAATATAAAAATGTGGGTCCCACATTCCACTACCTTTTTCAACCAACTTTTCTTTACATTTCTTGAAACTCATGCCCGGTCAAAGAGCGACTCCTATTAGGGGACGAAGGGAATAGTAAATAGTCAGGCAACTCGACATTATTAAAGATGAAGGGAGTAATATAGCATAACCAAAAAGAGACAGAAATTAAGTTGTATACGGTATACCTGTATCTAATTATTTGTTAGTATTATTTTCTTAAATTGTTTGGTGACTTGAATGTATCAATGTAGATCTAATATTCCTTAGAAATTTCGGTAGTGGGAGAGAGCAAATCTATGTGCCGACATTTCGAATTCTTGTTGCATATTATTCGTGTTTATGTAGTACAAGCTAGCATGATCTTTTAATTTAAGTGTATTTTGTGTATCATTAAGCAGGGGCGGACACAGAAATATTTATCCATAGGGGCTGAAATTTCTAAATTTTATTCTAAAGTATACTTTTGAATAAATTAAATCATTTGTAGGGGCTTTTACATAATAATTTACACTAAATCTTAATAATTTTTTTAAAAAATTAATAGAAAAAGATTAAAAAAATAATATCAATGAGGGCTTAAGCCCCTCCCCCTCCTCACTTGGGTCCGCCCATGTCATTAAGGGTCATTTATTACAAATGGGATTTATTTAGTCGAGACTGAATACATGTAATATTCGAAATAAAATCTAATACTCATAATAAACATACGCACAAGGCACAACCTATATTTAGTTGACTAGTGCCGCACGTTCGTTTTCTAGAAAGGCTATAGATGAATCGCAATAAATTGTTTTTATATACGCTATGAAAGTAGCAACCATCTTCCAAAATGCTCACTTGGTTTGGGTGGTTCAATTATTTATAAAAATAACTAACTAGTTTTATAAACTATTGCATTATTGTTCTAGATGGAGATAGTTAATAGATGCGAAATAATTTATAGAATAATTTTACTCACCTCACAGTAATAAATTTCGGTGGAAATGCTGCTCACACTAAAATAACGCGTGGAAGAATATATATATATTTACGTAAATAAGATTCCTACTCCCCAAGTCAAAATTAAAATTTGGTGTTGAATAAGCATTTGTTTTTATTTTAATTTAACCCATCCGAATTGAACTCAAATGAAATAATCAATTAAGGTGAAATTACTTTTGACTGAGCCAAATTAAACGTGTTTGACTGTGTCATGGGTTGGAATGTTGGATACATTCTTTTGGTGTGATGCCGGACACGGACATGGAATTGTATAAAAGTGTAAAAAGTGACGGAATTATTGACGGCATCCAGTAGCTAAACTATTAGTGACAGAATTAGTGACCGAAACTGTCAGTTACTAATTAGTGATAGAAATATCCGTCATGAATGCGAAGCGATTGCCTATGGTTTCGTCATAGTGGCTTTAGTGACGGAAATATTAGTCACTAAAACTTTTTACTGACAAGTTTATTATTGACGGATCTACCAAAACTTGATCCTTCTCTAATCTATTATATGAAGAAATTTCACTGATTAGTGACAGAAATATCTGTCACTAATAGGCGATTTTTTTGTACTGAGCATGGAATGAAACTTGAGAGTCGAGACCATGTTTATTACTACACATAAACAACTCCGTACACCAACGTTGATGTATCGCATATCCCTCCCTTCTGTCCGGCTCCAATTAGCGGTTGCATTGTGCATTTTGGAGCTGGAATAATTTCACAATATTAAGATACATATAAAGACTATAGTACAACACATATATCATGAAACATAAAATGTCTAATATGATTAATAAAAAACAATATCCATATGCATAGATTGATTGAATACATGAGAATTAATGTATGTCTTCACAAAGTCAACAATACTGACTCTAGGCCAAAGGTCTTACACAATTAATTCTGCCAGTCAGCTAATAGTTCGTCGGAAACCTTTCAATGTCCACAGTCTTAAAAACGAAACAGAGACATCAATTTTCTTTTCTGTGCCCACATATGAAAAAACAACTAAAGAGGCCTCATAATCAATGGTTACTGATGGATCCGCGAATTTCTGATGTTAGTAATTGCTGGTAGAGAATGAAAACTACGACACAAAGAATTTACGTGGTTCGATTTACTGAAGTAAATCTACGTCCACGGGAAGAAGGGAGGGCAAGATTGTATTGCTTGATCTGTTTTCTACAGCTTACAAATACAAACTTGCTATTTGCTATTTTATCTCTAGAGAGCTTAACCTTCTTCTATCTGATCTAAGTTCTATTTATATCTTGAACTAAGATCGTGGCTTGCATCACCACCCTAAGTCGTGGATGTCGTGTAGGTCATGGCCTAAGATCGTGGATGTAGCGTAGGTCATGGCCTACGATCGTGGCCTGAGTTGACACCACGTGGTAGTGGGTGTGTTGGACATCCTGTATGGGTCCACTAACTCCTTGTTCGGTCGAATACTGAGACCGAACTGCTTTGGTTGCCGATCTGAGAGTAGAGCTTGATGCCGACCTGAGAGCAGAGCTTGATAGGATGGCTTTTACCGAGCTGTAGGCTGAGGCCGAACTCTTTGGTAATGCCAAACTCATACTCCTGCTTTGGTTGCCGATCTGAGAGTAGAGCTTGATGCCGACCTGAGAGCAGAGCTTGATAGGTTGGCTTTTACCGAGCTGTAGGCTGAGGCCGAACTCTTTGGTAATGCCGAACTCATACTCTTCCTTGGGCTTTGGGCTGATGGGCCGTCATTGCTGTTGGGCTTGTTTAGTACGCACCCCATCACTACCCCCCCCGAAAAGCGAAGTGAATCACTTCGGCGAAGCGAGTCACTTTGGCATTCTGGAAAAGGGTACGGGGGAGGCTGAAGTCAGGGGACGTGCCCTGCGCGTGACTGCATTAAATGCGGCATTAAATGCGACAGTAAAATCCGGCCGTCGAATCCTGAAAAGGTGGAATATGAAACGGTGCGATGATTTGAAATCTTTTCCAAATCTGATAAATACCGCCTTTCTTCATCATTTGAACACCTTTGCTATTGGCTTCTTCTGCACTCTCTATCTTTTGCGTGAAAAATTTCCTTCCGCTTTCAAAAATTTCCTCAGGATTTCTTCAAACTTTCGAAGAGTAAGAACCATGTCTGCTTCCTCTTCGTCTGAGTCTGGTAGCGGTAGAAAAGGGGGTAAGGGGTCTTCTAGCCGGAAAGAATCCGGGGAGAAGACCGTAGAGTATTTTCACAGTATCTTGAGTAAGGATACTGTGATATCCCTTTACGAAAAATACTCTTTTCCTGGGGGGAAGGCGGTGGTTCCCGACGATGATCATAGGGCTAACGACCCGCCGGAGGGTTATGCCACCGTTTACGAAGCCTGCTTAGAATGCGGGCTTCGTTTCCCTCTTCCCCCACCTTTTGTAGAGCTTCTTGATTTTTTTCAACTCCCTTTAGGTCAGGTGACTCCGAATTCTTGGAGGCACTTGTCGGCTTTTGCTGCCGAACTCCGTAGGTTAGATAAGGATCTGTCTCTGCGGGCAATCCTTAATTTTTTCCAATTTAAAAGGAAGGGATCTTGGTTTTACTTGATCCCCTTACAGCCTTTTAGGGCATTCTGCAAAACCAAGTGGCCGAAATGGCAAAACCGCTTCTTTTTTTATAATAGGACAGCGGCTCCGGGCTTCCCCTGGAGAGGGCCGAAGTCCGTGATTCCTCATCCTCGGTTAGAACCATTGGCCGAGCTCGATGGCGAGCTCAACAAGATTCCCATAGTTAGGAAACAATACACGGAGTCTGAGCTCGTCAAGGGCGACGTCGTGTTCGACATCTCGTCTTCGGACGAAGAGGCCGAGGGTGAGGAATTCTCTTTACCTTTATGTTCTACTGCTTTAACGAAGAAAACTAACCTTGCTTTCTTGCTTTTTGGCAGTGTACATGCTGAACAAGGCTACCCGAAAATCTTCGGAGTCCAAGGAGCCGGAGAGGCCGAAAACCACCAGCTCGGCGTCTGATGCCGAGAGGACTCCGAAAAGGCAAAAAACCTCTTCGGATCCGAAGAAGCCGGAGTCAACTTCGGCAAAGGGGAGGGGGAAGGCCCAGAAGCCCCCGAGAGCGCCAGAGAAAGACGTAGTCTTGGCGCCTCCTTCGGAACATATCTGTGAGCCGTTTTTATGGCCCACGGACTTCGCCGAGGTGAATTCTCTTCTTGATTTTCTGGCCTTGCTTTTTTCCTGTATTTGTTGTGGTCCCTTTGTTGACTTTTTTCTTTATTCATTTTCAGAGGAACGATATGCTCTCCAAGCTCGTCGCCGTCGAACTCTCCAAAGCGTCCAATGACTATGCTGAGATGCAGAGGAAGTTGGCGGCTGCTTGTCATCGGGCCGAACAGGCTGAGGCTAACTTTGAGAAGGCCAGAGCTGCTAGGATTTCGGCCCAGGATGAAGCTCAGTTTGCCAAAAACCAGCTCGTCATCCAGCGGGAGCAGACGAAACGGAGGGATGCTGCTGCCGTGGTTGCCCAAGGGGAGGCTCTCCGTGTTTACACGGAGAAACTCTTTTTGAGCAGCCAGTTCTCGGCCTTTGTCGGTAGTCTGGTAAGGCTAATTGCCGATAAGGGCGAGCAGGGGGCCGACGTCGTGCTGCCTCTGTACAGCCGAGAGATAGCGGCTCGGCTTCAGAATCTGCCGCTCCTTGAGGAGCTCGCTTCATCTTCGGTCCTGCTTTCTGCAGACCGAGTCCGGAGTTGTCGAGCTGATCGGGACGAGAACCTGGAGGCTATCTTTGCCTCCGTGGGACCCGTTTCACCCGCTTCGACTTACCACGGAGAGGGTGAGGCCGAGCCGCTGGAGCGGGAGGCCGAAGTCGATCAGGCCGGGCATCCGGAGAAGGAAGCCGATCAGGAGGCGGAGGCGAGGCCGGCAGGAGGCGAGGCTGAGGCTGAGGTAGCCCAGGAGAAAGAAGCTGTACCAGACCGAGGAGCCGGAGACGAAGCTGGCGGAGTATGATTTCGTCTCCCTTCTCTTAGTCTAGTTTCTTCCTTGTAAAATGGCCTTGAAGCCCTAGTGTAAAAAATTTTCCTTGTGAATGAAAAATTCTCTACACTTGTCTTCGTATAGCTTTTCGTACTCGCCTTTATTCCTGTTGTATTTTACTATCTGCTCGGTACAGCTGCCGAACTAATATAGCTGCTTTGTACCCAAGGAGATGGAGATACTTCACTGGAAACGGCTGTACTCTTCGGCTTTGGACGAAGCTGAGAGAAGAGCTATAGCCGATCAGACGAAGAATGACGAGCTTCTGGCTCGTTTAGTGAAGCTGGAGGCCGATATCAAGGACTTAGAGTCCGATAAGAAAGATCTGGAGGCCGAGCTGAATACGGCCATTGCTGAGAGGACTGCGTATGAGGATTACATCCGTGTGCGCGGGGGAATGACCATATCAGATGTTCAGAGTCGAGTTGACGAACTGTGGGAGGAATATCATGTACTCCGTATGAACAATGTGCTGGAGAGCCCGGCTTGCCAACAAGTTGTGACATCACTGCGGCGTTGGGCTTCTCGGTACAACATTGTTCTTTCTCGGCGCCCCCTCCATAGAAAGATTCCTTCGGCATATCGCGCCAACAGATGCTCGCACTCCAGATCAAACCTCTGGTTCCCTTGTTCAAAATCCTACTCCTAGCCAACAACGAACTCCGGAACAGCCGGAAACGTCAAGACGAGAACGGGCTCAGGAGCAACCGGAATCGTCAAGACAGGGACGGACTGAAATTCGCCGAGGAGTTGTGACTATGAGCGAGCAAGATCAGCAGATGCTTATTGCAGAGACTCTTCATCGCCGAGGTGTTAGGACTTCTCGGGCTCGGGGAAGAGGCGTTGGGTCGAGGATAGCATCTCGTCGACCTGCTTATTCTTCATCTGCTCGGAACAACCGAACTCGGCTTCCAGAGGATTTTGCAGATAGGTGGCTTAACTTCAGCAACCCTGGACAGTAGAATAGTCCTTTGTAATAGCGTAACGCCATTTTGTAGGGTAGCTGAGTTGTATGCCGAACAAGATTTGAAAAATGAAATTTTGTTTTCGCTTCTAACACTGTATTTACAGCTTAGCGAAAAAATTTCATCGTACTCGTCCTCGGTCTTCTGAAGTAAACTTCTTTGACCGGACTTGGTCCTTGGTCTGATGAAATAAACATCTTTGACCGGACTCGTCTTTGGTCTGATGAAATAAACATCTTTGACCGGACTCGTCTTTGGTCTGATGAAATAAACATCTTTGACCGGACTCGTCTTTGGTCTGATGAAATAAACATCTTTGACCGGACTCGTCTTTGATCTGATGAAATAAACATCTTTGACCGGACTCGTCTTTGGTCTGATGAAATAAACATCTTTGACCGGACTCGTCTTTGGTCTGATGAAATAAACATCTTTGACCGGACTCGTCTTTGATCTGATGAAATAAACATCTTTGACCGGACTCGTCTTTGGTCTGATGAAATAAACATCTTTGACCGGACTTGGTTTGTGTTCTAATTTGGCGATTTTTGTCGCCGGGATCGAACTTTCCCTTGTCCTAATTCGGCGAGTTTTATCGCGTGGATCGGACTTTCCCTGTTAACCGAAGTGGTCTTATGCAGTAAACCTCTTTGACTAGACATGGTCGTCCCCGGTCTTATGAGGTAAACTTCTTTGACCGATCTTGGTCGTCCTAATTCGGCGAGGTTTATCGCGTGGATCGGACTTTCCCTTATTGCAGTTCGTTTCAGACGAAGTGCTTGTTAAGCTGAATCGCGGTCTTGTATCCTCCTTGGAAGCTTGGACTCACAATCGTTGGCTTATTGCAGTTCGTTTCAGACGGACTGCTTGTTAAGCTGAATTGTGGTCCTATATCCTCCGTAGAAGCTTGGACTCACAATAGTCTTTAATAATCGATCTAAAAAGGAGATCAGTCTTTAAAGAACGATATACCTTGGTACCATTTGTAAGAGACGACAAGCACATAGAGACAAAACACATAGAGAAAAAATGAAAAGGACGAAGGAAAAAAACTTTAAACCCCTTTTTTTTTTTAAAAAACGACAAGTAAAAGGTACAAGTAAAAAACAAACAAATAAAAACACATACCCCTATGACCGAACTAGACACGAGACGGACTGACCGGACTTTTGTCTCTTACAAGTGGAACTTCTTGAGGTTGGAGACGTGCCATGTTCGGGGTACTTGTTCTCCTGACATGTGAGTCAATTTATAAGACCCTTTGCCGAGGACTTCTGACACCCGATATGGACCCTCCCATGTGGGTTCGAGTTTGCCCAGCTTTTCTGCTCGGCTTACTTCGTTGTTTCTCAAGACGAGATCTCCCACTTGAAATTGAAGCTTTTTTACCCTTTGGTTATAATACCGGGCTACTTGCTCCTTATACTTGGCTGCTTTTATGCACGCCAATTCTCTTCTTTCTTCGGCGAGATCTAGTTCTGCTCTCAGTCCGTCGTCATTCATTTCTGAGGAGAAATTTAGAGTTCGGGGACTGGGTACGCCGATCTCCACTGGAATTACGGCTTCAGTGCCGTACACCAGACTATACGGAGTTTCACCGTTGGAGGTTTTGGGTGTAGTTCGGTAGGACCATAGGACTTGAGGGAGATTTTCTACCCATTGTCCTTTGGCTTGTTCTAACCGAGCTTTTAACCCTTTCACCAGAATCCGGTTCGTTACTTCCGTTTGTCCGTTTGCTTGGGGATGGGAGACCGAAGTGAACCGCTGTTGAATGTTCAGCTCTTGGCACCAATTCTTGAACGTCTTGTCGGTGAACTGAGTCCCATTATCCGAGATGAGGATGTGGGGTATGCCAAATCGGCATACTATGTTCTTCCAGACGAAGTCCAATGCCTTTGAGCTCGTTATCGTAGCTAATGGTTCAGCCTCCACCCACTTCGTGAAGTAGTCCACGGCAACGATAAGGAATTTCATTTGCCGAGGAGCTTGAGGAAGTGGTCCCACTATGTCTATGCCCCATTGCATGAAAGGCCAAGGGCTTTGCATAGTGTATAGATCGGTCTGCGGCATCCTTGGGACATTTGCATGAATTTGGCACTTCGTACACTTCTTGACGAGCTGCACTGCCTCTTGTACCATGGTTGGCCAATAATATCCCCATCTCAGAACTTTTTTAGCTAAAGCTCTGGCTCCGATGTGGCTACCGCACGATCCTTCATGAACTTCTCTGAGGATGTAGTCCGTCTCTTCTGGTCCTACGCACCGCAATAACGGCTGGAGGTAAGACTTTCTAAAGAGGACTCCTTCATGAAGTTCGTACCGAAGTGCTCGGCACGTGATCTTCCGAGCTTCTCTCTTATCCTCGGGCAATTGCCCTTGATCCAGATACTGCAAGATCGGCGTCATCCAGTTCGGCGAGCTGGATACTGAATGTACCTCGGCTTCATCAATGCTTCGATGCATTAATTCTTCCGCCTTTGAGCTCGGATCTGAGGCCAACTTACTTAAGGTATCTGCTCGGCTATTTTCCGCTCTGGGAATGCGGATTATCCGAAAATAGGAGAAACTTCGGCTGATGCTTTGCGCTTTGTCCAAATACTTCTTCATTCTCTCGTCACGAGCTTCACTTGTACCCAACATGTGATTTACTATGACTTGTGAATCACAATGGACTTTGAGAGATTTGACGAGCAGACTTTGCGCTAATTGGAGTCCGGCCAGGAGGGCTTCGTACTCGGCTTCATTATTAGTAGTGGGGAATAGGAAACGAAGTGAGTAGGTTACCTCGTGTCCGTCGGGAGCGACAAGTAAAATACCAGCTCCACTTCCCATCTTGTTTGAAGCTCCATCTACGAATCCGCTCCAGCAGTCCGGCGGCTCTACTTCGGATTCCAAGGGCTGTGCTAGTTCGGCATTGGCGGAATTCCTCTGTTCGGCAATAACAGGAATTGCTTGATCGAACTTTGCTTCTGCAAGAAAATCTGCCAAGGCTTGCCCCTTGATGGCTTTCCGAGGTAGATATTCAATTGTGTGCTCTCCCAACTCTATAGCCCACTTGGCGATTCTGCCTGATGCTTCTGGTTTGGTCAACACTTGCCGAAGTGGCAGATCAGTTAAGACGCATACCTTGTGAGCATAGAAGTATGGCCGCAGTCTCCTTGCTGCATTTACTAATGCCAGAGCAATCTTTTCCAGAGGTTGATACCTGGTTTCTGGACCTCTTAATGCTCGGCTTGTAAAATAGATGGGAAGCTGCTTTAGGCCTTCTTCTCGTACAAGCACCGCGCTGATGGTTTGATCCGATGCCGCTAAGTATAAGAATAGTACTTCGGCTTCGGTTGGAGCAGAGAGAATAGGAAGCTCGGCTAGATAACTTTTGAGCTCGTCAAAGGCCTTTTTCTGCTCGGCTCCCCACTCGAACTTTGGTGCCTTTTTCAACACCTTGAAGAACGGCAGTTGCTTTTCGGCTGCTTGGGAAAGGAATCGATTCAGTGCGGCTAGACATCCGGTTAGCCTTTGCACGTCATGTATGGACTTCGGCATTGCCATGTTCTGAACGATTTGAACTTTTGAGGGGTTTGCCTTGAGTCCGTCCTTTGAAACCCAACAACCCAGAAACTTTCCCGAATCTACCAAAAAGGTACACTTTTGGGGATTAAGTTTGAGGTTGGCTTTCTTGAGCACGTTGAGAGTGGACTTGAGGTTGTGCTCGTACTCCGAGGTGCTTTTGCTCTTGACAACTATATCGTCAACATACACTTCGACCTCCTTTCCAATCAGGTGCCGAAAAAGCTTGTCTACCATCCTTTGATAAGTGGCTCCGGCATTCTTTAAACCGAATGGCATCTTTTTATAAGCGAAAATGCCGAAATCAGTAATGAAGGCCGTTTTTGAAGCGTCAATCTCATCCATTAAAACCTGATGGTATCCTTTGTATAGATCAAGAAAACAAAAAATTTCAAAGCCTATCAGAGCTTCTACTTTTTATCTATGTTCGGAAGGGGATAGCAATCTTTGGGACAGTGCTTATTTAGATCGGTGAAATCTATGCACATCCGCCATCCTCCTTCCTTTTTCTTGATCATGACAGGATTGGCCACCCACGAAGGATACTTCACTTCGAATAACACATCCGCCTTCAATAATTGACGGACTTCGTCATGGATGACTTGACTTCGTTCTGCCGCAAAGAGTCTTTGCTTCTGTTTTATCGGCCGGACCGAAGGATCAATATTTAAACGATGAGTGATTACCTCGGGGGGCACTCCGGTCATGTCCAACGGAGACCATGCAAAGACGTCTTTGTACTCCTTGAGGAGCTGGATGGTTTTTTCCCGAAGTAGAGGCGTTCCCGCGAAGCCGATCTTAACCGTTCTGGATGGCTCGTCTTCGTACAGCTGAACTGTCATCGAATTCGGCTCCGGTATGACTTCGGTCATTGCCTCTGACTCCGGCTGCTGTGATTGCTATGCTTGGTGGTGCCGATCTGACTGCTCGGCACTTCTAAGCGCAATTTGCAGACATTCCTTTGCTCTCTTTTGGTCACCTCGGATGACCGCTATCCCTCCTTTAGTAGGGATCTTGATGGTGAGGTGATAAGTGGAGCAAATGGCCCGAACTGTGTTGAGCCAGTCTCTTCCCAGGATGACGTTGTACGGGGACCGAGCTTTCACCACGAAAAACTCAATCATCGTACTGGAGCTAGTAGGCGCTTTCCCCACCGTGATCGGAAGGCTGATAATACCTTCAGGGCGGGTGTCCTCCTGGGCGAAGCTCTTCAGGGGAAGCGGAGCCGGGCTGAGCCGAGCTGGGTCCACTTCTAGTTTGTCGAAGCACTCTTTAAAAAGAATGCTGACTGACGCTCCTGTATCCACAAACACCCTGTGGATCAGTTTGTTTGCCACTCCGGCTTGGATGACAATGGCGTCTTGGTGAGGAGAGATGGCCGGGACGGGATCAGCATCCGAGAACGTAATCACTTCGTCCTGCTTCAGCCTTTTATGCGTTGGCTCTTCTCGATTGGAGCCTCTGCGCTCTGACTTCAGGGACGACTTGGTCTTCCCGGCAGGGAGAGCGTCAATAGTCAGGATTACTCCATCATATTGCGGCTCGTCATCGTCTTCGGGATCCGGCTGCCTTTTCGGATCCTGAGGAGCGCAGTTCGCACCTCTCTGCTTCTTATTCTTCTTTGACTGCTTGCTTTGGTATTTTTTCAATGTCCCTGCCCTCACAAGAACATCGATACCTGCAGCCAAGTTTCTGCACTCCTCGGTATCGTGACCGTGGTCTTGATGGTAGGAGCAGTAGTTATCCTAGGGTCGGCGCGCGGCAGATTTCGTCATCCGCTTTGGCTTTTCGAACAGGTCAGAGTGTAGTTCGAAAATTTCCGCTCTCGGCTTGTTCAGCGGTACGAACTGAGCGGGCGGCTTCTCGGGATTGAGACGGGGTCCCAATCTGTCTTGCACCGGAGTCCTTTGAATCCTTTCAAAAGGAGTTCGGCGAGGATGTCCCTGATCGCCAAAAGGAGTTCGGCGAGGATGTCCCTGATCGCTATGATCGGGCTTCCTCCTGTCTCCTCGGGACGATGAGCTGTCTAACGACCGTTTGCGACGGTCTGCCTCATCGGCCCGGGAGTACTGGTCCGCAATGTCCCACATTTCCTGAGCTGTCTGCGGACCGCACTCAACGAGCTTCCTGTAGAGAGCTCCGGGCAGGATTCCATTTTGGAATGCCGAGATGACAAGCAGATCGTTGAGATCGTCTACTTGCAGGCATTCCTTGTGGAATCTTGTCATAAAGTCGCTGATTTTTTCGTCGCGACCTTGACGAATGGAAAGCAGCTGAGCCGAAGTGATTCGGGCTTCCGCTTTCTGAAAGAACCTCCTGTGGAAGGCATCCATTAGATCTCGGTAAGATCTGATGCTGCCCTGGGGGAGGCTATCGAACCACCTTCTCGCGTTCCCGATGAGCAGCTCGGGAAACAGCTTGCACATGTGGACCTCGTTGAGACCCTGGTTCGCCATGTTATATTGATAGCGCCCCAAGAAATCGTGAGGGTCCACGAGCCCGTCGTAAGTCATCGACGGAGTTCGGTAGTTCTGTGGTAGGGGAGTTCGGGTGATGTCGTCCGAGAACGGAGTCTTCAGTGCTCCGTACACGGCGAATCCGATATCTCGTCGGTATGGAGGAGATTGAGTTCTCCCGTGATTCCGGTACCGAGGAAGAGCAGGAATATGTCGGGGTTGAGGATTCTTCTTCCTGGAAGACACGGCACTACTGCGGTAGTGACTTTCATGTCTGGATGAGGAAGGAGAATCCTCCGCTTTCGTCTTCGGCTCTTGGCTCTTTTGCAGGAAGGCTAAGAACTCATCCTGCTTCTCAGCCAAGAACAGCTTGACAGCCTCATTCAAATCAGGCTGCTGGGAAGACTCAGTGGGACGATTTTTGGAGCGGCCTGTTCCTTCGCCATGAGAACTGGTGGTGGATTTATCCCTAGGCTGTTTTCCAGACCTATGGGATGGATTGGCTTCCTCCTGGTTCTCACGGGCAGGAATACGGGTACTCTGCGATCTGGTATGCATTTTTTGGGTGGAAAAAAATGGATCAAAAATTCGCTTTATCACAAATTTTGTTCTCTGTTTCCCACAGACGGCGCCAGTGATGGATCCGCGAATTTCTGATGTTAGTAATTGCTGGTAGAGAATGAAAACTACGACACAAAGAATTTACGTGGTTCGATTTACTGAAGTAAATCTACGTCCACGGGAAGAAGGGAGGGCAAGATTGTATTGCTTGATCTGTTTTCTACAGCTTACAAATACAAACTTGCTATTTGCTATTTTATCTCTAGAGAGCTTAACCTTCTTCTATCTGATCTAAGTTCTATTTATATCTTGAACTAAGATCGTGGCTTGCATCACCACCCTAAGTCGTGGATGTCGTGTAGGTCATGGCCTAAGATCGTGGATGTAGCGTAGGTCATGGCCTACGATCGTGGCCTGAGTTGACACCACGTGGTAGTGGGTGTGTTGGACATCCTGTATGGGTCCACTAACTCCTTGTTCGGTCGAATACTGAGACCGAACTGCTTTGGTTGCCGATCTGAGAGTAGAGCTTGATGCCGACCTGAGAGCAGAGCTTGATAGGATGGCTTTTACCGAGCTGTAGGCTGAGGCCGAACTCTTTGGTAATGCCAAACTCATACTCCTGCTTTGGTTGCCGATCTGAGAGTAGAGCTTGATGCCGACCTGAGAGCAGAGCTTGATAGGTTGGCTTTTACCGAGCTGTAGGCTGAGGCCGAACTCTTTGGTAATGCCGAACTCATACTCTTCCTTGGGCTTTGGGCTGATGGGCCGTCATTGCTGTTGGGCTTGTTTAGTACGCACCCCATCAGTTACATTTTATGTGGTACATGGAGTAACAAATGGGACCCCGTAAACAATGATCATATTTAATATGGTATACATACCCATTGTATATTTGTAGCTATAGTTCATAATGTCACTCGTTTTCCTTTCCTTTCATACAAAAATATCGAAATATGGAGAGCTCTAACTTGTCACTTTTTTTGCCTCGTAGTTAATTTGGGCAAGTAGTTGCCGGGAGGGGATCCCCTGCTGTGCACAGCAGGTGCGGTCCCCTCACTATTCACTTTTTTATTAATTTTTTTTATTATTAAACAAATGAACAGTGTGTGAACAGTAAGAGGACCGCACCTGTTGTGTACAGCAGGGGATCCCCTCCCAGTAGTTGCCTAGTTCTTTTGAAAGATAAACACTAAAGTATTTGAAATGTATATGCACTTTTAGCTTTTTTTCCCTTTGTTTTCTACTCCCTACGTCCCACTCTAAGTGGAGCATTTATAATTCGACACTAGATTTTACTATGAAGTATTATTTTGTTAGTAAAGTAGAGATAATAAAATACTCTCTTCGTCCCTCAAGAATATGCACTATTTCCTTTTTAGTCCGTCCCACAAGAATATGCATTTTCTAATTTTAGAAAATTTTCTCTCTCTTATGAGGTGAGACTCATTCTCCACTAACAATACTTTATTTACTTTTTCTCTCTACCTCTCTTTTACTTCACCAATTTTACATTAAAACTCGTTCCGACCCTAAAGTGCATATTCTTTGGGGACGGAGGGAGCAAGAGAGAAGTAAAAATGAGAGAGAATGATATTTCCATATTTAGAAATATTTAATTTAGAGGTGGTATCCCAAAAAGAAAATGTATCACCTAGAATACGATGGAAGAAGTATTTAAGAAAGTGCTCAAGCCTTCGAAGGACAAGTCCACTGTCTGTACAATAAAAAACAAGCCAGAAACAAAATGTTGCAACACAAACCAACAACACCCAAGCAAAAGCAAAATATAACTAACAACAACAACAACGAAAGGACACCAAGGCACTCCCGTGCGAAACACCAAAAGGAAGAAGAAACGAATAAAGCCACAACAAAATAAAATCAACACCAACAAGTGCGACCAGATAGCAAAAGCAACCGGATAGCACAAAAGTAACAGACCAACGTGAAGATGAGGGAGCGAAATGTCTGCCATAAGAGTTGGATATCGCTCTCCGAAAGGTAGGCAAACGATTATTCTCGTACGTATTCTCTCTCTTACTTTACTCTCTCTCCACTCTAAATATTTATTAGTATTATTTTTCCATAACGAGTGCAAAAAAGAAGTAACTCAAGTAACCATGGCCGGAGTGAGCAAATTTTATCTGAGCAAATTTTCTATTTGGGACCGAAAACAGTGAAGTTTGAATTCAAAATCTCTTGTTAACGATGTAGTTTACAAGACAAAAGGTGCACTATTTTGCGTCTTTCAAGAAAATTAGCGATGCATTCGCTTGTCCCATTCAAGATGTCTACCTTTCATTTTTAGTTTGCCTCACTCAAAATATCCACTTTCTATACTTCAAAATACATATTTTATTCATTCACATGTTTTACTCTATTCCATCTAAAATTTAATGTCATTAAAAATATGGCCATATTAAAGGGTGAAGTTTTGAGATAACAATATCAGAAAACAATTTCTTATAAGTGGCTAAGGCCACCCGCAACGCGTCCCGCGGGTGGTTCGTGTCTCGTCCCGGTCTCGCCGAGACGCCAGTCCCACCGAGACGTCTCGCGGGCTGTCTCGCCACGCGCCTGCGCCACGTGGCGCGCTCTGGCGCCACGCGTGACGCCCACTCGCCGGCCCGCGAGTGGGCTTCATCACGTTGACGCAATAAATCATTTTTTAAAAAAAAAATCGAATTTAATAAAAAAATGGTAATATTACCGTTTTTTCGACCGTTTTCCTTTTTTTTATTTTTTATTTTTTTACTCTACAAATACTCATATTTCATCCTCATTTCACACACAAATACACATCTATTCTTCTCAAATCATCTCCATTTCCTCTCCAATTTTCATCTAACCTCTCCAATTGTCATCACAAAATGTCCGGTGACGGCAACTATGGAGGTGGCGGCTCCGGTTGGTTTGACATCAACGCGTTTGGCGACTGGGGGGCATGTACAATGTCTTGGGTGGTTCCGGCTCCGGTTCGTCGACGCCGGGCACCCAGGGGCTCGTCGACTCCGGCGGGGTACCAACCACCCCATTTTGATGTTGATGCATACGCTCGTCCCTCCGCCCCGAGGAGTTCACAGGGATTATCCCAAATTCGGGAGGATTATCCAGATGAACCCACTCCGGAAGGAGGCCGAGGCGGTGGAAGCTCTAGGGCGGTGGAGGAAGAGGCGGAGGCGGCCGAGGAGGAGGAGGATGTAGGCCGGCATCCGTACAGCCACAAGGACATGATGGTTGTGTACAACGCCTGGATCAGCGTCTCGTACGATCCCATCGTCGGGAATCAACAAACCCGGAAGTGCTTCTGGGAAAAGGTCACCGAGGCCTACAACGAGATTAAGCCGAAGGGGTCCCGCCGCCGCACATTGAAGATGCTCCGCGCTCACTTTGACGGAGTCGACAAAGAGGTCAAAAAATTATGCGGCATCTACAAGAACGAAGCGGCTCATTACCAAAGCGGAGCCACGAGAGTCGACATTCTGAGATCGGCTTTGCGAGTGTATTTCGAAGACACCAACAAAGAATTCAAACATGTCGATGTTTGGGAGGCCGTCAAAGACTAGGAAAGGTGGGCCGGCGGTGTCCGATCCAGCTCAGGCTCGACCTCGAAGAGCACGAAGCACACGGCGGGTGGCCAATTCTCGTCTAGTGGGGGCGATTCTGGTAGCGCCGCACAAGACGTTGCCTCGCAGGAGGTTGAGGGCACGGCAGACGATGCCGGGGGGGTCCTCCCGTGGGCGCCGTCGGCCGCAACGGACCAAGGCAGCTAGAGGGAGGAGGGGCCGAGGCGAATCAAGCCAGGCGGGCTCGGGGGTGGCCTCAAACACCCTAATTTCCATGTACTTGACCGCCACGATGGCGGACACTTCCCGCATGACGTCTCCCCAATACCAAGCCCATCTTGCCGGAATTGAGTATTTGGCCAGACAAATTGGTATTCCGCATTCAGGTGGCTTCAGTGCACTGCCACCACCTTCGGGGGATGATTCACCGGCGAAGTAGTTTTTTTTAATTTTTATAAAATTGAATTTTAAATTATGTAATTTTTATTTTTTTTAGGATTTTAATTATGTGTTTTTTTTTAAATTTTAAGTTGTATTTTTATTTTATGTTGTCATTTTATTTTATTTAATGAAGTGTGTTTTTATTAATTGAATTTTTTGGAAATAAAAATAAAAAATGAAATTGAATCAATAGTAAATTAAGAGATGGAGGGTTGCAGGTTCTGTCTCTTAGTTAAGAGATAGAGTGAAAGTACGTGGGGTCCATGAATAGTTAGAGGATGAAACGGTTAAGAGACGGATAAGAGACAGTGTTGCGAATGGCTTATACTTCGGTTGAAAATAATTAACCCTAAAGAATTTGTCATACTTGTGTCACATCACGCACATTTAATTCATTTGCACATGCACACTCCCTATGTTGGAAGTTGTAACGTAATACTCTCTTCGTCCCGCACTATTCGCACTTATTTCCTTTTTGGGTGTCCCAAGTTACTTGCACTCTTTCCATTTTTAGTAAAATTTTTCACCTACAGCCGTCATTTTTTACTTTCCTATACACTCATTCCTTAATCTCCGTGCCGAAAAGAAAAGGGGCGAGTAGCCCGGGACGGAGGGAGTAATATTGATGAAATAATCGATATATAAAGTATATACTTCTGCTACCGGGACAAAAAGCATAAATTAACGTAGTTTCTTTTCAAAAGAATATATACTGCACACACATGCACCCAACTACAACTATAGTCAACTACCATAAACAGGTTTATTGGTTATAAGAATCAAATTATTCAACGCAAAATAGTGAGAAATCAAATATCAAGATTCCATCTGGTGAGACATTGTTATGCTCAATTATTCATCAAATCAAGAAGAAGATCTAGAGCATTATTATTATTATTATTATATTATTATTATTATTATTATTATTATTATTATTATTATTATTATTATTATTATTATTATTATTATTATTATTATTATTATTATTATTATTATTATTATGATTATTATTATTATTATTATTATTATTATTATTATTATTATTATTATTATTATTATTATTATTATTATTATTATTATTATTATTATTATTATTCTTATTATTATATTATTATTCTTCTTATTATTCTTATTCTTCTTCTTATTCTTATTCTTTTCTTCTTCTTCTTCTTATTTTTCTTTCTTATTATTATTATTATTATTCTTCTTATTATTCTTATTCTTATTTTATTATTATTATTTCTTCTTTTCTTCTTCTTATTCTTATTTCTTCTTTTATTCTTTCTTCTTCTTCTTCTTCTTCTTCTTCTTCTTCTTCTTCTTATTATTCTTATTCTTCTTATTATTCTTATTCTTATTATTCTTCTTATTATTATTATTCTTCTTCTTATTATTATTATTATTATTATTCTTATTATTATTCTTCTTATTATTATTCTTCTTCTTCTTCTTATTCTTATTATTATTATTATTATTCTTCTTCTTCTTCTTCTTATTATTCTTCTTATTATTATTATTATTCTTCTTCATCTTTCGCCAGTTGCTTGTTTCTATGCCAGTTATATTAAAAATATTTTGTTCACTCTTTAATTAAATAAAGAAAAGTACAGCTATATGAGGAGTATTTATGATTTTAAAAGAGCCGAGATGCCCGCTGCTGCAAGTATCGGCCTCCTCTATTTGTTTCCTATCCTTACTATATCAAATAATACTCAGGTTTAAAGAAATATAAATAACTATACAAGAATAATATATATAATAGCGAGTCTCAATTTTATATACTTTTATAATAGAATATTTGTAGATTAGTGGAACATATAATTTTATTTATTCACTATGCATAATAATTAATAAATAATAAAATGAGATAAGTAGCTATAGATGCATAAAAATGACAAAATGAGACAAATAATGACAGACAGAGAGGGTAAATGAGACTTATGAGTACAATTAGGTGGCGTTCGGTTGACATGACTAATATCATGAGACTATCCATTTAGGATTAAGTTATGGGAATATTTTAGTTGGAGGGGGAGGCCATATGACTAATTATCATGAGACTATCCATCTAGGATTAAGTTGAAGGGTTCAATCATGAGATTTAATCTTGCCAATCGAACAACCTCTTAATATACAAAATAATAGATTTAATCTTTACAAACATAAAAAAATCATACATATATCTAAGTGAATAGAAAATTAATTTTTCATTAATAAAGAGTATACATAGGTGTTAATTAATGATTCTTATCCCCTAGTTGAGGGTTGTTCCCTGAAGTGCAACGAATAATGGTTAAGTTTTGTTCTTACCACAATTCGTCATGTAATATCTCTACATATCTTTACCGTGCATTTTATGGTTGCTTTCGTGAGCTGGTCATTTTTTCTATCTTGAATTTTTCCATGTTAAAATCTTGGTACTATGATTTTGCATCGTTTATTCTTTTTATTGTGTTCATTTGTATACGCAATATGTTTTTTTTTTAATTTTATTTTCATTTAATTTGTATGCGGATATGTACATCAAACTTCGTGCCAATTGGCCAATATTAATGTATAGCCATTTATAGCAATATGTACATAATACATGATACTTCGTACCAAGATATACTTAGTGGTATAATATATAGTCATTAATGTTGAGTCTTGGACACTTATCATATCATAGGCAAAGATGGTATATACCCTAAAATCGTGTGAAGGAGAATGGATCCATCCTGTAATAACCCCACCAATCATATTATCTAGGGCTGGCAAATCGTGCGGATTGGGTCGTTATCAGGTCAACCTGATAATGACCCAACCCAATAAGGCCTAACCTGAACCCGACCTGTTAAGAAAACTGTAAATCCGAACACGAACTCTACCTGCTACATTCAAATCCGAACACGACCCGCACCCGACACGAACCCGTTATCGACACGATATAATATGGGTTGACACGACACGATTAAAACCTAATATTACACGATTAAACCTTAATTTTAACCTAATTTATGCAATTAAAATTCGTTTTATACTACTTAAACCTAATTTATAAGAAATTAAAAAATTAAAGTAATATATATTTTTTTAAATAATAATAATAATATTATTATTATTTCTTAATGGGTTACCCGTATCCAACCCGCATCCGACCCGAACCCAACCCGAAATTATCGGGTTCTTAATGGGTCAACCCGATAAGGACACGGATCCAATAAGACTTGACCCCAACCCAATAATTTCGTGCGGATTCGTGTCAGATTATCGTGTCGTGTCGAAAATTGCCAGCCCTATTATTATCAATACATCCACTACTATTTACTGAGCCAAATCCAAATTGAATACCAAAAACCCTGACCCTGTGTGAACCCAGAACAGTTCAAGTTCTACTCACAATTACACATCCAGTACAAAAAATAATAATAATAAATAAATAAAATTTATAAGGCTAGTAATGCTGTCCAACAACCCCACTCGATTTTACGACCAAAAAGAAATCCTCAACTTGCCCATCCCTCCTCTCTCTATTTCTATATATACCTACCATATTATCTCTCATTCAATTCAGGAAACCCCCCAAATTTAATTTTTTGGCTTGCCAAATTAGCTCACAAGGCGAAACTCTCATTTCCCCTTACAACCAACACAAAAACATCAAATTCAAATTCATGGGCAGTTTACCCAATCAGAAACTTGACACCGGCTTCCCCGGTGTCATCAAACCCCTTCACCCTGAAGAGTTCAGGAGACAGGGCCATCTAGTCATCGACTTTCTTGCAGATTACTACAAGAACGTCGATAAATACCCGGTTCGCAGCCAGGTCGAGCCGGGCTACCTGAAGAAGCGGTTACCCGAATCCGCTCCCTATGATGCGGAGCCGATCGAGAAAATCCTTGGGGACGTCCAAAACGACATCGTCCCCGGCATCACACACTGGCAGAGCCCTAACTACTTCGCCTACTTCCCCTCGAGCGGGAGCATTGCCGGATTCCTCGGGGAAATGCTGAGCACGGGGTTCAACGTCGTCGGGTTCAACTGGATGTCGTCTCCCGCCGCCACCGAGCTCGAGAGCATCGTCATGGACTGGCTCGGGAAGATGCTCAAGCTCCCGTCGGAGTTTCTCTTCTCCGGCGGCGGCGGCGGCGTGTTGCAGGGGACCACCTGCGAGGCCATACTCTGCACAATGGTCGCCGCCAGGGATCGAGTCCTGAAGATGATTGGGAGGGAAAACATCAACAAATTGGTCGTTTACGGGTCGGATCAGACCCACTCCGCGATCCAGAAAGCAGCTCAGATTGCGGGAATCAACCCCAGTAATTTTCGGGCCATAGCGACGTCTAAATCGAACGCATTCGGGCTCACAGCAGAGGCATTTCGGGCTCAAGTCGAATCCGACGTGGAATCGGGCCTTGTGCCTCTGTTTCTGTGCGCGACGATTGGAACGACGTCGTCTACAGCAGTAGATCCGCTCGGGCCGCTCTGCTCTGTGGCGAAGGAGTTCAACATTTGGGTGCACGTCGACGCCGCCTACGCCGGAAGCGCCTGCATCTGCCCGGAATACCGCCATTTCCTCGACGGCGTCGAAAACGCCGATTCCTTCAGCTTCAACGCGCACAAATGGTTCCTCACAACATTAGATTGCTGCTGTATGTGGGTGAAGGATCCAAGCGCGCTAGTAAAAGCTCTCTCTACATATCCGGAATATCTAAGAAACAAAGCTTCCGATGAGAAATCAGTGATCGATTACAAGGATTGGCAGATCACTCTCAGCCGCCGATTCAGATCTCTGAAACTCTGGCTCGTGATCCGGAGCTACGGAGTCGCGAATCTGAGGAAATTTCTGCGGAGCCACATCAAAATGGCGAAGAATTTCGAAGGATTGATCGGAATGGACAAGCGATTCGAGGTGGTGGTGCCGAGAAACTTCGCCACCGTGTGCTTCCGCATTTCGCCGATCGAGATCAGCGGAAATCACCAGATCGTCTCCAAGGAAGAGGCGGCGAACAATATAAACGCGAAATTACTGGAAACGATAAACGAATCGGGGAAGATTTACATGACGCATGCGGTGATCGGAGGAGTTTATGTGATGCGGTTTGCCGTCGGAGCTACCTTGACGGAAAACAGACACGTCATCTTGGCTTGGAAAATCGTTCAAGAACATGCAAACGCGCTCTTGAACAGTTCATGATTTTTGCTGATTTTTTTTTCATTTTTATTTTTATTTCTAAACAATGAAATGTGCAATTCCGGTCATCTGTTTTTTTTTTGTGAATTTCAATAATATATATAATTAAAATTATATATATCTTGTGTACATATATGTATTAATGTATATGAAATCAATGTTTTCAACTTAAAGTTGAAAACATGAAATTGTGGTTTTTTTACGAATTAACACTTGTGACGATGATACAGTGAGTGATAAATTTACATGTGATTGGAATTAATTATAGATGAAGTGAAGCTTACTACTCCATTAATTAATTAATTAATTACACTTAAATTTACGTGAATTAGGTGAGACATTGCAACACTGCAAGGCGTCATCATGCTTAGAATTAGTCGTTACTTGTTCTCTTAAAAGGTCATGTTAATATTTTAAAATGATGTTTAGGAGCTAAATCACTATCTGAACTATCAAATTAAAGGAAATCCTTTGACTGGGTCCATCTAGGATAATTTATATATATATATATTTATTATTATTGGTTGCAAGAGAAGAACTGCTGTGCATGTTCTTGGTGTCAATGATGGAATGAAGTGTGAGATTTAATAAATATGGTGATGAGAATTCAACAAATAAAATTTATGAGGGTAGCTAGCTATGACTATGAATGATTAATTCATGTATAATCGAGTGAGAGTTGAACATAATTAGATTTAAATTTTAATGCATATTTCCAAATTCCAACCATATATAGGAGTCGTTATTTAATCCAGGAGTAGTTGATAGAGATATTATTTGAAGAATTGAACTGCACCACCAATAACACATAAATAGTTTGCACATTCTTTTTTGTTGTTGTTTTTGGTGAGTGTCGTATTGTGGGTGGCAGCTGCCTAAGATGTATGCTTTCATCATGGTCGACAAAATAATACTCCCTCTATATTTGGTTTTCAGTACTAAATTTTATGCCGTGTTATTTTGTGAGTTAGTAAATAGAGAGTAAAGTAAGAAAGAGTAAAATGTAGACATAGTGTTATTTCTATTATTTGAAATGTTTCACTTTTAATGTGACAATCAAAAATGGAAAATATTTTATTTTTAATGAGACAGATGCATTAAACCTTACTCCTAAATAAGTTTTTTTTTAATATAATAGGAGTATATTTTTGGATCATCAAATTCAATCATTACATCTGATCAGATTATACTATCCAGTTATTTACTACTAATTTCTTATGAGATTTTTTGTAGAATTCTAACCCGCATAATATATATGGATTAAGTGTAAGATGATGATATTATAACGTTTTAGATCTATTTGAACTTCTTTGTGTTAATCAAGTGGAGGAGCAATGCAATTGCAGAAAATCAAACTCGTTGGATAGAATATAAAAAATATTTACAATAAATATAATATTGAAATATTTTTTTTTTTAAAATCAAAGTGAAAATAACACCGTTTTAAGCTTAGAGTCGACAACAACTTTAAATACACAATTGAATAGTACCTTTTTCGTCCTATAAAGTTTGTTATATATTTTCATTTTCATTCGCTGTACAAAATTAGTCACATTAATTTTACTTTTTTATTTTTAATACTGATTCTCACATTAACTAATTCATTTAAAATAATATTTTATTATTATATAAAATTAATATATAAAAATAAGATGTATTTATTTTTTAAAATGTGACAAACTTTGCTATAAACAAGGAGAGTACAAATTTTTAGATTCATATAACTGAGTACCAAATACCAATAACTAGAATATTCATAGGGGCACTGAAAAACGCACACGAGTCATGTGAACGTGTGCCCAAGCCCAACCCCCCCCCCCCCCCCCCCCCCCACGTATAGCAAAATATTTAATGAGAAGAAGTCCAGATCGCTCTTACTCTAAAATCGATTTATATTTCTATATAATCATGTACTCAATACTTGAATGTGAATTTTGTTAAAAAGTTGTTTTTATGAAAGATTTATAATTGGCAATACATATAATATCAAAGGGTCCTGTTAGGTCGAGATTTTTTAGCTTAATTGAGAATTGGAATGCATTTTCAGCCACTTATTCACAACATTTTTGAAATGTTAACTGCAAGTAGATTATGTCAACTCGAGGGTATTATCTTCAATAGCCTGCACATCAAATGTCAACCACTTCTAGTTGATATTATATGTGTATAGTTGACATGAATTGTATATGTAGTTGATAAAAAAAATTAAAATTTAAAAAAAATAAAAAAAATTATTTATTGAATATAATGTACCGTGAAATTATCATTCTGTCTTTTCATAATTAATTAATCTAAAAATATTTTCCATGTGGCAAATTTTGGACCACTCATTTAATAAAAATAAATAGCTAATAATGCATCTCAATTCTCAATCAGACTAAAAAATCTCAATTAATCACCACACTAATATCAAATAACAATAAACTAAGTGCATAAAACAAAAAATTGTACTATTTGGATTGGTTTTGGTTTGATCAGCGCAGAATATTATCTACGTATACATTTATCATGCTTAATTTTTTATTCAAAAAAATGCTAATGCTAATTCTTATATTTAGTGCGTAAATACGTAACGTTTGTGGATAAGTACGTCTAAAGGCTATAACATGTTGACGTTACGTAGTTAACAAAGTTTATTGTGAATTATTATATCTGTAATTTCACATAAATAAGAAGTTAATGGAGTACCTACAGGATATAGCTAATCTAATTTCACATAAATAAGAAGTTAATGGAGTACCTACAGGATATAGCTAATCTGTAATTTCACATAAATAAGAAGTTAATGGAGTACTTACAGGATATAGCTAATCTGTAATTTCACATAAATAAGAAGTTAATGGAGTACCTACAGGATATAGCTAATCTAATTTCACATAAATAAGAAGTTAATGGAGTACCTACATGATATAGCTAATCTGTAATTTCACATAAATAAGAAGTTAATGGAGTACCTACATGATATAGCTAATCTGTAATTTCACATAAATAACCTACAGGATATAGCTAATCTGTAATTTCATATAAATAAGAAGTTAATGGAGTACCTACAGGATATAGCTAATCTGTAATTTCACATAAATAAGAAGTTAATGGAGTACCTACAGGATATAGCTAATCTGTAATTTCACATAAATAAGAAGTTAATGGAGTACCTACAGGATATAGCTAATCTGTAATTTCACATAAATAAGAAGTTAATGGAGTACCTACAGGATATAGCTAATATGTAATTTCACATAAATAAGAAGTTAATGGAGTACCTACATGATATAGATGCGTTTAATATGCAACATGGGATAAATACTATGACAGATTTGATTGAGATATATTTTTTGTATGATACTATAATATTTCAATACCATGTTTCAATATATATTAAATATCTATAATTATATATACTCAATTATTTTGTAGGAAGTATTAAACTTAAATATACTTAAATTACTTATAGTTAGAATTTATATTCCCCATCCACAAAAAATAGTTAAATTTGTGGACGGCACAAGTTTAAATGAGAAATCGATAAAGTATGAGAGTCAAGGAGAAAAAGTAGGTAAAATAAGAGAGATATGGAAAAAGTAGATACAGTATGAGAAAGAGAAGAGAAAAAGTGGGTAAAGTATGAAAAATAAACTTTCCATTTTTAGAATTAGGACTACCATTTGTAGACATAAAAATGGTAAAATAAGACTATTTTTCAGGGATCCGAATGTTAATTATAGAGCACAATGCAAGGTGGCATACAAAATTTCTCAAGTTATCACTCCTTGCATCCCTGAAAACTATAAACATTTGGTTTGATATGCGTTTTAATATATAACTGGTAAAGTAAGAGAGAGATAAGGACTAAGTTAAGTACGGTTAGTGGAGAGTGAGATCCACATGACCACATTATTAGTAGTGTAGTGTAATGATATAAGTTGTAAATAAAATAATGTGTTATTTAATTATATATTTCATAGCAAGTTTATAGTATTTTTAGAAATAGACTAATAAGAAAATAGTTTATACTATGTAGGAACAGATGAAATAATATTTATGGACTCCCATTATAAATTAAATACCTAACTCCATTTAAATTTTGAGGCGCAAATTAGTTTTGATGACGTGGTTAGCGTATTTACATGTGTGTATGTGTGTGTTTTTAATTAATTATACAAATAATCTTTAAAGTCAAATGTCACCAAACCCAAACGTCCTATTTTATTAACGTTTTTTTTGGCGTTTAGAGTTGTAATTTTATGTTCCTATTTCGATAAGTTATAGTACACTTTTCTAACGAATTTACTAAATCAATTAACTATTCCGTTATTAAAATTCCACATATTTCATCAATTATTTAGATGAAGTCCACGTCAATTGATCAGAAATTTGGAAAACAAATATGCATTTTATTTCATTATATCTCTTGCAAATTTTTTTAACTCATACTCATGTAATAGCTGAATTACTACTATGAATGAATTCAATGGCGTCGAGAGCTCAAGTGCATGAAAAAAGGTGGTTGTTCAATTTTGAGAGAAATATCGATGATATCAAGATTGATAGCTTCAGTTTTCAGAGAAATATATTCCTTGTACATGACTTGGTGGCAGGAGTTTTATTTACTAACTGTATATAATACATCGACAATTTCGAAAACAAGAGAAAAACTAATAAAAATAATAGTATTATGAATTACCTTTTCCATAACATACCGATTAGATGTCATTTGAACATAAATTTAAAAGTGGTGTTACAATGGACTCAAACCTAAGACCTTTGACCTTTGACCTCAACCATTAACTTATACGGTTATACCACTAAACCAACTCTCATACACACTTTTCTCTTCTTGTCTTTGTAATTTCTTTCGAGCCCATCTCACCCTTCGGATGTAGTGATAAGGACTCAAACATTGTTATCACGGTAAAGGCTAAAACTTAATGGCGTTGATAATCGTATTTTACAATTTCAAAATACATAATATGAGTATAAAGTAGCTATTAAAACTTAAAAAATGTAAAATGACTTTTGGATGTTGTGTCCGCTTTGCTAGCTTTTCTCTTTTTTCTCTTTTTGATTTTAAGTTTGATGTTTGTAGATTTACATTCAGACTTGAGCATGTGTTTTCTGTAATAAAAAAACACGTATTTTGCAAAAAGAAAATTTGTTTTCGTGGAAAGTTTCAATGGTAGTTCGTGACTCTAAAATTGAATAGTCAGCACAAAGATTTAACTCATAGACCAAGACACCAAGTATACAAATTTGGATAATTACATACATATTGCTTGTCAATTTACCAGGACATCTTATTTTATCTATCAATTATGTAATTATCATCAGTATTTTTATATACTGAGGTTTATATGCTAACAACCATACAAGAATATATTGTGGTATGAAAATGACCACCAAATCGATGTTTGACTTTATCTAAATGTTAATAAATGTCAGCGTACAACGTGGCCGTGACCTAATTTAAACAGAGTATATTCTAGATTTTCTTCACATAAATTATAAGTATGAAATTTATAAATAATGTATGATGTTCGAATTTCATAGTGCTTTTATCTAAGTCATGAGATAAAGAGAAAGTAAAGCCTAAATAAACAAAATTTGAATGACTAGCGTTAGTTGAGCTATATCCATACCCTCTGAGAAATTAGATACAAAAATTAAATTGTTTGGAGTTTCGGTTGATAAAAAAACAAGTGTTGATATTCGATAGTACTCTCAATCTTTCTAAGAGAGGGGATGGCTCAACTAACTCGTGAATTAAAAAGTGATTTTTGGAAAAAGTCGTGCTTGCCTAATCAATAGTCCAAACTAATTTTCGTCGAAGAAATATTCAAATTAATGTGTAATTTACAAATGGATATATTTGCATCGATGATGAGCGATGCAATACGTCTTAATACGTGGGCATAATCTCGATATTTAGACACAAGAATAACTTGATTTTCATAAAGAAGCAATTGTTAACCCTGTTTATATACGAATAGACTGAATCACTTTGTCACATTCTCATATTTACGATAAGATATTAAAATTATAAATGAAGATAAATCACGAAAGGTGATGAAACGATATATTCGAATTCAAATTCCACCAAAAATACTTAGTGCACATTATTTTTGTTAGTTAATTAGTGCCACTATAGTATATAAGATAATTGTATATTCAATTACAAATTTAGGAAAAAGAATACGTTGAGTCGGATATAGCGAATAAGGTTGTCGCGGATGTTTAGAAGATAGAGGTAATGCGGTAGAAAATTTTCATTTTAGGATCTCCACATTTTTAATATTTCAATGGTTTATAAAACCACTGTAATGAAAGGTTTCTAAAAACTTTGGATTTAAGAATTTTCTTAGAGAATAACTCGTAAACTCTCCTACATATTGTAACACTTTCAAAGAGTTAAAGAAACTAAAATAATGATAAATACTTCGTCAATATTGCATTAAAAATAACATGCGTTACGCATTGCACTACGGTTGGATTGGGAAATAACAAATCATTCACCTATTATTTATATATTGGAAAAGACTATTTCCTCTCGAATTAATCGAGCATAATTTCCAAGCAGTTGTACCCAATTATATTAGTAAACTAAATTTTCGTTTAAATCATTGTATAAATATATAAAATTAGCAACTGGGGATAAATATATGAGTTTTGTTATTGTTCTAAGTTTGGATTAACTTAAATATGGTAAACTCGAGCCGTAGTACTTGATCATCACCAACTCTTGGAAGTTTCTCTAGTCGTTGCTCCATTGATTTTGTTTTCATTATTTATTCTTTTCCATTTAGACTTTTGGCTCAATATTTGACTAAAGGATGTGTAATGTTACATAGAGTTTGTCATGATAGGGAATAGTATAAACCAATTAAACGAAATTGTAGTTTTCATATGCCATATATCTGCACCGCGAATCCAAAAAATGAAACTTATGTGATCAGATACAGTGATGAAGGTTGTTGGCTGCGATGAATTGCGGAAGAAGAATGAAAGTGAAATCCAACCTCAAAGGATTGGAGTGGAATCGTCGCAACGTGGAATCAACAACAACTCAAGACTGAATTTAATGGAGTTTTCCAGTCCCATGTGGGCAAGCAATGTGGTCGGTTGAGCCCACAAAGTCCTGAACCCCAACTATATTTTCAATTATGTATCATGTTATTGTTGAGATGCGTTGAAAATCGATTAGTAAATGGACACACACGTTCGCACTTATAGAGACAACATACATATACAAGGAAGGATCGATAGTGTGGGATTGAGCAGGTTTGCAGACTCCGATTTCATACACACACCTACCTCCAAAGCACAATTTTGGAAACTTATGACCTAGCATAGATGGTTGAGATGGAATGAAACGAAAAAAATGAGTCAAAACATGCTCGTTTTATGAAGCAAGGTGCACGTTGTCGTTCAATATCGTTATTTAATAAGGTAGTTGTTTGAAATGTTGTCAAGACATACTCCAGTTTATCTATGTTATAAGTTTGGACTTAATTACGAGTTTCGATTTCTGAATCTGCAACTGAAAACAAGATCATTACTTGTATATCTATATTATCCAAACCCCTAAACTGTAAGTACAGCACATGAGTTTTTGATTAATATGTTGTGAATTTGAATCTTATACGGAGTATTATTCTTAATTTCTCTAGAAAAGAAGGTATATGAATCTTTGGATATATATTGCCAATAAAATAAAATGTCACGCGTGGAGTATTTACCCTGTGTCCTGGCTACTCCACCAAACTCCCACAAAAATAATGACAATTAATTGCAGTGGAAACGTCATAATGCATTTAGACTTTAAAGCTAATTCTATAGGGTAACAACTCTTTTGAGTTAGGTTAGTCATGTACTCAACAATTACAATAATAAACTATAGTCAATAAAACTGATTAAGAGACATAAGAAAGTTCATTATCATTTGTGAGTTAAGATGTTCTTATTAATTTGTTAGCACAACTACTAATTTCGAGGGACCATTTTCATTGACATGAATAACATTAAAATTTGGCAATATTCAATTAGCAGCTAAATTTGAAAGGTGACCTTATTTTCACATATACAAAACAATCACTGCGACAATAATGAAAGCCTTTGGTAGAACCGTCGACAAATGTTGTCAAATCCAATTTCCATTATATATATATTTATTTATAAGCAATTAGTCAATTCAATTTTAGTGATACACCAACTAGGTCAATATTAAGTTGGTGAATTGAATAAAATATGTAAATTATTTTTGCAGTTGAAATATGGAATGATTCCTTTTCCAAGAGGTTTCTGACTGAACACTACCAACCTAAAATGCTTTGTTTAATTTTTGACATTGTGTTTTACTATTATAATCATTAACAGCAAACTTCTTTCTGCAAGAAAGATAACAATTAATTTGTGTTCAATGATGGCATGATTTAAGCGTTCATATGTGTATGTTATATTCTTCATTATTAGTATAATTCTAATTCTAATTCTAATTATTATGTCTCTTAGATTCCGTTACAAATGCATACATATTCTAAAAATTGTGCTCTTACACTAGCTAGAATAACAAGATTTAATTATCATCATAGTAATCTAAAATAGTAGAGAAAATAAATTTCCGAAGTACTCGGTTTATTTTTTTTTATTTTTTTTCATAGACAAATATACTCTTACAATAAATAATGGCGTACATGATATGATGGATTATCATGAAAAATACATTTTCATGAGAATAATGATATAGTATAAATTTAATGAAATTGTTATGAACTTCACTGCATCCGAAAAATATACTACTTTCTCGTTCCTAATAATTCTTGCAGTTATAATCTTATAAACAGGTGGAGATGTTTAATTATTAATTCTTTCTCACCCAATCTATTCTTAACACTTCATTTATATTAGCTCAGATAATTAGTTCCTCAAACGATCAACTCAAAAAATTATGCACCACCATAATCTCAAATCTGAATAATCTACTATATCGACGTCGGCAAAATATCTTAGAAAAAGAACTCAATTAAATTAGTTGATTGTGTAATCATTTAAGAAACACCAATAACAATAAAAGTTAATCCCATTAAAATCTACCCAAAAAGAAGAAATAAGTAATTAAGCACGTGATCCGAAGTTTCCATATACACACGTAGCACGTGAGCAACTGGCATCACGAGGCATAACCTTGGAGTCAAACCCCCACCAAACATTCAAGATTTAGAGCACCGCAACGCATCTCGCGGGTGTTTCTTGTATCGTCCCTCCGAGACGAGACCCGCGTGGGACACATTGCAGCGTCCCATCTCGTCACCATCCCGCCTAGACGCACGTCCCAGCGAGACGGATGGCGAGCCAACTCGCCATGCGCGCGCGACACCCACTCTCCAGCCCGCGAGTTGGTTTCGTCACGCTGACGCAATAAATTATTTTTTAAAAAAATTCGAATTTAAAAAAAAATCAATCAGTAATATTACCGTTTTTTCTTTTTATTTTTTTTATTTTTTTACTCTATAAATACTCCTATTTCATCCTCAGTACACACACAAACACACATCTATTCTTCCCAAATCATCTCCATTTCATCTCCAATTTTCATCTAACCTCTCCAATTTTCATCACAAAATGTCCGACGACCGAAACAAGGGCGGCTCCGGCAGGTTTGACATCAACGCGTTTAGCGACTAGGGGCATGTACAATGTATTGGGTGGTTCGGGTTCGGGTTCCGGTTCATCGACGCCGGCGGGGTACCAACCACCCCATTTTGATGTGGATGCATACGCTCGTCCCTCCGCCCTGAGGTATTCACAGGGATTATCCCAAATTAGGGAGGATTATCCGAATGAACCCACTCCGGAAGGAAGACGAGTCGGTGGAAGCTCCAGGGCATTCGACGCCGTGGAGAAAGAGGCGGAGGCGGCCGAGGAGGATGAGGATGTAGGCCGGCATCCGTACAGCCGCAAGGACACGATGGCTGTGTACAACGCCTGGATCAGCGTCTCGTACGATCCCATCGTAGGGAATCAACAAACCCGAAAGTGCTTCTGGGAAAAGGTCACCGAGGCCTACAACGAGATTAAGCCGAAGGGGTCCCGCCGCCGCACATTGAAGATGCTCTGCTCTCACTTTGACTGAGTCGACAGAGAGGTCAAAAAATTCTGCGGCATCTACAAGACTGAAGCGACTCATTACCAAAGCGGAGCCACGGGAGCCGACATTCTGAGATCGGCTTTGCGAGACTATTTCGACGACACCGGTAAAGAATTCAAACATGTCGATGTTTGGGATCGTCAAAGACGAGGCAAGGTGGACTGGCGGTGTCCAGTCCAGCACGTGCTCGACCTCGAAGCGCACGAAGCACACGACGGGTGGCCAATACTCATCTAGTGGGGGCGGTTCAGGCAGCGCCGCACAAGAGGTTGCCTCGCAGGAGGTTGAGGGCACATCGGAGGATGCAGGGGGGTCCTCCCGTGGGCGCCATCGGCCGCAAGGGACCAAGGCGGCGAAGGCGGCTAGAGGGAGGTGGGGCCGAGGCGAATCAAGCCAGGCGGGCTCCCAAGGGCCGCCCTCCTCCTTAATGTCCATGTACTTCACCGCCACGATGGCGGACACTTCGCGCATGATGTCTGCCCAATTTCAAGTCCATCATGCCGACATTGTGTATTTGGTGGGTCAACTTGGTATTCCGCCTCCACCGCCTCCGGGGGATGATTTGCCGGCAGAGTAGTTTTTATAATTTCTATAAAATTGTATTTTAAATTATGTCTTTTTTTATTTATTATGCCATGAATTTAATTATGTATTTTTTTAGGATTTTAAGTTGTAATTTTTATTTTATTTAATGAAGTGTGTTTTTATTAATTGAATTTTTTGGAAATAAAAATAAAAAATGAAATTGAATGAATAGTTAAGGGATGAGATGGTTAAGAGACGGATAAGAGATGAAGGGTTGCAGGTTCTGTCTCTTAGTTAAGAGATGTAGTAAAAAGTACAATGGGGCCCATGAATAGTTAAGAGATGAGACAGTTGCGAGACAGATAAGAGACAGCGTTGCGGATGGTCTTATTATTCAGCTAAAACGACGTAGTTTGGTAGTAGCGACAACTTTGCCTACTAAAAATGATTTTTTTTTGGGTATTTCATTCAAAATGAAATATTTCTTAAAATATAAAGAACATTGTTTCTATCCTTTTCCTTTTCTCTTACTTTATTCTTTTTTTATTAAATATAAAATAACATTACATAAAATCTCGTACTGAAAAGTAAATATTTCATATTTAATGAGACGGAGAGAGTATATATTTTGCAGATTCAGGTGGACTTGGGATCAACCAACCCCACCACAGTTCTATAAGAGCGACAAAATTCCACTAAATATGACATTTGGAGCTCTCATCGATCCCACATTGCACGTTACCTAGTAGATTGATTCAACAAGCAGGGTATCGTCCGAATTCATCACTACTTTAAAAGGATTGGGGAACTCCCCCAAATCTAGTCTATGAAGCCTTCGCATACCACAATGCATGTTTGTTAGCAATTCCCACTAGACTTGGGGTTCGATCGATTTTCAATGTTGATGTTAAGGGCTAAGAAACTCCACTAAATTCGATCGTTGGAGCTACCATCGATCTCATGATGCAACACCTTTACCTCAAACTATTCAAGTTGGAATTTACTTGTTTTTAGTTTCTAACATGTGTCGTTATATATTTACATAAATAGTTTTCCTTTTCACTACCAACCCACTTTGTAGCCATTGAGCGTAATTTAAAGTTTAATTCATGGAGAAGCAACCAAATGCATTTAACCACATTTATTTCACTGATAACATTGTAATGTAATGACGTTTTATTAAAACAAAGAATCAAGATACATCGCATCTATGGAAGATAAAGTAAATAAAGCAAAAAGTGTATATTAGTACTATATAAGTAATTGTTTAATATAGTTTCTACTATTTGTTATCATTATGCATTGATAACCTCAGTCACCTTTTCTCGAGCACTAGTTACAATCATCATGAAAAGGTGAGGAACTACTATTAAAATGACTGAAACATGTTTCATTAACTTCCTAAATATTTATTTATTCTCTCAAAATCATAATGATAACCTCAGTCACCTTTTCTCGAGCACTAGTTACAATCATCATGAAAAGGTGAGGAACTACTATTAAAATGACTGAAACATGTTTCATTAACTTCCTAAATATTTATTTATTCTCTCAAAATAAAATTTATGATTGAGGCATGTCTCTTAATCGTCTCATCTCTTCATTATTCATTGGCTCCACTGTACTTTGCACCCCATCTCTTAACTAAGAGACAACACATGCATCCCTTCATCTCTTAACCGTCTCTTAACCATCTCATCCCTTAACTATTTATTCAATTTCATTTTTTATTTTTATTTCCAACAAATTCAATTAATAAAAACACACTTCATTAAATAAAATAAAATTTCAACTTAAAATTCTAAAAAATTAAAAAAAAACACATAATTAAAATCCGTCGTTTGTCCAGTAGCAAGCTGACGGATTGCTGCAGTACATTTCTGGAGCGTTGTGTGACTGAGGCGGTCAATGTATTTGCGATATGCATAAATAGCGGTTTCCGCATGCGGAAACGGCGACGGAAGTATGTTTCTCCCCATACCGGGTTCTCACAGAAGTAATCGCGTACCAACCTTCCGACGGCTTCCTCCGGTTACGATGGATGTAAATCCGGGATCATCTTTAAGGCGCCGCGGCTTCCCCCTCCTCCCTACGTAGATCTTCTTCTAGCGATTCTTCCATTATTCGACGCATTTGCTCAAATAGATCCATAAATGGATTAAATTTGGGAGAAGAATAATGTTTTGAGATGAAGAATGTAGAGTGTTTGAGTGAGAATAAAGAGTTTTTATGGTGGATTAATTTGTGGGAATAATTTGATATTTATAGAAGTGATTGGGGGCTTAAAAAAATACAAAAAAAAATAAAAATTTGTAAAAAACGGCTAGTATATTTTTGGGGGTTTTTTTTCAAAATTTTCCTGAATTTTTAAAAAAAATAAAAAAAAACATTTTCAACGGAAATTAAAGACGTCCACTCGCTGGCCGGCGAGTGGGCGTCACGGACGAACCAATGCTCGCCACGTGGCCAACGCGCGTGGCGAGCTGTCTCGAGCGCTGCCTCTCCGCGGCGAGACAAGGGACGGGCTGGGGACGAGACGGAGCCCGCATCGCTGTCTCGATGCGGTCTCGTCTCTCTGAGACGAGATAGAGCCCGCATCGAGACGCGATGTTGGTGCTCTGAATTTGCAGGTGCATTTGGTTTAGTGGGCTAAGGCTGCTTAACTGGGATATGCTAAGTAAATATCCATTAGCGCACAATACTATATAAGCAGTATAAAAAATTTTGAAAGGATAGTAAATAATTATTTATCTATTGCAATTATACCAAACTTCATTTTTTCTATTACCATTATGACTTTGCACATCATTGTCGACACATGAACTCACAATATGCACTTTGGTTGAATTAAACGCTAGATCCTTATCTATATTGACATATTTCCTGACTAATTACTTTAATTTCATTATTTTTTCAGATTTGAACACATTTTCAAAATTAACATATAAGTATGTATTTCATTTTCAAATCTAGTACGAGTTGAATTGGTTTTCTAAATCCCGCGTGAATAGGAAAGGCCAAAACCAGGAATGTGTTCTAATCGTTGAAATAAAGTAAAACTTCGGGTGTGAAAATATAATTTTCCCTATGATTACATTATAATGATTTATTTTTGTTACAGCATATCTCTAAATAGGTCCCAATGCAGTTGAGAAAAATTATAAAATGTGGTTGTGATAAAAGCGGGCCAATAGCCCATTAGTAGCACAATTTTGAAATGGGTCAACTACATCCGCATATACTAATAATTAAATCTTGAATTAATTAATTAGTGGTTAATTAGGGGTCACAAGAGTTTTAATTATGAGTATTAGAATTATTAACACTAAAATATACCAATAGTATTTAAACTTTGATTCCTGCATAATTATGTAGCTTGATTTATTTAGTTCGTTTCTGCAAAAAAAAAAAAAGAAAATATGGACTCATTCGCCAGTTCCTGATCTGTAGCAACAATCTCAACAACAGCCAATTGAAAATGAAATGTAAAAATACTTGCTTGGCCAAGTCTTATTAAGAGAATGCACTTCTATGGAAACAATTTGATTTTGTTATGTCGAGAATAATCAGAATACTTACATTTAACTCGTTACATGAAATTATGAGATAACTATAATCGTTAAGGACTTGCATTGCATGAGCAAGCAACATTGACACTGTTAAGGACTGCGAGCAGCAACACCAGCTTAAGTTGAGATCCTCAGCAAAGATCTTCAGTTTCGGACCTTAGGATCGACGCCTTGTCGTACCTCCGTCTCTCGATTTCCTTTTCAAGAAAATCGAGACACGTATCGGTCACGTGATTAGGTGCACATCCAGCATCAAGCATCATCTTCAAGAAGTTGTATGCTTCCTTGAGCAGCCCGGCCTTGCTGTGCACCTCGATTAGGGTGTTGTAGGTGAACACATCCGGGTTTATCCCGCCGCTCTTCATCTGCTGGAACAGCTCGACCGCTTCACCAAACCGCCCAGCCTTCCCAAGGGCATTGATCAAGGTGTTGTACATGACAATATCGAGGTACCCACCTTCATTGTTCAGCTTGTCAAGAACAGCCTTTGCAAGATCCGCCCTCCCCATCTTCCCTAGACCTTGGATCACCACGTTGTACGTTGCTATGTCCGATGGGGTGACCGCTTCCCCCATCGCATGGAGGACTCCCCATGCTTCCTTGAAATACCCTTTCTTGACGAAGGAGCTCATGATGGAGTTGTAAGTGTAGCTATTTGGGTTCACGCGCATATTGGTCAGAATCTCGAACAATTTGCATGCCAAACTCAGCTTCCCCTTGGCCAAGAAGATGGATAAGTAGGTATTCACCATGTCAACATCAAAAGAATCTTCCCCCTTCGCCAAAACTCGAACTCCTCTCAACAGCGAGAAAGGTGGTGGACCACGGCTGCTCTCAGAGGCAAATTGATTTGCAAGTGAATCCATGTATGGAGATGATGACCACTCGTCCGCTTCGTCACTGAACTGCTTGGCGTCCTCTGCACCTTCGCCATCCGGACTTGTCAGATGCAAAACCTTGGCTACATCACTTATCGAAGGAAACATCGGTGTATAGTCCCTCTTCTTGCTCTGTGGGCTACTCATTGAAGCTTCCATGGCTGATTTCCACTTAATAAGAGAAGGGACTAAATTCCCATCTCTAATATGCCTCAGGAGCCTCTCGATCGAATCCCACTGACCACGTCTGTAAAGCGCGATTACTAGTGAAGTTATAGTAACCAAATCAACTATAAAGCCCCTCCCCTCCATCTCCTCCACCAGCTGCAATGCTTCCTCAACCCAATTTTCCCGACATAGATGCAAAATGACAATGCTGTAGGTAATTCCATCCACAAAACCATTACCCTTTCTTTTTAAGTCACAAAACAAGGAATAAGCAGCTTCTTCTCTTCCGTTCTTGTATAAACCATCAATAAGTATGTTATACGTCCAGCACGAGGTCCTCACACCATCATCATCCACCATTTTTTCAAACAGATTGCAGGCTTCCATCAACTTCCTTGACTTCATCAAACCATCAAGAAGGGAGTTGTAAACAACAGTCCCTGCTCGTATGCCATTGTACTGCATCTCACTGAAGATTCTCAGAGCATCATTGATTCTATACGACTTGGCACAACCTTGGATCATAATCCGGTAAGTGAACTCGTCCGGCTCATGACCTGAGGAAGCCTTCAGCTCCTCCCACACAATAAGGGCATCCTTCACCTTCCCAAGCAAGCAAAGGACGTGTATGAGGCTGTTATACGTGCACAAATCAGGTTCAAATGGACCGTTCCTCTCCTTCATCTCTTTAAACAAACCCAACACAGAGCTCAACTCACCCCAACATCCTAATGCATGAATGCATAAGTTGTAACCCCATATATCCATAGGATAAAGTTTCGTTTTTCGTAAATTACTATAAACTTGTCTGAATTCATCTCTCATGTCTGCCTTCTTGAGTCCCACAAGCACCTCATTACAAGCTATGGCATCAGGAATGACCACATTTTCACTATTTGCTGAGAGCAGTGCAGAATCTACAAGCTTTAATAATATCGATAATGCTATCGAAATCTGATTCTTCCTCATGAGTGCAACAAGAACAGGGCTATATACATCAGGGCTGAAACAGCTGGAACCAATCAATTCCCTCTCAACATAATCCAAAACTTCCAATGCGGAATCATACTTGCCAGCCCTGATGAACCCATCAAGAATCATCTTCAAAGTAATTGAATCCAGAGCCACCCCATCACGCCTCATTGTGGCCACAAGCTCAAGAATGTCATCATGATGATGGTGTGTCAAAAAACAGAGGACTTTGAAAACCTGTGAGTAGGTGCATGCCGAGTGTTTGTAGTTTTGCCTGTTGGAGCACCACCGGAAAAACTCCAACTTTCTTGACGAATCAAGAGAGCCGCGACGGAGCATTCGAAGCACAAGCTCTTCAGATAATGGGATGGCATCTCCTTTCTTATCCAGTTCATGAATTCCGCCAGGTTTCGAGAGAGTTTTGGCAATGGCAGCGTCAACCAGAAGGTCACCTAGTTTAGATACGTTAGCTGACTTAGCAGCTTTTTCTGCCACCGTCACGAATCTGAATCGTGTGGTGATTGGGAGGAGCGATGCAACAGAAGCGTGAAAAATTGTAATTGGTCTTGGTAACCCTCCAATGCGCATTATCCTTTTACAGTTAGCTTTTGTTCAATTGTAAATAGGGTGATGAGGCCAGAACAGTCCCTGCTGTACTCATGCCGAGGATTTCGCTGTTGGCATCAACACTGAAAAATCATGAATAAGAAGATCATTAGAGCACTCTAGTACCAAATTGCACATATATGCATCTAAATCTTCAATTTCAAGAAAAGCTTGAGGAAATATAAGTTTTGCGACAAAAAAATTATCGTGGCAGCATAAAAATCACAATAACCAACATCATCCAAATCCAAGAGAGTTATACCCCTGCAACTGGAATCCGAACTTTTTGGCAATTAAGGAATGCAACAAAGATTCATAAACATATAATTCAAAGCCCATGAACTTTCCAACTTTGAAAATAGTGAATTTTGTGTCTACAGGACAGGAATGAAGCCTGAGGCAGTGTGCACTCAGTTGTCTTTCCGGTTAGTTACCTTGTGACTACTATCTTTTATGCCTATCTTTAAGATTTTGCAGAAGAATTTTGATTTTTAAAACCAGAGTAGGTTTACACGCAACATTTTATCACTTAGAACAATGGGAGGATATGCATTTCTGAAATTTTCGAGTCGGTGTCTACATAAGACATTTTGCCAGCTGATCATTTCAAGATCAGCATCTTTTACGACTCCAGTATTGCTTTATCACTGGTTTAAACCCCACGAGAAATCCTAACCATCGTGACGCTCTGATAGACAGTGAATAATTTCAAAAATTTATCAAAAATGGAAGTTAGGAAAGTCGAGATAACTAAACAAATATGATCTTAGTGAACAACATTCAACAACGAAACACATAGATAAAAACAATTAAGTTCCAAACAATATATGATGATTTGGAGAGGCATCTAGACTTTTGATGCTTAAATACCTAGTGAATCGGCATCTTAATAAGCAGGGGATGTTCACTTGCGGGAAGAATGAAGAAAGTAATATGCATCGTGAGTACCACAGTGAACTAGTTAAATATGCTGCCACCATCTTTGCCTTAGAGCGACGTCTGTATATAGGCATGAAAGGTTTAACTAGGGGTACCCACACCTGAAAAATGCATTGACACCCACTCAGTTACCTGATGCGGATACCCGTAAAGCTGAACCAGACATTGACTTTTGATAAAAAGAGCAAACAACAACAGAAGGAACCCAACATCAACTGATAAACAAGCAAGTGGAAAATTTCATTCCAAAAGAGAAAGCAAAATGTGAACAACATGCAAAACCTATCATCTGCTGTTAGCTTCTCCTCATTCTAATCATAGTTTCCGAATCAAATTTCAGACAAAGTCTCACTCGCTATTGTAATAAGCTGAATAACTTTTTTAAAAAAGACTAACTAATAAAATTACTAAAGCTTTCAACTTTAGCCATATTCTTGAACCAAAAACCACCTATTACTAAAGCATACCATTCGAGCAAACATTACTCTCATCAACAACTGTATTTTAATTTAGCTATTACCGATAGTTTACTACCTAATTCCCTGAATACGAACCCTACTTACTCTTACATACACATGACATGAAGCAAATTATCTCTCGCAATTTGAAACTAAAAAATGATAAATTCAACAATAAGACATTAATTTGCAAATAAAAATGTTAAAATGTTGCCTATAAACATACTCTGGTTGAAAAACCTACTGCCTGCAGAAAATAGAAACACTTATCCATTTGAGAATTGTAGAATTTAAATCCATTTTCCAATTTGTTAATGATAGAATAACAACTCCATTTGGAGAAATAAAATTTTGCATTTGGACTAAGACTTGGGACTGCCGCATTCTAAATTAAAACGAATTTCTGACACTTCAACCACAAATTTCGAGTAATATCTGTGGATAAATCCACCCAATAATGAGACATTTCAATTTTTGTTATCAAATTCTAGGTTCAGTTAGATCATAGAAGCATCATTGCAAGCAAAAGCAAATACTTAAAATACAGAAAAGCTTCAACAGATAACAAATTCGAGAAATAAAGCAGGAGTGTTACCCAAAATCTGATTGGAAACAGCTACAGCCAGTTAACCTGTTTTATTTCAGCGAATCAGCTTTCAATTCAACTAAAAAACCTGAAATTCTAAAATCAGAATACGAAATCAGAAAAGGGAAGAGAGCCAGAGATGTAGCGTGGCCGGAGCCTGAAAGTGAAAGAGAGAAGAGGGAAGAGAGTCGGACTGTGTGTGTGTGGGGGAAGAGAACAGAAGAGTGAGAGTCGCGAATCTCAGTTAGAATTAGGTCATTATTAGTAGTAGTATTTCATCTTAAATAAATTAAACTATAGTAAAATCACATTTTATTTGATGCCTAAAAATGTTAAGAGGAGAAGCGTGTTATGGAATTTAGCGGCAGCGGGAAATTACAACTATCCGAAATATTTAATTTCGCGCGCCTCAGCAAATACTCCAATTCGACTGCTCACACAGAGAATCAGAAAAGCTTCGTGAAGAGAGGCGGAAGCATCACATCTGGAGAGAATGGGAAGGGAGCTCAAGTGTCCTATATGGTAATGATTCCATACGATTTCTCTAAATGAAATTGCATTTCTTTCCTTTTTTTTTCAATTGCTGGAATTTCAGATCGTTAACTGATTATTTTTCCTGTCAACAGTTTGAGTCTATTTAATACAGCCGTTTCGCTCACCTGCAATCATGTCTTTTGCAAGTAAGCATTTTTAGTGAATTGATTCGTATACGGTTTCTGTATCTAGGGCTGATTTCAACTCGTTTTTGCTGCCTATTGTTTTCTGGTTATTGATTGATGCAGTTTGTGTATCGAGAAATCGATGAAAGCAGCATCGAATTGTCCTGTTTGTAAAGTTCCATACAGGCGAAGAGGTATATATGTTTTTGCTTCACATAGATTATTAACTTGTGGAATTCATAACTTGTACATATTGATTGCTCTCATTTTGTAATTTTTTTCATTTTCATTTCGCAGAAATTAGGCCTGCGCCTCGTATGGATAATTTGGTTAGCGTTTACAAAAGCATGGAAGTAGCATCTGGAGTCAATATTTTTGTCACTCAAACTGAAGCACCACCGAGCCCTTCTGGTAATGACTACTTTGTTGTGCGGTGTTTGACAATCTTCCATATTTTCATTAGACAACTATTTGACAAACATGCTTTATATGTTGTCTTGCCACAAACTCATTGTTTGCCTCAATTATAATGTGTTGTGTACAGTCCAAAATAATGGCCAAATGAAACTAGAAGCTTCAGACATTGGGAATCAGAAACAGCATCACAGGAGAGGATCAAAAAGTGCATCAGTTTTTCCTACAAAGAAAAGGATTCAGATACAACCATATACAAGGACCGAAATGGAGCGAGAAAAGCTGAAGGATGAAGCTGCTGAAATCAACAGAAATGAAACTAAAAGCAGTCCTACTTTACAAAATGACATGCCTTCTACATCTGAAAAGGGGGGAGCCAAGTTACCTCCTTTTTCTGGTTGAGAGATGAAGAGGACATGGAGAAATCAACTCAGCAGACGGATGACAATCTGGTCATGAATACACCGCCAGAAGCTCCTTGCTTCAGCGACATCAAAGACTTGGATGATGAGGTTTGTTCTCCCCCAGATATAGCTTCTAATGTCATCGATTATGAACTAATGCTACAGAATTTAGGATTATAGAGTTCATTAATTATTTCCTGACTGATAATTGATGCAATTACTTTTCTTGGCAACGCACTATTTTTGTATTTCATTTATTTCTTTATGCAGATAGGAGCTGGTAACTTATCGAACAATGCAAATTTCATTGATAGTGAAATGTTTGAATGGACACAAAGGCCTTGCTCTCCTGAACTCTGTTCAAGTCCAACAATACAGGTGCATAACATATTTTAATATTTCAACAATCCATTATTTACCAAGTTTGATTTAATTATGTTAGTGTAGGTTGAAGATCATACTGCTGAAGAGGATGTGACCTTAAAAAGTGTAGAAGCGAACTCAACAGAAGCTGCTGTTCCAAAGAACAGATCTACTAGCACAGGAGGCAAGCGTACGAGGACAGAATCCTCTGAAGGCAAAGGCAGAATGCGAAATTCTAAAAAGAAAGTCAACGCAAATGAGCCTGAAAAAGACAAGAAAGCTGGAAGGATCTCTACAGTAACCGCAGGCCATGCTGAATTTGGCAATGTAATTTATCAAGATATGCAAGAGGGCAATAAAGACACTCCATTGGTTATAAAAGGAAAATCTAGAAAAGGCAGAAAGGTCCTGGCCAGTGTTCAAGAAAAAAATGTTTTATCTGATGAGGTAGAGCATCTAGCAAATGGCAAGGGTGAGGAATTCACTCAAGTTTCAGCATCAGAAAATTGTGGAAAAAGCAATGAAGGGCGTACAAAGTTAAGGAAACACAGTGAAGGTGATAAAAACTCTAAGAAACCAACTCAGGTACCAAAATCTGGCAGTAAAGAAGAAACTGACAAATCTGAAATTGGAAAAAAATGCTTAGATACTGAGCAAGACAAAGGGGGGTCGATTTCCCAGATGCTTACTAATCTGCATCCACCAGGAATGCACAAATAAATTTCAGATAGATGTGTCAAAAGAAAGTATGTAAGTGTCTGTAGAAAGTCGCCAAGTTCTGGAAAGACAGCTGAATTATCTGTTAAGAGCATGTGCAAGGACAACTATGATTCTAAAGCTTTAGGTGCTAATGAAAAGAATGCAACCAGAGATCACTCGTTTGAAAGGGATCAATCAGAGATAAAAACGCCAGCAAAAGTTGATAAACCACCTTCCTTGCTTGGCAGGCATGCTTTGCTAAAATGTAGTACATCTCCCAGTACAATTCATTGTGCTTTCTGCCAATCGTCTGAAGAGTCGGAGGTACATCCCTTTTGAAATATAGCTTATGTTTTTTTATTTATGCTACATATTCATTAATTGTCCAAGACAGGAATGATTTTGTGCATGTGGTTTGTTACTGAAATTCAAAAGTTCGGGCTTCAGGGATCATGGTTCACTACGTCGGTGGGGAGTTGGTGATAGGTGACACAAGAAAGGATGCTATACATGTTCACAAGAAATGTGCAGAATGGTATGACAATTGCAACAATATATGCCGACTTCGCTGGTGGTAGATTAATAAAATTTCTAGTTTGTTTCATTATGTTGCTGTCACATGCTACTATCTACCTTTTTATGCTTTATTAGGGTAGTCATCAAACAAATAGTATCAATTTGTTAATTTTAATTGCAATCTATAGCAAAATAAGGCTGTCCATCTTTTGTAGGGCACCTAATGTGTATTTTGAAGATGATACCGTTGTTAACCTTGAAAATGAATTGTATAGAAGTCGAAGAATTAGGTGCAGTTGTTGTGGCATCAAGGGAGCTGCTCTCGGGTGTTATGACAAGAGTTGTCGCAAGAGCTTTCATGCTCCTTGTGCTAGGTTGACTCCAGAATGTCGATGGGATTCTGTAAGTATAAACTAGCAGTTATTTCGGGATATGGAGAAAACACTGAATAGTTGCATTCCCACTTGTGATTGTGACAAAAATAGGTTATTTATGCACCATCGTTGCCTCCGTATTCCCTTGTGAACTTTGGTACATGTTCATTCATATATAAGAAAAAGTTGCAAAAACAGAATACCATCCTTGCCAAAAATGCAGTATCATATTCACATATTCACATTGGTTTGCTCAAGAAGTCTCTTCTAAGGTACCTTTTTCCACCTGTTTTACATCTCGTAATGACACTGCCATTTATAGCAAAAACAAGAAAAAGCCAGTCCAAGTTCTGCGAGAACTGAAAAGAAACATCATAGTATTCCATCCCATCCTCTCCTTGTCCTAGCTCGTTCCTTCTTTGTCTTCTTCTTGCATCTTATCATGCTTTTCAAGCATTGTCTGGAAATGCTCAAACACATTCTCCAAACTCTCTATATCTTCATCAACATCAACAGCACGTTCCTTTAATCTCCTTACATTGCCAAAGCTCGACTCAATCTTCTCCCTCATCTCATCTATCGAGCCACACAGCACCATGTTCTTCCCCTGTGCCTCATTGAGCCTCTCCTTCATTGATTGGTACCCATCGTGCGACCTCACGAGCATCTCCCTAAGGAACTTGTTCTGCTCTTCGAACTCCCTTCCTTGCGATTCTCCCCCCACACATTCTTGCACTTTCCTCACCAGCTTCTCGTTCTGCACCTTGAGGCCGTGAATGAGATCCTCCATCTCAGACAACTCATGCGCCTTTCTGGAGAGCTCAGCAGCCATGATCTCCTTCTCCTTCCCCAGGCTCGAGCACATCAGCTCGAGGCGCTTCCTGGCCGCAGTGCACGCGCTGAGCTCTCTCCTCAGCTTCTCCTTCTCATCCGCCCCAGCCTCGACCCTGCCCTTCTTGTCCTTGGGCGGCTGGCTGAGGCCGGTGTTGCAGCGGCGCAGGGTGGCTTGGGTGGTCTTATTGCCAAAGGACTGGCATTTTTGGATTCTTGTCCGAACAGTGTCCAAGATTGTGACCATGGTAGCCACCCTGAGCATTCTCCTGCTGTCTTTGTGGCCTTTGCCGCAGGCATCTTTGTGATCTTGGATTAGCTTTAGCAACAACTTTATAGGTGCTGCTGCTCCTGCACCACACAAATACATCTCCATCAATCAAATTTATAGTGAAAATTATTAGACAATATGTGATTATTTTTTTGTTACCATCTAAACCAGAATCATCGTGGTGATGTTCGTCTAACATTTGGGGAATGTCAGGGACTGAATTTGACCGATCCTCGTTTCTCATTTCCTCTATATGATGTACTATTCAAGAATGCAATTATTTTTATTTTTTCAATGTGAATACAAAAACAGGATAGGGTGATGAAGGAGAATGTGGTTTGACAAAAGAGAATATTTTTTTATATGATTTATCTTTTTACTGAGAGATGCAGTTAAAGAGCGCTTGGCATGCCAAGCCCTCTCGTTCTGTCTGTGACCCTCTCTTTCTTCTAACTTCTCTCATCTCTTCTTGTTTGTGTATTTAAGTGTCGGAAGGGAAGGGAAGGAAGAGCGGTTGAATTGTTGGGTGGTTACTATTTGACGAAATTGTTGGGAGTGTGTGTGGGAGGCTCTAATGGGATGCACTTTTGCGTGGTTTTCATCTTTTTCAAACGATTATGTTTCATGCTTATATTTCAACATATAAAAATTACTCATTTCAGTAATAACCATACATGATGTTTGTGTTTTATAGTGGGTGGTGGAATCAACACCTTTGGCTATGTTTAATTAATGAAAACTAAACATGATTAGTCCAAATTTTATCGATACCATCATTTTTTGATAACATATTATCATTATTATTTATTACTTGTTAGAATTAGAATTATGATTTTATTTACTCAAATTCATATGCTACCTCAATTCTTTGCTCTCGCAACACAACCACCACCACTATGTCATCAGGTCACATCTCATTAGCCCATAGTATATAATTTAAGACAACCTTGTTTAGTATACAAGATTTAATTTCAAATATGATCCAAATAGTAATCAAAATGTTGACTTTGATTTAATGGAATTATGGATTGACAAATTTAACCCCAAATAATGAGGGAGAGAAGGTAATGAAGTGGAAAAGGTGGGGCAAATGTGTAAAATCAAGTTCATTTCTTGGTGGAGAGAGTCCAATGCACAATCCAAGATTTCAATTCTTGCCCATTTCTTTGAAAGGTGTGGGCCTTTGCCCAATTCTAGGGCTTCTTCCTAGATTGTATGATAGTATTATGCTCATTTTAGGATAAGTATTTTGTGTGTATTATGTGGTTATTCTGTAACAATACCGAATTTTGTATTTATGCTTTCATTCTATCTTCAGTTTCAATTGATATTTTAAAGCATAATCTATATGTTATTTTTATTGTTAAGCGGATTTTATTTTATTTTTAGATTTTATTTCCTATTTTTGTTTATTAGTATTTTCTTTGAGGTTTAGACTTTAGTATATATTTAATTTTAAAGTTAAATTAAAATTATAATACCCATTTTGATCAGATCTTAATTGCTCCGTCACAAGACATTTGATGATAAAATCTAGTACTCCCTCTGTTCGCCATTTAAAGAACCATTTTGCCATTTTAGTTTGTCCACGGTTTATAGAACCATTTACTTTATTCCACTTTTAGTATACTCACTTTCTCCCTTTACTTTTCTTCAGTTAAATGAAAAAAATTACGATTCCATATGTCACAATAAAAATAGTGTTAATAATGATTAATTAATTTATTTTGATTAAATAAAATGAGTAATATGTAAAATATAAATAATTTAGTTATAACGAGATAAAATCAATAAACATCTAATTTACAAGTTACCACGGGCAACAATTTCATTGATTCTCATTTATAATTTGTTCATTTTAGAAAATTACAAGTTTCAACTGTCTTAACCACAACAAGTCTAGCACAACAACAATAAAATTAATTGTTCAAGACATTTTATTGTCCAACTTGTTGAGGATTGTCCCGACTATCTCAGCATTCAACGGCTTCTCCCAACAGCAATTCAACCCGGACGCCTCGAACTCCGCCTTCTCCGGTCCGTCACCACAGGAAGTCACCCCGACTATCATGCAGTCCACCCCCCTTGCTCGCAACGCACGAGTGGCCTGCACGTGCACCGTACCACTATATTAATATATAAAATAAAATAAATTTTGTAACATTAATGAAATTAACAATTTCTACCACGGGCCCATTCATAACGGGCATCTCCATGTCCATGACAACAACATCAAACGTATACCCGTCGTCGAACAATTTCAAAGCTTTCTCCCCATTTTCCACTACTTTTGTCTCAAATCCGAATCTCGCCAACAACTTCTCCTCAACTTTACGGATCATTTTGTTGTCGTCCACCACAAGCGCGCTAAATTTTTGCCCTCCCTTTTTCATTTTCTTTCAAGGTAAGCACAACATATGCATGTTTAATCTATGTATATATATAGAGAAGAAGAAGAAGAGATACTAATGAAACAACTTTTTGGAGAGTGATATGAAAGGTTACTTTATTGCCTTTGTTAGAATTTTTGCATGATGGATTTGGTTTAGGTGATATTTCTTTCATTGTAGATATATTTTGGTCGCTCCAAGATTTTTTGGTGTGTAATTACGAGATTTTGAATCGTATGTAATGAATGGGGATTGGCATTCATCATATTCAAGTGTCAAATGAATATCTGTGCAGTGGATTTTATTTGTGAAATCTGCCATTAATGGTTTAAACATCTTGTAGCTTTATGAAATCATGTGGTGTGATCCATTTTTCATATTGGGATTTTGCACATTTTTCAAACAGATTCTTGTTACTGGTGAAATCACATCAATTTTGTTTCCTTTTTTCCTAACCGAGATAATGAAATTGTAAGTGATGATAATATTGGCCAAGGGTTTGGCATGGGTTCAATTTAGGGGGATTTGTTTTGGGTCTTGATAAATTATATTACATTCATTCACTATCAATAATCTTAGTAGTGGCCAATATTAAATTTTAATATGAAATTAATTAAATATGAGTATGAAAGAGATAAAGAGAATAAATGGTTGAAATATTATTAATGTAAAATTGTGTCACCTTATTAGAGAAACTTAAAAAAAAAAAGAAAGAGACTAATTTTTATAGACATACCAAAATGGAAAAACAATAGTGTTGATTGTGGACGCATAAAATATAACTACAATTGGATAGCAATTATTGAATTGCAAAAAACCAAATTTCAATCATGAAAAAATTATGTGATGCTATCTCATATTTATTGTATTTACATTAAAATCTACGCCAAGCCATATATGATCTCTGTGATGGATTTTGATTTACTCCGTATTTCATTTTTTGGTTGTTTTTATGGTAAGATTAATATTTTGAGTATTTAACTATCTATATAAAGTGGCGAAGCCACGTTTGGGCCAAGGGTGCCCTTGGTCCCCCATCATTTTTTCGTTTAAGTATATATTCTCTTTGTACTATTAAAAATGAAACGTTTTCCTTTTTAGGTTGTCCCATTAAAAATGAAACATTCCTTACCTTATCTCTACTTTTCCCTATCTCTTACTTTACTCTCTCTTCTTAAAACTCACAAAACAACACTGCATAAAATCTCGCGCCGAAAATCAAACGTTTCATATTTATTGGAATGGAGGGAGTATTATATATGCAACCATATAAGATATGAGATTTCAATGATGCGGTTGGTCTGGTACACTGTCTTGCAACCCACAATTTCTGAGTCCGAATCCCCTTAGTGTCATTTTTTTATCTCAAATTTTGTCTCTTTTCTTTGCACTATAATGTGTACTCCATATATTATGTTTCTCTTTGCTTTTTAATTTATATTTTTATTTATATTTTCTATGGTGGACATTTTAAACATCATAAAAAAATTATTTTCATCCATTATACCTATGTAAAAAGTTGAAAATATTGATTATTCGAGCTTTCGATATTACATACATCGAATAAACCCTATAACTATTAACCGTGCCTTGGGCACCCCCATTGTAAAAAAATTGGCTTCGCCACTGTCTATATATCACATAATTCGGGACATTTTTGTTTTAAGTTCAATAATTTGAAATACCACATGTTAACGTGCAATTCCCATCTTATAATAACGATAATGAAACACTCTAATTATTAAGAGATTGCAAAGGTACCCTACTCAAGATTTCATTTATAGTAGTAGTTCATCTCGTTCCTTATAAATAGGCTTAATTATTGAAGTACTCTAATAAAAATGGTCACATATAAATTTTTTACTTATACATGTTTTATCCCTTAAAAAATATGTCTAATTAACGCGGATTCTGCATCGATCAAATGCCTCACAAAACTCGTTGATTCCTTGCTCGGTCGAACGCTTTGATCCTTTAACGGACAGAGGGTTGTTTCTGACTCGCAACTCGCTTCCTAAGCCTCAGCAAGTATCCCCTCATTCGTTCATCCATTTTCCTAGATTAATTTTTGAGACCTCATACGTTTCCGTCGTGTTTTCCTTCATCCAATAGGCTTCCCAATCTTCACAGGGAGGCGCCTCTTCGAAAAGCCTGCCAGCTCTCTCCATATCTTCCTCGGCCTCAAGGCATCTTTCCTTCAACAATTTACGGTGCGAGGAGAGAGCTTCTATCTCAGCTTTCGCAATCTCCTTAGTTAATCCATCGCTCATTTGGAGGTGTTGATCATTCATCAACTCTACCAACTCTTCAATGCTAGTAGGCTCATATCCGTCGTGTTTGTCCTTCTTCCCTTTGATGTGTTGTTGAGCATGGACTTCAATTGTTCCCTTTGATGATCCCGTTGGCTCCGTCCTCTGCTTCTTCTCGTGATGGGGATCAGTCGTTGGTGATTTCGCCGGCTGGTTACGGATGGAAGCTTGAGAGGGGTTGGGTGTTTCTGAGGTGATGGTTCTTTTTATGGACTTAGTAGACATGGTGTTGGCTTTGGTAGTTTTTTTCGGAGTTAGAAAATTTGGAGTGAATTTTCTCTGTATGGCTCTACATTGCCCACTAAATTTTATAGACATACCAAACTGAAAATACAATGGTATTGAATGAGGACGCATGAAATATATAAGTCAAATTTCATACGCAACTATTGAATTGCAAAAATCCAATGTTGAATCGTGAAAAAAATTATATTGATTGTGACATTACAAAACGGTTGGTGCAATATGTTGTGATGCTATGCTAGGGTATTTATTATATTTAGATTAAAATCCATGTCAACTCATATATAATCTTTGTGTGATCAGCTATTGGATTTTAATCTAGTATTTTACTTTATCTTATTTTTAATGGTAAAATCAATATATTGAATGTTTATAGTATCATATATATATTGAAATGTTTTTGTTTAACGTTCAATAATTTAGAAAACCCGTGTGTCAACGACTCAACGTGCAGTAAGTAATAAAAACAATAATAAAATATTGTTGTAGTACAAATGAAGTGAGCAAAATCATTTTAGTAAAAAGGTAAAGCACTCAGACAAATTATAGTATCATCTCGTAAGATCAGAAATTGCTGATTAACCCAATAACCAACTTAGAAATCATCATCACGGTACTTATGCAGCAGCCGGGAATCGAACCCGGGTCTCGTAAGACCACTGGTGCCAGTTGCTTTCTGACCTTCGCTCTCGACTCAAGATGATGTCTCAGACTCGTTGTTGGGACAAGTTAAGGCTCGATTTCTTCAAACAAATTATAAATTGGGCACAATATAATGATGACATGGTAATGTAATAGATTAGGTGATACCTATATCCATGCCAATTGACCTACAAAATTGATTAAACAGAATTCAAAAATTAATTAATGGATAAAAATTGGGATTTTTAGGCATACGTACAGCTCGCTAGCTATAATTAATTAGATACAAATTATGGAGAAGGAAAAATAGAAAATTATAGAGAAGCAAAAATGAAAATTATGGAGGGCGTGATCGAGGGCGAGACTAAGGCTGACGCCGCCTAACATAACCACGACTAAGCTAGAAATCTGTAGAAGAAACATACCTTTACGTCTAGCATGCTAAGAATCAATTGAAGTTGTTGTTGTAACGTCCATGATAATCTCCAAAATCTTTATAATAGTCATACACGTAAAATTCAACCATGGGGGTAGAAGGATTAAACGGATCTCCACCATAGCAATTCGGCCACGGTACATCACTGACGGAGTCGTTAGGGAGTTTAAGTTGTTTCACTCGCTGATGGAATCTTTTGAAAGGATATGGGCTAGATTAGATTAATATGGATTAAATAATTATAGTTGGGCTACAATTATATTTAGTCCATAAGCCCAACAATCATGAAACTCTAATGACTCTTTGTCTATATAATGATTATTTATTCTCCATTGTGGGAGGATGAGAAATATCGTAACATTAGAGAGAAAATACGTAAAGCTTTGTAGAGAATTCCTAGCTTTCTCTATAGAGCGATTGTACCGAGGAATTGTTCCTGCATCGGATCAGAATACACGTGGACCTCGATAGTAGTGGATTCAACTTGCAGGACACAATCATAGAAGAAAGCACAACAACAAGTAAGATTTAGTTCCGTTGTGTATTACGTGCTCAACTTGCAATATGATTATGAATCTAGATCTGTTATTCTTGTCTGCAATTTCCGCTGCGCTCATTAGATGAATACAAGAATTCCTAACAATGGTATCAGAGCTCAGGGCTCGATTCATAATTAATTGTGTTTCCTAATTAATTTGTGGATGATTTTGGAAATCAAAATTATGAAATAAGATTTCAAAATTCTTGCAATCGAATCCGATTTGATTTGATTCATTCAAAATTGAAAATTTCATGAAAAACAATCGAAAGAAGTGAGGGAGAAGGCAATGAGTTGTATGAAATTAGCTTTCGAGAAATTAGATTTCAAACTAATAAATTATTATTTTATCATTATTTTGAATATTAATAGTAAAATTAGCTTTCGAGAAATTAGATTTCAAACTAATAAATTATTATTTTATCATTATTTTGAATATTAATATTAAATGTGTTTTAAATATTATTTTAGAATTAATATTAAATATCTGTTTATATTGGTTTGGAATTGATATAGATCAGATGATAAATTTATTAATTGGATTAATGGATGAATGAGCAAGAATTTGTTAATATTATTATTTTGGAATAATAAATAATATATGTGTGCTTGATGATGATTTGGAGTTATTACTTGATTTACAAATTTATTAATTTAGAATTAATATAGATTGAATTAATTTCGTTAATTAGATTAACAAATTGGGACATAGTTATCATCTGGAAATGATAATATATACTCCACAGCACAATATTAATTTGGAATTAGTATTAAATATGCATAATTATATTAATTTAGAATTAATATAATTAAATCCACATTTAATTAGTGAATAAAATTTGATTTTATTTGTTGAGCATTATTTGATATCCTATGTGATAAGCATGCTATTTGATTTATGCTTATTTATTTAACTATAGTAGTTAGAGACCGTGTTATATTATGTCTGGGTAGGCGGCGCCCAGTATGTGTAGTCCGTGTTATGCTATGTCTGGGTAGGCGACGCCCAATAATTGTTTGAAATTTAATATTGGATATTATATTCACAAAATTAGTATCACAAAATTATTCCCCACAAAATATATGTCTTGTTTTTGAAATAAACGTGTCGTCCATCACAATTGTTTGATGTTCCTAGCCTTTTTGACCACGAGTTTTATGCCCTCGCGTTTACTCTAAATCTACAAGGTTAGGCTCATTCATAGATGCATGGTTGGCATCGTGTGATGGGGTTGACTTGCTTAAATTATTTTGAGTAGCCCTCGCAACCAGAATAATTTATGGACGTATATTAATTAGATTAATAAACCAAGAATTGTAAAATTGTTGTTACAATTGGCTTGGAGGCCTACCTGGTGATATTATTGTAGTCATCAGCCCTCGCAGAGGCTGCAATAATATAGACTTGGATCTTGGACCACTAAAATTTATATTAGATATAAATTCGTATTTTATGTTTGGGGGGCATAATATATGTTAAAATTAGTGGGAGCTAATCAATACAATAAACCCTTGTTTGATTAGTGATGCGAATGTGATCTTTGCATGCTTTTCTGATTTGCTTTCTTTTAATTTCTGTTCAAATAAAATGTCAAACTTGTCTTACAAATGTTGATGGAAACAAACAAGTTGACTGGGTCAAATTTCACAGATTGGCTCCGTTGTTTGCGCTTGGTGCTAAGACATGACAAGGTTGAGTATGTCCTGGACAAACCAATCGGTGTCATCCCCTATAAGGAATCTCTTGAGTTTGCTACGTTTGACGTTGAAGCTCATCAGAAACACATTGATAATGCTTCTGATGCTCAGTGTATCATGTTGTCATCTATGAGTTTGGAACTGCAAAGACAACATGAACACATGCTCCCATATGAAATGCTAAAGCACTTGAAGAGTTTGTATGCTTCACAAGCTCAAACTATGGAGTATGAGATACTTCGCGATCTCTTCAACTGCAAGCTTCATGATGGAAGCAAGGTTTCTGAGCATGTGCTGAAAATGATTGGTTTGATTGAGAGGTTAGCATCGATTGGAACGGTGCTCCCCGCAAATGTCTCAACAAATCTAATTTTGCAGTCTCTTCCTAGTAGTTTTGAGAATTTCATTGTGAATTTCAACATGAACAACACGAAGGTTGGGCTGCCAGAGCTGCACAATAAGCTTAAGACTTATGAGTCTTCCACTGCTAAGGTAAAATCTGTGCTCATGGTGAGCTCTTCTGCGAAGTCTTCGAAATGGAAAAATAAGCAGCAACAGAAGAAGAAAACATCTAAGGATGTTGTTCTAAAGCCTAAGAGTGGAGGGTCCAATAAGAAGTCGAAATTATCAAAGGATGAGTGTCTTTTCTGTCATGAGAAGGGATACTGGAAGAGAGACTGCCCAAAATTCAAGGCACAAGGTGCAGAAAGTGGGAGCTCAGGTATGTTTGTCATTGAGATAAATATGTCTATGAATAATTCATAATCTTGGGTATTAGATACAACTTGTGCCTCACACATTTGTAATAATGTGCAGGGTCTAAGTGACGGCAAGAAAGTGAGACCTGGGGAAGTTGATTTGCGTGTTTGGAAATGGAGCAAGAGTTGCTGCCGAATGCGTGGGAACTTATAGATTAGATCTTCCCTCATGACATAGACTAGATTTACATAATTGTTATTTTGTTTCAGTTGTTTCAAAGAATATTATTTCCATTCCGATGTTAGACATTGAAGGTTTTTCCTTCCATTTTGCAAACAGCAGATGCTCGTTTTCTTTTAATGGATTGTTTTATGGAAATGCCACTCTTGAAAATGTATTATATATACTTGAATACAAACGAAATATTCTCAATGTGCAAAACAAAAGACCTAAGCTAAGTAATACGAATAATGCAACTTATCTTTGACATTGCAGACTTGGTCATATTAATGAGAAAAGAATAGCAAGATTGAGAAAGTTAGACTATCTCACTTCATTTGATTTAGAATCCTATGGAGCTTGTGAATTCTATCTCAAAGGAAAAATGACAAGTAAACCATTTTCTGGGAAAGGGGTGCGTGCCAAAGATTTGCTAGAGTTGATTCACACTGATGTGTGTGGACCATTTCCAACTCAAGCAAGAGGTGGTTATTCGTACTTCATAACTTTTACTGATGATTTATCAAGGTATGGATATGTGTATCTTATGAAAAATAAATCGGAGGCCTTCGATAAATTTAAAAGAGTTTAAGTGTGAAGTTGAGAAACAACTTAGAAAAGTATCAAGACTCTTCGATCAGATCGAGGAGGGGAATACTTGAGCCGAGAATTTCTTGATTACTTGAAGTCACATGGAATCCAGTCGGACTGAACACCTCCTGGTACACCTCAAATGAATGGAGTATCTGAAAGGAGAAATCGAACATTATTAGATATGGTTCGATCCATGATGAGCTTCGCTAGTCTCCCTTTATTCCTATGGGGTCATGCCTTACTAACGGCTATATACATTCTAAATAGGGTTCCTTCTAAGTCAGTCGAGAAAACACCATATGAGTTATGGTGTGGCAAGAAAGCAAGTCTTAACTATATCCGGACCTGGGGTTGTCCAGCTTTTGTTAAGAAATGATGACTGATAAATTGGAAACTAAAGTGAGAAATGTTATTTTGTGGGATATCCTAAAGAAACTAAAGGGTACGATTTATACTGTCCTGAAAATCGCAAGGTGATAACATCAAGGAATGTGACGTTCCTTGAAGACCGTTATGTCTGCAAGGAATAAGGTCAAAATACAGTAGATCTTGAAGAAATTCAAGAACCACAAGTTAACAATGAGGATGAGGTATTATCCACTGGATTGGACAATAACTCAGTGAGAGTTTTGATGATCTATTGGGAGGGGAAATTACTCTTAGAGAGGACCTTAGAGAGACTCTCGAAGGACCACCTCAAGACAATGAGATGCATCAAACACAAGATGATACCATAGTTGCATCACCTCTACCTCAAGAAGATCATAGTGATATTCCTGAACCTTCTCACATACAGAATGAACAGTCTGAACCATCTATGGACTTAAGCAAGCTTCGAGGAGTAGGAATATTTGTTTTGACAGAACAATCAAATAGTTTGGTTTTGTCAGAAGCAAAGAGGACCCATGTGTTTATAGTAAACGCGAGAATGGTAACGTTGTCTTCCTTATCATATATGTTGATGACATCTTGACAATGGGAAGCGATCGTTCCATGATGCAATCCGTAAAAGAGTGGTTGTCTAGTTCCTTTATGATGAAGGATCTAGGTTATGCTTCCTATATCCTTGGAATTAAGATCTATCGAGATAGACCAAATAGGATGTTAGGATTATCACAATCCACTTACGTAGACAAGTTGCTAAGGCGCTTCTCAATGGAGAACTCTAAAAAAGGTTTTCTTCCTATGGGACATGGCATTGTATTGTCAAAGAATGATTGTCCTTCTAATGACAAAGAAAGAGACAACATGAAAAGGATCCCGTATGCTTCGGCTATAGGATCTATTACGTATGCCATGATTTCTACTAGGCCAGATGTGGCCTATGCGCTTAGCATGACAGGCAGATTTCAGCAAAATCTCGGTGAGGAACATTGGAAAACTGTTAAGACTATTCTTAAGTACCTTAGAAGGACTAAAGAATATTTCTTAGTCTATAATGGACAACCAGAGTTATCAGTTACTGGGTACACTGATGCTAGTTTCCAAACAGACCATGACGACTATAAGTCTCAGTCTGGATATGGTTTTGTCCTCAATGGTGGAGCAGTGAGTTAGAATAGTTCCAAACAAGGTACAACTGCCGATTCCACCACCGAAGTCGAGTATATTGCTGCATCTGAAGCTGTCAAAGAAGTTGTTGCTTTGTTAGAGTTCGTTAAAGAACTGGGTGTCATTCCGAGTGCCAATAGTGCAATACATTTGTATTGTGACAACACTGGTACTGTTGCGCAAGCAAAAGAACCCAGAGCTACGAACAGGAACAAGCATGTTCCTAGAAGATATCATCTGATTAGAGAAATAATTGAAAGAGGTGACATAAAATTAGAAAGAGTACCCACTGATGATAATTTGGCTGATCCTTTCACCAAACCGTTATGTATAGCAAAACACAACAAGCACTTTGAGAGCTTAGGTGTTATGCATGTTGGTAGATGGCTTTGAATCAGTGGGAGTTACAGTTTTATATGTCTTAGAAACATTTTGTGTTGAGACAATATTACTTGATCACATTATATGAAAATTTTATTTCCTATGGGTTTTGTGCACTTATTGGAATAATTGTTTTAAATGTTTGATTTTATTCTAAATATTTGTTCCCTTGAATTATGACTGTCGTTAATGGTGTGAGACATTAATGATATAGTATAATTCTAAAATAGCCCTAACCAATGATCATCAAGAATGAGATATTGATGATATGTTATAGGTTAGCATGTGGTTTGCATCACATTCTTCGAGAATGTAGTTGTTCTCACAACTATGAGATATTAGATACTCGTGATGGACACATGGTATACTTTGGAGAGTATTGGTATACCCTACTATTAAACTGGTTTGTTGAGTGTCTACAGTTTATTAGTACATGAAGTATGTAATAGTTCTTGGATCTGAGGTCATTACACATTTTGTTTGTTGAGTGGTGTGCTTTGACCTTGTACAACGCTTTGCCTCCCCTCGGAGGATTAAGACACGGACTTGTGTTGTGTACATCATAAGATAAATGGAAATGGTAGTTGAGCCAAGAATGAGATTCATTCCTCGATTAGAATTTCGAGAGAACACTCAAATTCTCTATATTACTTGACCATTAAGTCATTGGCCAATGCAAAGATATATTCAATTAAAGTAATTGAATATGATTATATGGGTCATTTAATAAAGATGAGATGAAGTGATTGAGCTATTTGGATGACACATGACAAATCTTAGGCTCAATCGGGTGGTTCGTGAATGAAAGGATGTTACTATAAACTTTGTGTAAAGGCTTGTTTACCGAATTCACGTAAACGTTCTTCATATATCGAGCTACGCTGCCAACGCAGTCTAGGAGTTTTGTGCAGACTTCGATTAGATCGCCGTCGATAATGAGGGCTTAAAGGGTCACACTATAAGTGTATTTTGATCCGCTCAAGGGTACAAAGTTGGAACTGCGTATTATATCTAATGCTAGTCCAAGTGGGAGATTGAAAGGATATGGGCTTGATTAGATTAATATGGATTAAATAATTATAGTTGGGCTACAATTATATTTAGTCCATAAGCCCAACAATCATGAAACCCTAATGACTCATTGTCTATATAATGGTTATTTATTCTCCATTGTGGGAGGATGAGAAATATCGTAACATTAGAGAGAAAATACGTAAAGCTTTGTAGAGAATTCCTAGCTTTCTCTATAGAGCGATTGTACCGAGGAATTGTTCCTGCATCGGATCAGAATACACGTGGACCTCGATAGTAGTGGATTCAACTTGCAGGACACAATCGTAGAAGAAAGCACAACAACAAGTAAGATTTAGTTCCGTTGTGTATTACGTGCTCAACTTGCAATATGATTATGAATCTAGATCTGTTATTCTTGTCTGCAATTTCCGCTGCGCTCATTAGATGAATACAAGAATTCCTAACATCTTTCCCCCAAATCCCCTCAAAGATCGAGATCAAAACATTTCCTTATTGTCAAGAGATTCGAGGCGCGGACAGCCGCCAAGGATCAATTCAACTCCTTCATTTCCGATCCAATGTGCAAAGAGTTGAAGATGCTCCAAATTAGGCATGCTTTTACTGATTGCAAAAGCATACAGATATACGGGTAAATAATCACCATTTAACAATGTCGGAAACTTGTACTTCAGTCCATTGCATGAGAATGATTTCAACTTTGGGCAAGAATGGCCAATAGCTTCAATGTCGGCAGTACCAATGCATGGTCTAAGCGTAAGGTGCAATTCTTCCAAATGGCCAAGCTTTGCCGCCATTCTAGTTGCACAATATCCTAATATGGAAAAGCAAGATTCAAGTTTAAGGCGTTGTGAGATTCGGTGATATGTCAAACCACAAAAGATTTAAGTGATATAATTTGAGAGAAAAAGGTTTTTCACTATGCAAATACAATATGAGTAATACATATAAACCAGAGCAAATCTCGAATTTAACATCATAAAACAAAAAATGCGTTAAAATAAACAAAACTAGGTTAAAATTTATACCGATCAACGACGTAGTTGATGAGTGCGTCGTCGCCGAAATACTGAATGGTGAGGTCGAGCAACTGTCCCTGGCTACGATCCACTGCGTGGCGGCACATGGCAATGTACTTGAGGGTCGATTTCCTTTGATTAGGGTCGGAGAAATCGATGACTCGCCACAAGGCGGGATCCTTGCAAGCCTTCCACCACGTGGTACACACGCGCGGCGCGGTAAGCAGCATCCCCGCGGCCCCCAGCCTCTGCAGAATTTGGCCGTTACATCTCCCGGAAGCTCAGCCCATGGTGGTGAGGATGTATCGATGGGAATGTGTCTGATGTTACTAATAGTATAAATGATCCATGCTGACGTGCTTGACCAGGGCTGGGTGATTCGTGAGTCTTACGTGCTCTTAAGTCTTTATCATATCGATACGACAACGATACAATACTATAAGATCGAACATAGATATTTTATTTTAAATGCAATCACAATACAAATGCGATTAGATTCTATTTTTCATATAATACTATGCGATTAACACTAGAGAAATTCGTTTTAAATATTGAAGTTATAAATAGAAAATAAATTGAGTTGTGAATATGATCATGTAATGCAAAAAAAAAAACAAATTCAATTCAAATATGCCATGGAAATATTATGGGGGCTTAAATCTACCCTGAGCAGAGCACGAATGGCTCCATATATCTACTACACGTTGAAGCATCATTGTTAGCAAGCACTGTCACTAAATACAGTACGGATTTCAGATTACTAAGACCATCCACAATAGGAATAGCCCAGCAATAGCACAGCCATAGCCTAGCCACTGCCACATCATCAGCACTAAAAATCCTCCTGCCACATCATCAAAACAAGCAAATAGCCCAGCAATAGCTCAGCCATAGCCTAACCACATACTATCCACATCACTATTAACAAATATATACAAAATGAAATAATTAACAATCACACAATATACGGAATTAAATTTACGACACAAAAACAAGAAAATTCACTAATATTAATAAAATTTTAAAAGTACATTAATTAAAAAAATTACATAATTAAAAAAAACTAACGGCGGTCAATCCTCCGCGCCCATAACTCTTCAATTAAATCCTTTTGGAGTCGAATATGAGCCGTCGTTTGGCGCATGTCGGCATGTGCTTGTAGGAGGCTGGCTTCATCGTGAGGTACCCCACTCCCTACGTTGGGGGCGGCCACGCCGTGGCTTGGACCGGCTTCATTATCGTCGTTGACCCAATTGGTCAGATCACCACCTTCATCTTCGACAATCATGTTGTGCATGATAATACAGGCGTACATTATATCAGCAATGCATTGGACATTCCACAAACGCGTTGGACCCTTAATTGCCGCCCATCGAGACTGGAGCACACCAAATGCGCGCTCCACGTCCTTGCGCGCCGACTCCTGCCGTGGGATTCTTTCCCTTGTAGCCGGACGTGTAGAACCCCTTCCAGGCTGCGGGACAGTTCTTCCACTCCCAATGCATACAATCTATGCTGCCTAACATACCCGGGAACCCATGCTGACTCCCGTGCATCCGCAACAGATCTTAGCAGTCTTCGGGGGTAGGCGTTCGGAGATACTGATCACCAAATACTTCTATCACTCCCAGACATAAATTCTTCAGACATTGCAGGGCAGTCGTCTCACCGATGTGGAGATACTCGTCCCACATGTCTGCCGCGCCTCCGTAGGCCAACTGCCGGATTGCCGCAGTGCACTTTTGAATAGGTGTGTGGCCGGGTCTGCCAGCCGCATCGTGCCTGAAGCGGAAATAAAGATATCGAGACTCCAATGCGTTGACAATACGCATAAACAGGTCCCTGCTCATCCTAAAACGACGCCTGAAAAGGTTGGCGTTGAACCGAGGCTCCTGTGCGAAGTAGTCTTCGTATAGGCGCTGATGTGCAGCTACGTGATCCCGATCAATCCCACTGCGGCGGTGGACCACTGGGGGAGGTCGAGGTATCGCCGGCTGCAAGGCCCTTTCCATCCATTGGTCTATCGCGTTGGTCGTATAGGCGTCCAACGCTTCGGCCATTCGACGTTCGTACTCTCCAATCGCCCGCTGGGCGACTGCAATAGACCGCCCAGCGAACCGCCCAGCGCCGGCGTTCGGCTGGGTGGTCGGCTGGGCGGCATTGTGGATGGTCTAATACAATGAATTTAGTGATGCTACCTCAATCAAAACACAGGAACAGTTGAGAAATTTAAAATTAGAAAGAAATGTTTTTAAATAAAAATATTCAAGTACTCAGTCCACGTTGCCATGAAATATGTGTAATTTAACGTGGTCTAGTGGAATTCATCACATTGCCATGAAATATGCGTAATTTAACTTACCACTTCTAAGCTACGAGGACATTATTTCTTACTTTTAACTTATCGTGATTCATTATGAAATTGGAAGTTAAATCAAAGCAATTGAAAGATTGTGTGATTGTAAATAGAAGACTAAAGTTCAATTCTGGTTTCCTATATTTAATCTAAAATTCTTTTTGTCTTATAGTATTAAGTTTGTGACCTTTTGGGCTTTAACATATTGTTATGTTACTTTTTAGTCCCAAACATTGTTTTGGTCCAAAATAATGGTTTCTAGTTAAAATTAACAGTCAAAGTGTTTGACCAATTTAATGACTTAATTATAATCTAATTATTCTAATTAACTTAATTAATTTAATACTCCTTCCGTTCCCTTAATGCGGAGACAAAACTTTTCAGCTCAGGTCTAAGAAAAGAATGTTTAGAGTGTTAAATGGATGTGTAATAAAGTGGAGTAAATTTGATGTTTTTAAATTTAAATTTCATTTGTATAAAAATTGAATTTTTATATACATGAAAAATTCTTTGATTTTTAAACTACTCATTCATAGTTAAGTAATCCTAAAACTCTTATTTCCTAAACATAATTTTTTTACTGTTAATTTTATCTAAAAATGATTATTTTGGACTAAAATAATATGTTTGGGACCAAAAAATACCAAAATAATATGTTAGAGACCAAAAGCTCACAGACTTAATTGGTCTTTAGTCTAAATAAAATTCTTAGGTTATGTGCAAAATCAAAATGAAGTTATTGCTTCTTTCTATAACAAAATTACTCCAAAAAAATCTCCCCAAATAAAAATGAAGTTTTGCCTCTACAAACCAAACACGGCCTTAAACCTAAATCTCTTCCGCCTAAAACCTAAATCAAAAAACAAAACCTTTTCTTATTCCTTTTCTATCAGTTTTCAATCGCCATGGGACGTAGAAAAGGCAGAAACCGGAGGCCTAGGGTTCAGAGCAAAATTCCGGAGCCGGCGGTTGTCGCTTCATCCTCAGCCCCTCCGCCTCCATGGATCGAACTTCCGAGAGATGTAACGGCCAATATTCTGCAGAGGCTGGGGCCAGAGGCGATTCTTAGCAGCGCGCAGCAAGTGTGTAGTACGTGGTGGAAGGTTTGCAAGGACCCCGCCTTGTGGCGGGTGATCGATTTCTCCAACACTATGCTGATCGATTGGTACACCAAGTACAATGTCATGTGCCGCCACGCTGTGGATCGTAGCCAGGGGCAATTGGTCGACCTCACTATTCAGAACTTCGGCGGCGACGAACTCATTGAGTATATTGCCGATCGGTAAATATTCTGCGCTCATTACTTGAAGGATGATGATTTATCGTTATCGAGCGAGTTTTATTTTAAGGAATTTATGTTCGTTGTTGAAATAAGAAATTGGTTTTAATGATTGTGTTTTGGTCATATCTGGCATTGGCATGTTGTACTTGCATTGTGAAAAGCCTTTGCATTTTAGTTGTATTTTGAAGTTGCAGTTGTGTGTGTTAAGAATTTGCATATTGAAGTTGTATTTTCCTGTGTTTAGAAATTAGAACACCTCCTGCAGAAATTCAGATCCGAAAACATGTTCAAGGAGGCTTGATTTTCATTTTAATATCACCGAGGCAGTAAATCTTGTTAGTTTTGGTCACTTAATGATGATGTGAGGTTGCATTATGAAAAGAAGAGGATATTGTACTTGGTTGAACATATGTACAACTTCCTTCGTAATATCGATGGATGAAAGATTAGCTTTGGCGAGTACTGGATTTACTCGAGGTTCATACTCAATGCTCTGCACTTTGAGGCTGAAAAATCTTGCATTTTGTATTATTTTACGCGAATATATTGCTTGTGTTTTCTCTTTGCTTACTATTTTCCCTTAAGGTTTTCAGTTATTTTATTTTTGTGTAGTTGTTAATATAATGCAGTAGATTTTAAAAGATACTATTTGAGTTGTTTTGGACATTTTCTGAAACCAGTGTAGTAGTCTTTGCTTTCAAGAGTTTCCTTTATCTTGCTTCATGTTTATTCTGTACAAAAAAAACACTTGTGGTCTGATATTTTGCTAATTGACAGGGCACAAAATCTCAAACGCCTTAAACTTGGATCTTTTTATGATATCTCAGTAGATGCTGTGATTAAAGCGGTAGCAAAACTTCAACAGTTGGAAGAATTGCACCTTACTGGTAAGCCATGGATTGTTCCTGCCCACATTGAAGCTATAGGAAATTCTTGCCCAAAGTTGATATCATTCTCATACAATGGACATGGATCAGAGCATCCTTTTCCACTAGAATTGGAAGATGTTGATGGTGATGATGATTATGATTATGATGATGAATTTAGTAAAGGATTCGGTCGGAATGATTATGCTCTCGCAATTGTCAAAAGCATGCCTAATCTTCAGCATCTTCGACTTTGTGCACATTGTATGCAAAATGAAGGACTTGAAGCCATCCTTAACGGCTTTCCACGCCTCGAATCACTTGACATCAGGCGATGCTTAGGTCTCGAGCTTGGAGGGGATTTGGGGGAAAGATGCCGTCAGCAGATAAAAGATCTTAGACTCCCGAATGACTCCGTCAGTACTATGTCGTGGCTTGAATGGGATGGCAGAGACTCGTTTGGTAACGGCATAGTTTTTAGTGATTATGACTATGACGATTATGAAGATTATGACTGTTACGATGACTACTTCTCGCCTCTTGGTTATGGTTTCTTCAATGACGATGGGCTTGGGTTTTTCGACGACGACCATTTCTGAGTATGGCAGATGGTAAAGTTTTCTTTTTCCCCATGTGTAGGTTTGCTGGATTAGTTGATTTCAAGTGGTTATATCAGCATGTTGGAGCTTTCATTTTATCAATAGACCCTTTTATCTATTAGTAGGCTTATGACTCTGCCTTCAGTTTGCATGTTTTTGTAGCTACCGAACTCCATGCATAACATTCTATATGGTTAAAATTTTGACTATTGTTGCTTTTGTTCATTTTAGTTGCTTTGTATCTGACTATTGTTGCTTTTGTTGTTCATTTGAATTGCCTTCTTGGACGTAGGTGTGAGATTTTGTCGTAGAGGGTTATTTCCAATTCATATATTTTATATAAATAATGTTCAAAGCAGAAGGCAGAATTATTAAACGGATCGCCACCATTGCACCGCTTGGGCAACAAGCTCGCTCTTGGCAGAGGCAATGTCAAATCTGTGTGTGATAATGATTGTAAGAAAGAAAGAAGAAAACATGGTAGCTATTTGAAAGAGGTTAACACATGACAATTAAAATCTTCGATATTTTAAGCATATGAGTGGAAATGACACATCAATCATCATTCATAAATAAAACACATTGTTATTTAACTTCGTTAAATACTAGCTACAAAGTCACTGTAACTAAGGGCAACGGGCAACGGCTACTAATAGAAGATGATAAACTAAAGATAAAACTAAACCTCCAAAATAGGAGTAGCACAACCACAAGTAAACCAGAGTTGAAACATCCAGGCCCAGGATTGCTGCTAGAACAATAGACCGAACCAAACGGATTGTTGGTTTGCCATCAGTGTCTGATTCATAAGTATTGGACAAGATGAAGGCGTTTGAGATATGGTGATCTGTCCAAAAAAAACAAAGGATTTAGCCACATAAATGTGATGTGATTTTTCACCAAAAATACAAATCATGCCAATTTTACCTCTTAGAAGACATCACATACTCTTATCATATCATATTATAGTATGAGTGTATCGAAATATACCGATGGGCGATGTACTCCATGAGTGTGTCGTCGCCCGAGTAGTGAATGTTGAGTTCGACCAATTGTCCTTGGCTACGATCCACTGCGCTGCGGTACATGGCAGTGTACTTGTCGGTCGAATTCTCCTGATACGGATTTGAGAATTCGACGACTCGCCACAAGCAGGGATCCTTGCATACCTTCCACCACGTACTGCACAATAAATCCTCCGCCCCCAGCCTCTGCATAATATTGAAGGTTACATCTTCCGGCAGTTCGATCCACGGCGGCACGGAGATGAACCAACCACCGTACTTTCGCTCACCTTCTGCCTTTTGCATTCCCTTTGTCCCATGGCTATTGGAAACATTAGGAATTAAATAAATTGGCTTACTTTTGAGCTTCTTTTACATGTACCTTTTATAGGCTGAAAATATAGTGTACATATATATGGTAAGTTACATATATCGTTTGTTAATAATGATTTTTTTAAAAAAAAATATTTCCTTCCACGTTTTTTGTTTCTTTTTTTACAAGTTTTCTTCGACCATGGTTTTTTTCCTATAATACTTCCGTCCTTAATTTGTTTTCACAAGTTTTCTTCAAATTAATGATGCTATAGGAAAAGAAAACTTTTTCAATCTCTCTATACGTATGTTTTGTATTCTATATATTGCCGTTTGATTCAATCTTTATTTCTCATCACTACTAAATCGTAAAAATATCAATAATAACACTATCATCATATTCAGCATTCTCAATTTTCTTCCATAAAATTTGTTTAACAATCAACGTTGTTCCTCCATGAAAAACATGTTTACAAATGTACGGGCTAGTGTAGCAAATACTAGCAAGTAACAGTATCATATCCCATAGATTCAATTTGCATCAATTAAGTACCACAAACCAATTTTGATTACTATCTAGATAAAATTATGGGAATTTTGTTGTAATTCGACTAATAGCAATAATGAATACTTCAACAAATAAATAAGGACAATTAAACAAGATGAGAAAGATATTGTGAGGAAAGTGTAGAATTCTAGGATCAGATATTTTTTTTGTACAATGTAGACTCTATCATATTGTATTTCATTTTATTAATAAATATGTTTAAAATTTTAATATTACAATAAAACATGATGGAAATTATACGAATTTCAAACAGAAAAAAATATACAGCAATAAAACATGATGTGAAACTAAGAATTTTAATCATAAAAAACAACGCTAAATTTCAGTACACACTATTTTTTATCAGTATAAATTGTAAAAAATCATTGTCATATCTATTGGTCATCACATAAATATATACTCCAGTATCAGAAACACAAATGTATCGATTTTGAAACAGCAAATCCAAGCGATCCCACATAGCAAATATATACTGGTCATGTCCAATTTGAGTATAGTGTTTTCATATAAAAATTGAATTATATTCAAATAATAATGACACTAAACATAAAAGAGAGAAGAAGCAAAATAACAAATTTCATGTTTGCTGCATTTGTTTTCTTAAATTTCCAAGGGGTCCATGAGCTTTCTCCTCAGCCTTGTGCTGCTTACATGAGCACTTGCTGTTGTTGAGATTGGCTCCACATTTCAGACATAAACCTCTGCAGTTAGGATCGCAGACGGCGCTAATGGTGATCTCAACGTGTATGAGGTCTCGTATGTTCTTTGAGATGTCGATGACTTTCTCTTCTGGAGGAAAATGCAGCTGATCGTCTATGTCGACTGAGGCATCATCATCATCCCCTGTTTCAAAAGTTTTGAACTTCTCTTCCCCGAATATCATACCCATGTTTATGGTCTCCGGTTCGGCTATGGGCTCTTCACACAGTAGAAGCGTGAAGTTTGAGTAGACGCTCTGCGCAGCTGGCTCGCCACACCTTCATTGTCCGAAGATTAATCAGATCACACATTTTGTAAGATCATCAATGGAAACACAAAACCACAGTAGGGAAGTGATTCTTTGTTGATTGATAACATAGATACGTTAAAAAAATACACTTTGATGGATCGAACATTTTGGGTTTGTTCGATCGTGTTATCCTTCAAACACTCAATCCTATGTATTGTCAATCAACATTTAATGAATAAACTTATGCACAACATTTAACCCTATGATGCTTAACTCCAAAACAATGAGGTCCTCTGCCAAAACACGATGTATGCCATTTCCTAATTCAACAACTCGGCTATAATTTTGGGCTACGAGAAAACAGATTCTAAACAATCAATGTGATAAACTCGTCTATTCCTCGTGAGAAAAAATTCCCTAGTCAAGGAATACCAAGGTGGCAATCCTACTTGGTATGTCACACTAATAAGATTTTGATATATGGAAATATTTATTCTCTCAATTCCAACTAGATAAATTATGGAAACACTCTTAATATAACCTCACACTATTAATTATATAGAAAGTTTCTGCATGTTTCATATATAATACATGCACTACATATTTACACATAAAATAAGTATTCCATTATCGTTTCATACATGCATTCATATAATACAATTAAGGTGCAATAATAAAATAAATCAAGATAATATTTTAAATCTTTCCTTTTGTTAATTTAATTTATAGTATTCATATAGTTCTTAATTTATTTTATTCGTTACACATTAATTATATGAATATTAATATATTATGTTAAACTATAGAAATATAATAATAATAATAATAATAATAATAATAATAATAATAATAATAATAATAATAATAAGATAACCATGAAAAATTCATAAACAAAATACGACATATGATTATTGTATGACATAGCAATTAAATTTGAAATTATGAAAAAATAAATTACTATAATATAAGTTATCGTGATCCCCAATAAAAAACTTAAATAAAATAAAACAAGTAATAATTTTAATTAAAAGGTATTAAAAAACTCTCTTCCAAACAATAATAAAATATATATTATGTGTATAAACTCTCCTCCAAACAATAATATAAATTTTATGTTTGTAAAATATACAGTTCTAATTAGTTTTAATAGTATTACTTGCACATTAAATATTAATAATAGTTCCAATAAAATAAAATAATACAAGTAACAGTACTGACATTAATTTAATTTTGATTAGTGTACATTAATTCTATGAACACTGTATGAATTAATTTTATCATTGTATGTATGAAACGATAATTGAATACTTATTTTATGTGTAAATATGTAGTAGTGCATGTATTATATATGGAATATGCAGAAACTTTCTATATAATTAAGAGAGTGAGTTTATATTAAGAGTATTTCCATAATTTATTGATCTAGTTGGAATTGGAAGAATATATATATTTCCATATGTCAAAAATTTAGCGTGGCATACCAAATAAGATTGCCATCTTGTTATTTCTTGACTAGGAAATTTGTTCTCATTCCTCATATAGCTTAGGTAAGTAATAAACCAATTCAACATTAAATTAAGGGTAAATTGCTTCAAAAGTCGTCAACTTTGTAAATAGTTTGGTATTTCCCGTAAACTTTAAAAGTTGCATGAAACGTCATGAACTTTACTAGGTGTTGCAAATTTCCCGTACGACCCGACCCGGTACATTTCCGGCAAAAACTAACCCTACGTGGCTCACCGGAAACACGATGGGATTGTAGATTGACGAATCGCGACCAATTACATGTCGCAATGGAGAAGAAAATGTTGATATCTCGACGGGAATTGAGATTTTTGTCACAGAGAGAATAGACATAAACCCTAAATTGATATACATTTTAATTTAATTGAAACTAAAAAACGACGTCGTTTTATTGTTTTGCCTGAGAATTTGCCATGTCACTCCTCCGGCAAGCCACGTAGGATTAGTTTTTGACGGAAATGTACCGGGTCGGGTCGTACGGGAAATTTGCAACACATGATAAAGTTCATGACTTTTCATGCAACTTTTAAAGTTTACGGGAAATACCAAACTATTTGCAAAGTTGACGACTTTTGAAGCAATTTACCCTTAAATTAAATCCTAAACCTTATTAACATCCTATCTTCGCCCCAAATATATCATACGACACAAAATGAATCTAAAAATACACCAAAAAAAGAGGTTTACCTATTGCAATTGAGAGCAATGACGGTTCGAACGATTCCGTCCAGCCTCAGCTTCTGCTTCCTCCGCGTCACATCCGCCGAGATCAAAACCGGCGTCCCATCCGGAAAATCCGCCACGGGCTTCACCAGCCGCAAGCCCATTTCGAAAGCCCGAGTTTTGGACAGGTCCGAAGAGACCTTTGCTAGGCCCAAGCTCTCAAGAGTGGTGCCGTACTCCAAATGCGATACGGCGCCGTTTCTTCTGTACAGAACCGCGCCTTCCCACGGACAGCCCTCGTCGTCATCGGCGGCATCAATGATTTCTTCGTCACCGAATTCCCAGTCGCTACCGGAGAATTCTTCAAATTGTGCGGAGAGGTAAGAAGTGGTGCTGAATTTAGTGAGGGTTGGTGTTGATGTGGTGCATCGTTTCTTTAGGATTTGGTGATTCAATGTGAGGGGATTGTGGAGGGTTAGGCGGTGGAGGGAGCTGAATTTAATGGGAGGGGGAGACGCCAAAGGGGCGGTGGCGGAGGCGATGGGGCGGTTCATTTCGGCTTCGTGGAGCTGGAAAGACTGAAGAACCTGTGATGAAGTGAGTGGCGGTGGAGAATCTTCCAGGATGAGAAGGTGACTTGAGATGAGAAACGACGCCGGCGAAAATGGAGATTGGGGATCGTTCAGTGAATTGGGGAAGGAAGCGTGGGGAAGAAGATGACTTATTTGGGGAAAGATAGATTGGGTTTAATAAATTGATCATTTGTTGGGCTAATAAATCTATAGAAGGGCACAAATATTTTACTACTTATTAAATGTAAAGTAGCATAATAAGTAATTTATAAATTGGAGACACACTTTTCTTACATATATTACGTTAATATAGAATATGAAATGCACATTTTTTTATAATTATACTTTACTTGGACAATTATATATACTATAATTTAGAAAATTATACTCAATTATACTATCGATATTATTTAAAAATGAATAGTAATATCTCAAATTATACATTTAATCCAATTGTACTAAACATATTACTTATTCATATCTTTTATTAATATCTTTATTATATATTTTTGATTAGTTTTTTAAATATAAAATAGCCTTTGATATTCATAGTATAATTTTGTGACATCAAGAAAAGTTTATTCTTCAATTATTTATAATAAAAGAATTTTAAAATATTTTTAAGATATGGGTACTCATGGAAATTCATTTCGCGGAGTGATACTTGAATATTAATATACTCCCTCCACCCAATAAATATGAAATATTTGAATTTTCGGATTTTATATAATTTTTTTTGTTAGTTAATGAAAAGAAAGTAGAGTAAGAGATATGAAAATGTAGAGATGGCGTTGTTTTGCAAAGGAAAGTATTATTTTATTATTAAAATATTATATTAATTTTTATATAATACTAATAAATTCCGCCCCTCTGTTTCGAAGGGTTGGAGCCGCCACTGGATGGGGCGGAGCATTTCGGCTTTGTGAAGATGGAAAGACTTAATCACGCATTTTGCAAGATGAATTTAACTGAAAATATTATAGTTTCGCAATTTAAAGGTAAAAAATCATACTATTAGTGACAATCTTATAAAAAAACTAAATTTTAAATTTGATTCCCTACATTTGCTTTAAAAAAAATTTGGTAAATTATACTCCCTCCGTTACATAAAAATATGTGCATTTTCCATTTTCGTCCGTCCCACAAAAATATGTGCATTCCATTTTTGGAAAGTTATATCAATTTAATAATGTAGGTTTCACTATCCACTAACACTACTTTAACTATCATTCTTCTACTCTCTCTTACTTTACCATACCATTTTCCTCATCTCTCTTATTTTACCAATTTTGTCTTAATTTTTGTGTCATACTCATTATTCATATTTTTATGGGACGGAGGAAGTACGTTAGGTTGGTTAGTGTTTAGTTTCAAAAGTCAAACATGATTTAACTAAAATAGTAACTTAATTTTGAATCTAATAATTTAATACAATCAACCTAATTAATTATCATCAGGCTAATTGGGTTAATATTAATTAATAGATTCAAAATTAAGTTATAAATTTGACTAAAATATGTTTGACAGTTAAATTTTAAGCTAAACTCTTAACTTTGAACTAAACTACTTATTTGTCCAGAGCCTTTGTCGTAGCGGCAAAAAGCTTAGACATTATTGTATGAGGTGAGGAGTTCGAGCCCTCTTGACATCTCCTTTCTATAGTATAGGAGTTTATTTGTAATTTCCTCTTGACATCTCCTTTCTATAGTATAGGGGTTTATTTGTAATTTCCTCCTTATGATAGTACTCGTGTCTATAGTATAAAAGTTTATTTGTAATTTCCTCCTTATGATAGTACTCCACAAGAGGATGCCAAAGATACATTATATTTTTAAAAATATTATCAAATTATTATGTATCAAATATAGAAAAATTAAAAATATATTTATTAAACTTAGCCCATAAATATTTGGCATAATCTTTAAGATGCCTAATATTAATGTAAACACACATCAACAACATATATGGGCTAATTTTATTAGTGAAACACAAACACCGAGAAATATAAAAAGTAATTAGACATTTTTATTAAGAGGGAACATCTTTTTTGGTCCACGAACTTTGCCAAAGTATCATTTTAGGTCCGTGAACTTTGAAAATATCATTTTAGGTCCGTGAACTTTGAGTTAGTATCATTTGAGGTACTTTTTACTATTTCCAAGTTTTTTGGATGAAAATACCCTCAATACCTTAAAGTATATATATTTTTAATAAATTTATCATATAATCATATTTTTTTATAAATATCTTTACAATATATTTTTTACAAATTTTCTAAATATAATTTGACCTTAAATATTATCACTTAATTTTGTGACATGCAAGTAAAATTGCTTCTTCAATTTTTTATATTATTTTTTTTAAAAATTGAATAAAGAACTTTTTTTTAATAATAAAAAATTGAATAAAAATCTTTTCTTGCATGTCACAAAATTAAATGATAATATTAAAGGTCAAATTATATTTAGAAAATTTGTCAAAAATATATTGTAAAGATATTTATAAAAAGATCTTTATTCAATTTTTTATTATTAAAGAAAAGTTCTTTATTCAATTTTAAAAAAAATTAATATAAAAAATTGAGGAAGCAATTTTACTTGCATGTCACAAAATTAAGTGATAATATTTAAGGTCAAATTATATATAGAAAATTTGTCAAAAATATATTGTAAAGATATTTATAAAAAAATATGAGTATCTGATAAATTTATTAAAAATATATACACTTTAAGGTATTTAGGGTATTTTCGTCCAAAAAAACTTGGAAATAGTAAAAAGTACCTCAAATGATACTAACTCAAAGTTTACGGACCTAAAATGATATTTTCAAAGTTCACAGACCTAAAATGATACTTTCGCAAAGTTCGTGGACAAAAAAAAATGTTCGCTCTTTTATTAAAATTATTGTTGAAATGTTTGTAAACACATTTCAGGGCCATGCATCAATTGTTGAACGTATCTTGGAACACAAGCCTATGTTTGTAAAGATCTTCCGATGTATCTACCCAACACCGGGCCAAAGTGAGAGTTTCGTCGTCGGTGTAGTTCGTACGGCCGGGGGCGTACTCATCGCAGTCACCGGGAGGCGGCAACTTCTGCGCCCGCTGCCGGTTCCGCTTCGCCTTCCCCTTGGCGGCACCGGTCGCTGCGGGGGCAGGATCGGCCGATGCGGTTGGGCGGTGCGGCAACGGCTCTATATCAGACAACCCATACGATTCCGTACTATATATACGCGATTTGCACGTCATTTTCATTACCCGGCCAATGCGCCTCTCCGTACTATATATACGCTCTATAGGATCTTGTACAGGATCGTAATGGGTGTTGTCGCCGAACGAACGATAATCGCCGGGTTCTGTACCCGGCCAATGCGCCTCTCCGCTAAACGTAGGGCTATTGGGCCTTGAATCCATTTCGTAGTAATTATGTAAATGTAAGTTTCGAAGATGAAATCGTGTGAAATGAAATGTTACAAATGAACGCTATTTATAAAAAAACGAAACCCCGTGCCATCGTCCGCGGCCTTCACAATGAGGCGGACGATGTCGCGGACGATGGCCATCGTCCGCGACGTCCGCAATGGAGCGGACGATGGCGCGGACGATGGCCATCGTCCACGGTTTAAGTCGCGCCCGAAGCATAGGCCGCGACTATCGTCCGCGGCCTATGCCACACACCCACAGTGGGGGCGGACGATGAATGGCGCGGACGATGCGCCCCATCGGGCGTGCCATCGTCCGCCCATTGCAGATGGCCTAAGAAGGTTGAAATAAGTATGGGCCGACCACATCGGCCCATTTAAAAGCCCACGTTATGCTGTCTCTCTCCATGGTGTGTCTCTCTGCACAAATCGTCACTGCAAATAAGCTCAGTTTCCCTCTCTACAATCGGAGCTGTTTCCGGCTGCGGAACCTCCCCCCTTCTCCAAACATTAGAGGAATTGGAGTGTTGAGGGTTTATATCCATCCAACGCACTCACACACACATACATACAGTAGGCGAAGATGAGTATATGGAATTACGTGGTGACAGCGCACAAGCCTACCAACGTCACGCATTCGTGCGTCGGCAATTTCACCAGCCCGCAGGAGCTCAATCTTATCATTGCGTAAGTTTTCCGCTTGGTGAATAGTTTAGTGCGGTTGAGGGGAATATGAAGTTCGATTGTTTATCTACGGGAATTTGTGGCTGCCAAGTTTGAAATGTTGGTGATTGAATTCTGTTTGTAGGAAATGCACTCGGATAGAGATTCATTTGCTCTCGCCTCAAGGCTTACAGGTATAGCGGTCAACTGAGATTAGGCGTTTAGTGTGAGATTGTAACGAGTGATGTTTTTCTTCGTAATTTGATTAGATAAGAAGTTTCAATTGCACGAGACCTTGAATTAGGAGTACATGTTATGTTTCCCTTTCTGATTTTTAGTGAAAAGCCATTTCCAAATGATGGGGAATGAGGAGTCACAGTGAGTTAGGGATGATGGAGAGGGAATCAAGCTTTGACCTTATCTATATTTAGCTAGTTTTGTCTTTAGTCTGGGGTGAGACTTTAGGAAGTCTTAGAAGTGCAGGTCGTTCCAACCTATTGAAATGATTTCTCCTTGGACTTTGTGAAACATGTCTTTAGAGGTATTTTGCTCATGTTTCGCAGCCTATGTTGGATGTGCCGATATATGGGAGAATTGCCACTCTCGAGCTTTTTCGCCCACATGTGAGTACCCTTCACTGGTTACTGCTCCATCTGAGAAAAAACTCATGCAAATTTATTACATCCTTTCATATACTTTATCATGAAATTAAGAGAAGTGCCATCCATCTTAAGACTTTTTAAATCAACAGGGAGAAACACAAGATCTCCTTTTCATAGCTACAGAAAGATATAAATTCTGCGTTTTGCAATGGGCCGAGACTGGCGAGGTTATCACAAGGTATGATCTTGTTAGTTTAAAACCCTTACTTTTACGTGCTCATATGTTGTATACACTTCTCAGTTAGGTATGATCTTGTTAGTTTAATAAACCTTACTCCCTCCGTCCCTTAAATTTTGTCACACTTTGACCAGACACAGGTTTTAAGAAATGTAATGGAAAGTGAGTTGGAAAAAGTTAGGGGAGAGTGGGTCTTACTTTTATATAGTAGTATTAGTTTTATAATAAAATGTGAGTTGGAAATGGGTTAGTGGAATATGGGGTCCACTACAAAAAATGGTAAAAAGTGAAATGTTTCAAATTTTGTGCGATGGACGGAAATGAAAAAATGTGACAAAATTTAAGGGATGGAGGGAGTATTTTTTTTGTTTTACATGATCTCATTTCAATCATTATATTTGTTGGCGTGGCTAGCTTGCACGCCAGATTCCAAACTTACTCTTTTTGTTGGGTTGGCTTCCATTTCCAAAACAGGGCCATGGGTGATGTTTCCGATCGGATTGGTCGACCCACAGATAATGGACAGGTACTTTCTTCTATGGTCTTGATCTCACATTGTTTGTTTCAGAATATAAAGCCAGCCCATGACTTATTTATTGCGTTGCTTGTAGATTGGAATAGTTGATCCAGATTGCAGGTTGATTGGTCTTCATCTATATGATGGGTTGTTCAAGGTATTGATCATCCTGCTGTATCAATCTTATTTCTCTTTTTGCAACTTTTGGAGTGTTCAAAACTGAAACTTGTAATAGTATTCCAGTTGATTTGAACCTTCTGTTTTATTTGGTTTTTAGGTCATCCCATTTGACAATAAAGGCCAACTCAAAGAGGCATTTAATATCAGGTGCGTTTTTTTCCATTAGTTGAATTTAGTTACCTACCTATTTGGAACGTAAGGTGGAGCCTTTTTGATAGGGGTAAAGACCGCAGTTACCACAAACTCATACAACTGACAATGCACAATACGAATGCAATATCTAACTCAGCAAATTAAATGTTCATAACATATTTACAGAACCAACTCACTGACACATTGCAATAGGAAATGAGAACCCACCCACCAGATGTTCTACACAATAACTGAAAGACAAACTCAAAGAGAAACAATCCCCACGAAGGGACCACGGTGCGCACACTGTCCCAACTGATTTCTCCAAAAGATATCCTCCTAAATATCGGATGATATAAATAAAAATACACAGGACTTTACTACCAACAGGACTCTCAACAAATAACAATAAACAATTCAATTCAAACAATACGAATAACTCCACTTCACACTTGCATCTTCAAGACTCCATCCTACGACAATCTTGGCAATTCTTTGACAATCCTATCTTCGCAGTGGAAGATGAAATATCTCAGTGCACCCACTCAACTCGGTTGTCATCGATCTCGCCATCCCTCGGACTATCCCCAAACACCTTAAGATGGCCACATTTGTACACCTTCCACAAGCCGCATGCATCCTTTTGTGTTTCATATATTGTTTTGCTTAAATTCTGATGTCATTTGAAGATAGCCCGTTAATTATGATCATCTTTTTATCATGATATTTTTATATTTAGGTGGCTTTTGATTAACATTTCTAATGTACATGTAATTTGTATGTTGATTCTTCAGGCTCGAGGAGCTTCAGGTTTTAGATATCAAGTTTTTGTATGGTTGCCCTAAGCCGACCATTGTTGTACTTTACCAGGTATATTTTTATTTTTGACTAAGTAGTAAGTAATAGGAGTAATAGCTAGTGTTTATCATGTCTTGGTGTTTTCCTCACATCAAAGTATATGGAGTATGTTTAAACCGTTGTAGCTGCCGTAATATGTGGTGTATCTTACACATTTGATCAAATCCTTTCTTATAGATTTTATATGTGGTCTACTCTAGTGTATGTGATCCACATCTATCATCAATTAAGCATTTGAAGATTTTTTTTGTTGGGAGGTGCTTCATGGTAGCACTAAGATATTTCCAACTAATGTGCCCTTTACATTGTCACTCTCTTTCTTAGACCCTATACGTGTCCGAGTAAGTATTTGACATAGAGCCTTTATGGATTATGTGGTTAATCTTTTTTTTGTTATCTTTTGTATATTTGTTAGTACTTGGTGATGGTGTAGACTTTTGACCTAACGCACATGTTCTTGGCCTTTAATAATTGTTGCATGACGAGCAGGATAACAAGGATGCTCGTCACATTAAAACATATGAAGTTAATTTGAAGGATAAAGATTTTGTTGAAGGTCCATGGTCTCAAAACAATCTCGACAATGGGGCGGATTTGTTAATCCCAGTGCCACCTCCTCTCTGTGGTGTCCTCATTATCGGTGAAGAAACAATCGTGTATAGCAGTGCCCAGGCTTTCAAAGCAATCCCAATTAGACCTGTAAGCTGTATTTATCTCATGCTAGGTCTATACAAGCGCATTTATGTCTTGTCCTGACTGTTGTTTGTTTATCCTCAAAGTCTATTACAAGAGCCTATGGAAGGGTTGATGCAGACGGTTCACGCTACTTGTTGGGAGATCATAATGGACTTTTGCATCTACTTGTTATAACTCATGAAAAGGAGAAGTAAGTTTCTTCTACTCAATTTTATTCTCAGACAAGCATGTCATCTATTGTCTTCAGATTTTGCGTTTATATACAACTCTTTGAAAGCCTCTGATATTTTGTCTGTTTTCTTTTTTGTGACTTACTAGAGTAACTGGACTTAAAATTGAGCTCTTGGGGGAAACATCTATTGCATCGTCCATATCATATCTTGATAATGCCATTGTTTTTGTTGGCTCAAGTTATGGAGATTCACAGGTTTAAATATGCTTCTCATTTTATCTATCTAATGGCGTATATTTTCTTGGAACTGAATATGTGCCCCGTTTACCATGTTATAATGGAGACTTGTTATTAGCTACTGAGATTATGGATTTCATTGTACCATACTACCATGTTTCATTTTCAGTACTCATTGGCTTTAAATTTGGTCTATGTAAACCACTCTTACTTTTGGCCGATCCAAGTATATGTTTGATCCCTTCCTACCTTTTTCTGATCCATCCTTTTCTAGAAGATATCAAGTGTAGCCTTGCTATTGTTCATCAGATAGCCCTTTTTTATATTTTTGTTTGGTTTTGATTATCTCAAGAAAGTTATCTTCTCCCAATTTATTAGAGGTGTGTTGGCAAACTGGGATTTCCTTGAGAAATCACATTTGATTTTATAGCATCTTTGTAAAATGGTATCTTGACTTTCTTGCATTACTTGATTTCTAGTGAAGATTACCAAGGTTTGGACTTGGCTTGCATAATCTGACTAAATAGTTATAGCTACTGCTCTCACTGTGAGTCTGGTTCCTTCTATTTCACATTCCGATTATGCTGTAGTTTTAATATATATTTTTTTATAATCCAGCTCATAAAGCTTAATCTTCAACCGGATGCGAAGGGTTTTTATGTGGAAGTTCTTGAAAGATATGTCAATTTGGGGCCAATTGTTGATTTCTGCGTGGTTGACTTGGAGAGGCAAGGCCAAGGTCAAGTTGTAACTTGCTCAGGTGCCTATAAGGATGGTTCTTTACGCATTGTGCGAAATGGTATCGGAATAAATGAACAGGTAACTGTGGCAAAGTTCTCTTGCAAAAATATATTTTCCGCTACATTCTTATACATTTTGTATTCAATATCATGCATAGGCATCGGTAGAGCTTCAAGGCATCAAAGGCATGTGGTCGCTGCGATCAGCTACTGATGATCCATATGACACTTTCTTAGTTGTCAGCTTTATCAATGAGACACGTATTTTGGCAATGAATATTGAGGATGAATTGGAGGAAACTGAAATTGAAGGTTTTTGTTCCAATGTACAGACACTGTTTTGTCATGATGCTGCATACGATCAACTTGTTCAGGTATGGTTGATTCAGCATTCTTAATACTTCCATGGGCTTTCTATCATTTCACTAACAGAGAGCTTGGTGACTGTGCAGTATCTAAATCCTTAATATCATGATTATATATCGAACTATGGAATCTTGGTTTTGTTTCAACAGCTCACAGTACTCTTCTTGCTTTTAAAATAAACTTGGTTTAAGATTTGAGTAGAATTGCCCCAATTTGGTGCCACTTGATCATAGGTGAGACTCAAGTACAAAAAAAGCAATTGCTGGGCGTTGGTTTGTGCTATTTTTAAGAGGGTGATTTTTTTTACAAAATTCTGACTTACAAATTATTCAAAGCCTGCAACTTTCTCTAAAGAATTACTCCAGAACTCAAGGTTTAAAGATAGTACTTTCAGCTTTCTCCATAAAGCAGTTCAACATTGATTCATTTGCATAGATTTTCACTAGAAAATGTATCACACAGGTTACTTCAAGTACAGTGAGACTAGTTAGTTCTACCACCAGAGAGCTTCTTAACGAATGGTTTGCTCCGGAAGGTTATTCAATCAATGTTGCCACAGCCAATGTCACTCAGGTATATTATTAATCACTAGCTATGTGACAAAATTTGATTTATCTGACAAACTTACCACTGAGCCTTAGCATCGAATTAAGTTATCATACATCAAAGTTACATGAGTGTATGTTTTTGCTTTGACAGGTTCTATTGGCTACTGGTGGTGGGCATTTGATTTATCTAGAAATTGGCGATGGTGTTCTGAGAGAAGTGAAACATATCCAGTTGGAGTACGACATCTCATGCCTGGACATCAATCCAATTGGTGATAACAAAAACTGCAGTCAACTAGCTGCAGTTGGAATGTGGACGGATATTAGTGTTAGGATATTTTCACTTCCAGACTTGAACCTTGTAACAAAGGAGCTTTTGGGAGGGGAGATCATTCCTCGTTCTGTACTTTTGTGTGCTTTTGAAGGGGTTAGTTGCATCTTAATTCTGTTAATTTCATAATTAACATCACTTTAATTATGTGGGACTGATGGACAGAATTGCCGCTTTCCAATTTCAGATTTCTTATCTGTTATGTGCTCTTGGGGATGGACACCTGTTGAATTTTGTGTTGAATACCAGCAATGGCGAGCTGACAGACAGGAAGAAAGTTTCTTTAGGGACCCAACCAATTACACTACGTACTTTCTCATCAAAGAATGCCACACATGTATTTGCTGCTTCTGATAGACCGACTGTCATTTATAGCAGTAACAAGAAATTGCTTTATAGCAATGTAAATCTGAAAGAAGTTAGTTATATGTGCCCCTTCAACACAGCTGCTTTCCCGGATAGGTACAATATCTGATCTTTTATAATATTAGCATCATAAAGGGTGTGAGTTGCAATTGCAAATTTGCAAGACCTATGTCTTCTTCCTTCTGGTTAGGGTATCATATTAGTTACAAATAGAGCTCTGAGAAGAAAGTTTTTCTGTAACAGCCTTGCTATTGCTAAAGAAGGCGAACTAACAATTGGAACCATAGATGATATTCAAAAGCTTCACATACGCTCGATCCCACTTGGGGAGCATGCACGGCGTATATGTCATCAGGAACAAACACGGACATTTGCCATTTGTAGTTTAAAATATAACCAGTCAGCTGCAGATGACTCTGAAATGCACTTTGTCCGCCTGTTAGATGACCAGACATTTGACTTCATATCTACCTATCCACTGGATCAATTTGAATGTGGTTGTTCTGTCCTTAGCTGCTCATTCTCTGATGACCCTAATGTCTACTACTGCGTGGGGACTGCATATGTAATGCCGGAAGAAAATGAACCTACTAAGGTTATTTTTTACTCTTTTTCAGCTGTCTCTGCCCAAAAGAATTTGTGCTTGTATGTTTTTGGTGCATGTGCTTTCTGTCAGTTTATTTTATTTTTCCTCTCCCCAAATCCTTTTCCTGTGATTCATGAAAGTCACTTTGAGTATGTTATGGTTGCTAAATTTCATTTTGTTTTGTCAGGGTCGGGTTTTAGTTTTTACTGTAGAAGATGGTAAACTCCAACTAATTTCTGAGAAGGAAACCAAAGGCGCTGTTTATTCTCTTAATGCCTTCAACGGGAAACTGCTTGCGGCCATTAATCAAAAGATTCAGCTGTATAAGTGGATGCGACGGGATGATGGCACTCATGAATTGCAATCTGAATGCGGACATCATGGCCACATACTTGCCCTTTATGTACAAACTAGTGGGGATTTCATTGTAGTTGGTGATCTGATGAAATCAATGTCGTTGCTGATTTACAAGGTTACTATATTTAAATTCTAGATACAGCAAGGTTTCCACCATGAATTCATTTTACAGCTTTGTCTGACTTTCTGGGTGCTGTTATACTCAGCATGAGGAGGGTGCTATCGAGGAGCGAGCTCGTGACTACAACGCCAATTGGATGTCAGCTGTTGAGATTCTGGACGATGACATTTACCTTGGAGCAGAGAATAATTTCAATCTCTTCACTGTCCGTAAAAACAGTGAAGGAGCAACTGACGAGGAGCGTGGGCGCCTCGAGGTTGTTGGCGAATACCACCTTGGCGAATTCGTCAATCGTTTCCGACACGGTTCACTAGTCATGCAGCTACCAGATTCCGACGTTGGCCAAATCCCAACAGTCATATTCGGCACTGTCAATGGAGTGATCGGGGTCATTGCCTCTCTCCCCCATGATCAGTACGCCCTCTTGGAGAAGCTGCAGATGAATCTGCGGAAAGTGATCAAGGGCGTGGGGGGCCTCAGCCACGAGCAGTGGAGATCCTTCTACAACGAGAAGAAGACCGTTGAAGCTAAAAGCTTCTTAGACGGAGATTTGATCGAATCATTCCTTGATCTCAACAGAAATAAGATGGAGGAGATTTCAAAGTCGATGAATGTTCCTGTGGAAGAACTTATGAAGAGAGTGGAAGAGCTGACTAGGTTACATTAAACTCCTTTTCTGCTTTCTGAAATCGCTTTGTGTTCTATTTTGTGAGCTTCATATTGTATGAGTCTATGTTCCTCGTGTATTCAGTTTATACTTTTGCATCTTAGAGTTGTGTTTCCTTTTTCCTTCCCTATGTATGTAATATATTTTTGTATTTTTTTATTTTGCATGAAAACTGAAAACGGTTGTGACTGACTCTATGCATTCAACTTTTTCTTGCACAAGCTCGTCATGATGTTTATTGTTTATGAATTAAACACAAAATATTATTCTATTACCCGATGTCACTTCAATTTTGTGTACATTAATAATGATATTAATATGCTATGAATAGGTGTTGCTTTCAAAATTAAATACTCAGTTTTCTTTGACCGGCAAAGTCTATGAAGAATAAATACGTTTTTATTAGCATTATTAGAATATTCTGGCGGCTATTTTATGCTATTTGGGCTTAATGTTTAGAGTTTCAACTCTTTGATGGCCTGATTTTAATATGGGGGTAATATTATAGTAGTAGTAGTAGTAGATTATTGACTGCGGGGTTATTGGAATCTTACTTCGGCTATTAGATTATTGAGCTATGTTTATTAACACTAATAAATTATTGAATGTGGGGTTATTTTAATCTTTCTTCCAATATAAGCAAGTTTGCATAATACATCTCTTACTATAAGGTAATAAAATACTATACAATCACCGATTTCAATTTTTTCTTCAAAATAGCTGCATAAATATTTCGAGTAACAAGATAAAAAAAATATAGATATGAGTCATATGATAGGACTGCCCAGACAACAGAATACTGTGCTAAAATGCAACAGTTTCATCGATTATCATATCATTGAACTAGGCTTGTTGTAATGAATCTGTAAAACTGAGAGGCCTCAACGCAAAAATATGAAGGTGTGGAGATGAGTTATGAACAATAACTTTAACTAGAGATTAGCATCAAAGTGCAGGACATGGTTTATATTGAAGGAAATGTGTTGTACAACTAAGCACCATCCTCCATTATTTCGGGTCTTGATACCTTCAGTTCCGACAGCAACTTCTCTATGATGGTCTTCAACGCAGGGGCGCTCACGCTGCATTTACTGTCATCAAAGCAAGACCTTCCTTCTTCAGCGGCTTTACATAGCTGAGGATCCAGAGGAACCTGCTGAGGAGTAGTAACTATTATAGCTCCATCTATTCCAGTTGCTTGGAGAAACTGAACGATAGAAATATGCTCATCCGAGGTCCCAGGTGGTGCATCAACTACAAGAAAATCAAGATCCCCCCAGTAGACATCCTTCAGAAATTGCTTGATGATTCCATTCTTTCGAGGACCTCTCCATATTACAGCCTCGTCAGGGTGAGGAAGCATGAACCCGATTGACATGACCCCAAGGTTGGACTCGACATAAACAGGGGACCATCCAAGGTTACTTTGGTGGATCTCTTGCCCTTCAAGACCGAGCATCTTTGGGATGCTTGGACCACATATATCGATATCGAGAAGGCCCACCTGGAAACCCATAGCTGCCAGGGAAAAAGATAATTGGGCTGAAACTGTGCTCTTTCCAACACCACCCTTTCCAGACAAGACTAGTATTTTGTGTTTAACTGTTGCCATTCTTTCAATGATAGTGACCAAGTCTGCAAAGATATGTAGTCAGGCGTAACATCACTAGCATAATTGCATGAAAATGTAAACGATCCAATGCAACCACAAATTAATGAGCACTTATTCCATCAACAATAAAAGGGATGGCTCTAAATGACTCTATAGATGATTTACTTCAATTGTACTATGCAAGAGGCCATGGTGAAATTCATCCCCGAGAACCAAAGAGATTATACTTTTAATCAAAGTCAGTGCTTCACGATAATACAGCAAACGATCAAGTACAACATTTGGTGAGTATCCAATCTATAGAGTACCAAATACTTAACTACTCAATCATTAGAATGAAAGTCTACACAAACACCACCGGAATTAAAAAATTAATCTGATAGCTAACAGGAAAATATAGCAATCATATCATTATCAGCAAAGCGATTCAAAGAATTAATAGTTACAAACTGAATTTTAAATATTCCTTCTAATTTATCACCTTCAAATTGATTGCAAAACACATAGTATAAATAATTATCCTTAAAAACGAGCAAACCACATCGAATAATCCGAGACCACAACAATAATAATTGAAACCGACCTGGATCAGGTCCTTTGGGAGCAGTAGCACAAGCTTCCTGATTAGGGCACCCAGCGCAAGCGTCGGATTTTCCAGCCGATTCAGACTGTGTTCCTGGGCAATCTGCAATTCAACGGGGAAATATAAGAATTTCTGCAGCTCATAAACTTCACAATACTTTATGTTATACATACGTTCGTTGGCGTTTTCAGGTACTTCGTAGTCCCCGTTTTCCATGGCTGTAACTCTTGACGAGCTGCCGGAGATGAGTTCTTGCCAATTAGGAGTAGTATTTCGGTGCAAAGATTTGCTAGAGAGAGAAAGTGAATAAACTATTAAAGAATAATGCTATGCGGCCACATTATGGCCGGCCATAAATTAATTAAATAACAAAAAAATTGATTTTTTTTCAAATTTTTGGTTTAATACTACTTTATTTTACTTTTATATCATCTTCATTATATGTTGCTCAATATGTTAGTGTTGCTCTTTCGTAGTTTTTGCTCAACTTATTACTACTGTCATTTCTTGATTGTTGCTCAACGTATACATTAATTCGTGATATTAATGTGTTTTACGTAATGGAATTCAAAGATAAGTATCAACTCACAAGTCCATTCACACACATATAAATTTATATCGATAATTCTAATATTTTTATACATGTAAATGAACTAAATTAACTATTTATGGCCGGCCACATTATGGCCATTTAGCATCACTCACTATTAAAACCCTAGAGAGAGAAGATGGCTGCCAAAGTCCAACTTTCCTTTTTCTTTTTCTTTTTGGGAAAAAGCGGCTCCTTCTTTGACAGTGATCTTTAAGAATTAATCTAGCTATGATTGATTTGACCAGATTAATTTTACGAGAAACTAATTATTCCAAAAACTTATTAATGTATGACCTGTAATAATAATAAAAAATTATATTTCCACTCTCCTCTTTAAAAAGCATACACTATATCTTTTTAAATTTATCTCTGAAAATATATGAACATCCTAATTTTAAAAACTATCTTTTATCTAATAAGGTGAGACCCAATTTTTACCAACAATACTTAAAAAACTTTCTCTATTTATCTCTTTCTTATTTATCTCTTTCTTATTTTACCAATTATATATTAAAATCTGTGTTAGAACATAAAGTTCATACTTTTTGTGAATGGAGGGAGTGCTTTGTACTATATAAATAAATTACTCCCTTCGTCCCCATATAATATGTACTTTGGGTTCGGTAATTAAAGTATTGTGAGTGAGAATAGATCTCACCTAATTAGAGTGAAATGACTTTCCAAAATTCAAAAAAATTGCATATTTTTATGGAACAGACTAAAAAAGAAATAGTGCATATTCTCGTAGGACGGAAGGAGTAAATAATATAATATATTTATGAATACTATGACGTCAATTGGTATATGTATTTTTTTAACGTGTATAATTGCAAAAAAAATCTATTTTTATACTCCCTTCGTTTCACTATAGTTGAGGCGGAACTTTTGGGCACGGAGTCTAAGAAAGGGATGTTTAGTGGATTAAGTGGATAGATAATAAAACATATGAAGTAAGTGGACTTTCTAAATTTGAATTTCAATTTTGATTTGAATTATTATTTGAACTTGAAAAAAAAAATTCTTTTTATAAATTATTTAGTCATTTGTTAATTATCCAAATTCAACATTTAAATTCTGTGCAAAAACAGAGAGATAGAGCCGAGTGTTCAAACAGTAGAGTAGAATGAAAGGTGTTCTTTTATTAACTCAAATTGGCTGCTATGACAATTCAAAATTCAGTACAGAAACTTTACAAAACAATTCCCAAGATTCTAGCGCCACTACACATTTGATCTAATTAAAGATGGCACCACTTTCCACCCCCCCTATTAATACTCCACTGCTACCAACAAATTTATCAACCACTGCCATTACACATTAAAAAGCTCAACCACCAAATGGAGTAAATGCTCTCTTTACCATTCTGAATGGCCTTGAATGCTCATAATGGGGCATCAAAAGTGCTCTTCAGAATTCAAGAACCAAGTGGTTCAATTCATCATTGGAAGGTGCATGGGCAATGTTCCTCCTCGCGGCACACGTAAGGCGGCGCAGGTCAAATTCAAAATCTCCCGGCAAACCTATACACGGTGGTGGAATGCTGCAAAGAAACAACAACAAAGAGGAGAATCAATGCAATTGGTAAGTCTAAAAAAAGTGAGGTCTTACCTCAAAAGGTTGCATCTGGATGTTGAGGTACTCAAGAATATGCATTTCTCAAAAAGATGTAACCTCTTAAGTGTGGCAGCCGGTTTAGGTTGCTCAAAAGCAACTGTTTGGAGGTGGGTTAAGGCTGGCCTAATTAGGCCACACACATCAGCCATTAAGCCCAACCTAACAGCTGCAAACAAGTTGTTGCGACTGAGATTCACAGTTGAATCTTTAGAACTAGACATGATCTTGAACAAGATCAAGTTCAGGAACATGTACAACACCATACATATTGATGAAAAGTGGTTCTACATGACGAAAGGAGCTCAAAGATTCTATCTTGCTCCAGGAGAGGAAGAACCTCATAGAACATGTAAAAATAAGTAGTTCATATCAAAGATAATGTTCATGTGTGCAGTTTGTAGGCCAGTGTTTGGTGTTAATGGTGAAGTCTTGTTTGATAGAAAGGCAGACACTTTGGAGACAAAACCCATAGAGAGTATCACAAAAGATGTGTCCAGGGATTGCTGATCAATAAGGTAATGTTTGCATCTCTTTAATGCAATTTATTTATGCACATCAGCCATTACATACCAGCGTACCTACCTACTCATGATACCCTGGTAATGAAGCTTTGTAATGTTGTGCAAATAATGATTTAATGCATGGCACCTTGTTGAGAACAGATATTACCTGCCATCATAGCCAAGTGGCCAGATGGGGCAACTAAAGTTCTCAAGATACAACAAGACAACGCAAGACCACACATCAAAGACAATGATCCAGCTTTCAAAGAAACTGCACAACAAAGTGGTTTCTCAATATCACTTGTGCAACAACCACCTAACTCACCCGACGCTAATGTCAATGATTTGGGTTGGTTCATAGCAATACATTCACTGCAAACTCAGTCTGCATGCAAAAATGTGGATGATTTAGTCAATGCAGTGGTGCAATCATTCAATGAATTACAGCCACAGATATTGAACAATGTTTTCCTAAGTCTTCAAGGCTGTTTTATGGAAATCATGAAAGTCAAGGGTCATAACAGCTACAAGCTGCCCCACACGGGGAAAGCACATTTAAGGAGGACAAATCAACTTCCAATGAATCTAGAAGTTCCAGTGGAGCTGGCTATGCAAGCAATTGCTTATCTGCGGGACCAGGGGAGCAACTAGGGATTGGAGATGATTGCTCAGTCCTTAGGATTATGAAGGTATAGAAGAAGCTTTTGTATTTTTTGGATAGGCTGCCTATGTGCATGAATGATGCATTTAGTGAATACACATGAATGCACATATCATGCTAGTGTTTTGTGCTTTGAATAGGCAATTTTCAGGATAAAAATGAAGCATTTTGTGTTTTTTGGATAGGCTGCCTATGTGCATGAATGATGCATTTAGTGAATATACATGAATGCACATATCATGATAGTGTTTTGTGTTTTGAATACACAGTCAATATGCAAAAAATGATGCATTTTGTGTTTTTACAAGGTTGTAACTATGCAAAAATGATGCATTATGTGGTTTTAAAAGACTGTAACTGTGCAAGCAATTCATCACCAACCAAGTTCACAGCATCACAACACCAAATTCACCACATCACAACACCAACAGCACCATCACCAACCAAATTCACCACATCACAACATCAACAGCACCATCACTAACCAAATTCACAACATCACCAACACCATCACAGATATATAAACCAAAGACAACCCATTCACTTAGAGTACATATCACGGATCACACAAATGTAACCAATGATTGCATATCAAAACACAAATGACAATCCATAACCCTAAAGTAAGCATACAGAATGATCTCACCCATATTACGGATCCAAGCAATTTTCACCGAAGAGTGCCTTCACCTCCCTTTCTGCATCGGCTTTGTTTCTCTCCCATGCTTCCTTGTCAGAATCGGTGATGACATATCTCCTTACGAAGTCTTCATCCGACATTACTGGGCTGTCAGTCACCTCAAAGATGGCGTCGCCTTCACCACCAGCAAGATCTCCGGTCGGGGAGGTGCGGCCTTCACCGCCAGTTACGCCTCCAGTCGGGGAGGCTCTGCCTTCACCGCCAATTACGCAACCGGTCGGGGAGGAGCCGTCGACACCACCATCAAGGCCTCCGGTCAGGGGAGAGACACCTACGCTTCCGGCGAGTTCACCGATGTGGGAACGACAGATGAACGAGAATAAATGGTGGATTAACCCTTCATCATCTTGGGCTGATTGTCGAGATCTACAGCGGGAATTGCTCAAGATACGACCTCTCCCCCGGGAACTCGCCGAAATACGACTCTTCTCCGCGAAGCGGACGAAATACGCCCTCTACCGCGCGAGCCGGATGGAACACGGATGCGGTGAGGGTTAATCCAGCCATCGCCATTGGGGTAGTGTGAGCAGTCCATTATTGGGGTCGGCGAAATGAGAAACGATGAGGGCTGCGGATTTTGGATCTAGGGTTTCAGATTGGGGAAGAGAGAAGGGAGAGCTTGTGTAGAGAGAGACGACAAATGCAGATAATGAGAAGGAAAAAAAGGGCGTTTGGTTTTCTTGCTTTAATTACCCTAATTAAGTGTAATTAGGTTTGTTAATAAATATGCATAAATCACCATTAAATGTGCTAATTATTTCCTTTTTTGGAAATGACTCAACTATAAAGAAACTTCCCGGAATGGTAAAATGACTCAACTATGGCGAAACAGAGGGAGTATTTATTAGCAAATTTTCCTTCTTAAAAAATATAAAAAATTAAATAACTTCAAAATAAAGAGTAAAGTGAAAGAAAAAAAAAGATAATTGGAATCATATGAGTAATATTTGCAACTTTCCCAAAAATAACGAACTTCAAATATCAAAAGTTAAGTAAAAAAAAGATAGGAGTACTAATTATGATCATGTGAGCAATGAGGCGGACGATAAATTCATTTTCTTGCCAAGTATTTTATTTCCACATACTTAGACTATATGAATAATGAGTCGCACTACGAAGCAACACAAACGCGATCATATCAACAACATAGAGATCTTAGTGATGAGTTGTTGATGGAGAATGAGTTATCGTGGTTTATTCTATGATTATGTCTTTGGTTATGATTGTCTAGTGATATTTTTTTTTGTTAAAGAGCTTCGGTGCAAGGACCCCAAATATTCAGGACCAACAGCGCAGTTTTACTCAAATTTAAATCATAAAGTACTTTTTTCACTCTAATTAAGTTGAGTAAAAAAAAATATAAAAATGAAAAAATTAGGTTGAAAAGTAAGCAAAAGGAATAAAATAGGAAAAAAAACAAAATAAAATAGAAAATGGATAGTTAGACGGAGTACTATGTACACAAATTTGACCAAAACCTCTTAGAAAGGGGGTTGCCACGCCAGGTGACCAACCAACACGTGAAGCCATGTGTCTCTGTCTGAGTAGCTAACATTTCTGTCTGTGTAATGCAATAAGTAGGAGTAGTAGTGTAGTACTAACACAAAAGTAGTCAGCAACGTCAAGATTAACGACATCAATATTTTATTTGTCTAAATAAAGATATCCATTTTTTTTCCATCAAAATAATTTATTATTAAAAGTAAAAATAATTTTATTATTATTTTATTATTACAAGTAGAAATAATTTTATTATTATTTTATTCTCTTTTCGCTTGACACATTAAATAACATTAGTACATAAAATCTGTTTAAGATATCATCTTTATTGAAACAGAATAAAATCTTATACTGTTTAAGATATCATCTTTATTGAAACATGAAGAGTATGACCATCCACAACGCGACTCGCGCCGGGCTCGCGTCTCGTCTCGGAGAGACGAGACCCCCGCGAGACGCATTGCAGCGGCCATCTCGTCTCCAGCTCGCGACCGTCTCGTCGCGTAGCTCGTCTCGGAGAGACACGAGACGAGCTGTCTCGCCACGCGCCCGAGACACGTGGCACGTCCCCATGCGTGCGTGACGCCCACTCGCTGGCCCGCGAGTGGGCGTCGTCACTGATGACGCAATAATTCATTTTTTTTAAAAAAAAATCGATTTTTAATAAAAAAAAATTTTTTTTTTTTCAAACGGTAATATTACCGTTAAATATTTATTTTCATTTTTTAAATTTTTAATTTTTTTACTCTATAAATAATTCTATTCCATACTCATTTCAAACACAAACACACATCTATTCCTCTCAAATCCTCTCTATCACTCCAATTTCCATCTTCAATCAACTCAAACAAATGGATCCTTTTGAGCAAATGCGCCAATTAATGGAACAATCACTCGAAGAAGATCGACGACGAGAGGCGGAGGAAGCCGCACCACCCCCACGACGCTCCCGGAAGTACATCAATCGGAACCGGGAGGAAGCCGCCGCACGGTTAGTACGCGACTACTTCTGCGATAACCCGATTTGGGGAGATACCTATTTCCGTCGCCATTTCCGCATGCGGAAACCGCTATTTCTCCACATAGCGAATACTTTGGCGGCCAGGGAGGAGTTCTTCCGAGAAGGGTTCGACGCGGTCGGTCGTCCCAGCCACACGACGCTGCAGAAATGTACTGCAGCCATCCGGCAGCTTGCGACTGGACAAACGGCCGACATATTCGACGAATACCTGCACATCGGAGACAGCACTGGGCGCTTGTGCTTGCTCAACTTCTGCAGAGGCGTCCGGGCAGCCTTCAGTGACGAATTTCTCCGGAGGCCAACCACGGAGGATTGTCAGTTCCTCCTCAACCTGCACGAACAAGTGCACGGATTCCCCGGGATGCTTGGCAGTGTCGATTGCATGCACTGGCAATGGAAGAATTGCCCGGTGGCTTGGAGGGGTTCCTACACGAGCGGCCACAAAGGCACCCACCCAACCGTTGTACTCGAGGCCGTTGCCGACTACCGACTTTGGATCTGGCACGCGTACTTCGGGGTCCCTGGCTCGAACAACGACGTAAACGTGCTCCAACAGTCCGACCTCTTTACCGAAGTTTTGGATGGTAAAGCGCCGGCCATCAACTTCGTCGCCAACAACCGACGGTATAAAATGGGGTACTATCTCGCCGACGGCATCTACCCGAAGTGGCCGACCTTCGTGAAGACGTGCGGCAGGCCAGCGAACCCAAAGCAGGCTCTTTTTGCGCAGAAGCAGGAGGCTGCGCGCAAGGATGTGGAGAGGGCGTTCGGGGTTCTCCAAGCGCGCTTCAACATCATCAAAGCCCCGGCTCGTTCGTGGTTCATGGAGAGCATGGTCGACATCATGTATACGTACATAATCTTGCACAACATGATTGTCCGAGACGAAGGACCCGATGCCGGAAATTGGTTCGACCCCGAATCCCCCGGAAGCTCAACTGCAAGTAGTCCGCCGCGAAGTGGAGCGCATCCATCTATACAAGAACGGTTGGCTATTCGGGCAAGGACACGCGACTCTAGCGCCCACACCCAACTCCAAGAGGATCTAATTGAGCACATTTGGGAAAACTTTGGCGGAGAATATTAAATTATGTCATTTTTATTTTTTTAGAATTTTAATTATGTCTTCGCTTTTTTAATGTTAAGTTGTAATATTGTTTTAATTTTAATAAAGTGTGTTTGTTTAAATTGAATTGGGTTTTAAAAAAAATTATAAATTAAATTGAATGAATAGTAATTAAGAGACGGTATAGAGACGGTTAAGAGACGGAGCGTTGCAGCCTCCGTCTCTTAGTTAAGAGATGGAGGAAAAAAGGACAGTGGGGCCCTCAAATAGTGCTCAAACAGTAGTTAAGAGACGGTTTAAGAGACGGTATAGAGACAGCGTTGTGCATGGCCTAAGTATTTTATATTTGAGTGATTGTGGGCATGCATCACTATTAGCCTTTTACATATATTATTAACAAGGTAATTGCAGTGTAATGACATGATACTTTATCGATATAAATAAGTGATAAATACAATTTAAATCAAGATATAGGATCTTGGATAGCTTCAAATTTCCAGTAATACCACTTAAGCTTAAGATATGTTCTAGTAAATTCATGGAGTACTATTTCTTTTTTTATGAAGAAGCTCAAATTATATATTTATATACTACAACTAACTTTCAATTCAATTATTCAGCCGTCAAACATTCAATAATCAGCAATAATAAAGATAATGAGTTTCATATCATCATCTTGTAATTAAATTATGAGTTTCAAAGTTGGATTGTTAATTTATTCTCAATTAAAAATAATGGAAACTACAAATTAACTAGTAATGAAAAGATTAGGTTTAATAGTAAAACACTTATTTGCATGTCCAAATCTTATACTCCTAGTAATAATTTAAATAACACACGTATCAAGTATTTATGATTTATGAATATGATCCAAACATCCCTTTCTTCAATTTCCACCGAAGGCAGAAAAATAATGTGGAGCCAAAATAGTTTCTTTCTCCTTCAGCCGTAATTTCCCAAAAAACCAGTACTACTAATATTTGCTCAACACTCCCCCCTTTTCATTAAAAAAAAGAAATTTATCATGTTCGAGTCCCCGTGATACGAAATTTAAATTTAAATTTATTTATTAATAAAAAAAAGATTAATGAAGAAGTTACAATAAAAGTTATAGTACTAGTAAATTTCCCAACTTTTGAAAACCGATCGGGAAAATATGATCTTTGGATTTGATCCATTATTTAACGACAAACTTGTAAAATTATAACTGATACTATATAATAAAATACTCCATAGTACCCCTTATAGATATCAACACTGATGCGTTGAATGATTTCGTCTATTAATTAAAAAATATTATTTGGTATAAAAACATCAACATACTTGTAAGGAAATTAATTTTTTTTTCTATAATTACCAATAAATCTTAATTTTATTATTGCCTAGTTTTTAAAGTTATTGGTAAACACTATACTGTGGGGGATTAGTACTTATTTTTGAGGAAGACTTCATTTTTCAATGTTTTCGGATTTTAAAATCAGTATGCTGCACAACAACCAAAATTGAGATTTGCCATGAGTAATGTAAGCGGTGACGCCTGCCTTTGTTTTCGTCAACTATAAATATTTAAATTCAGCTCCACATAATAGAGGAAACAGAGAGAGAGATTCGATAAATGGTGGTGGCGAATTGATTGGGGAAAAAGGCATTGAATTCAGATTTCATATCTTCAACTCCTCTCTCAGTCGCTCACGCTGCCCCACCCACTACAATACGACAATTGACAGCCGCTCACTCGCTCTTTCTCATCCCTATCGCTAATAAAGGAGCCTTTTCTCTTTTCTCAAGTGTGCCCCGGAATCATTGCCGAGTACTGACAGAATCACCAACTTTTTTGCTGCTGTAACATCTCCTTACTTTTTTTAATGGACTCGTTTGTGCTAATTATTAATCGCGCTTTTATTGTTTGTTTGTGTTTCGGCGGACTTTGCAACCTCTCCTGTTTTCGCGGGTGTCAGTTGCTTTTCCTTTTTCTATACTTGAAATCCTGATCTTATTTTTTGTTTTATTTTGTGTGTTCACGTTATTGGAGTTTTATGTTCTCATTGAAGTTTTGATTGGTTGTTGGTTTTCTGGTTTGTCCGACGTTGTATTTTGCAGTTCCAGTAGTTGAAAATTTTGGCAGTGTTTACTTAATTAAGTCGAAACTAGAAATGTGTTAGACGTTTGGAAGATGGTTGTTGTCTTCTCTAGCTGACTAAAATCTGTTTTATTTTTTTTTGTTTGGATCAAATAGATTTTTACTACTGGTCTGGCTTTAATAGGAGTGAGAGTAATATATGATATGCTGAGTTTCCTGATTAATACTCTGATAATCTTGAATTGAGTCTCTGCAGGAAGGCTAGTCGATTTCGTTCTGAACCACGTCTTCAGAAAACAGGGGAGAGCTGAGGCAAGGGGACTTATATACGTGCAGAATAGAAGAAGAATAGTAGTCATAGTTGATTAAAATGGCTTTCGAGCCATTTGAATGGTATTGCCAACCTGTCAAGAATGGGGTCTGGGCAAGAGCAGTGGAAAATGCATTTGGAGCTTACACCCCGTGTGCTACTGACTCTTTGGTTATCTGCATTTCCCATCTGGTTCTTCTGGGACTGTGCATAAATCGGCTCTTGCGGATGAAAAGAGATTTCTCAGTTCAGAGATTCCTCCTAAGATCAAATTATTACAATTATTTGTTGGGTCTGGTGGCTCTTTATTGTACTGGAGAACCTTTCTTTAGATTGATGATGGGAATTTCAGCATTCAACGTGGACGGCCAGCCTGGTCTTGCCCCATATGAGGTGCATTGCTTTCTTCTCTTATGATATTGTGTGCAAGGATTCACTTAGTCTACATAAAGAAATGGTAAATTTTTAACCAAATAGCAGGTTATTTTTGAAGCTCATTACTAGGATTACTTGCATTTATAAAAATTTCACAGCATTTCATCAATATTTTGTGCAAAGTAGTTTGAACTCCTTCTGTTTACATTTTTATGAAAATTGGCATGATATTCAGACATTCATACTCGTTTATGTTGTTATGACTATTAAGGAGACTAATCTCCTTAACACAAGAAATTACCTATATTTTGTGCAAAGTTATTCGAACACACGTGGATATTTGAAGCTTGGCTTGTCTGATTTCTACAAGGTAATCTGCATCCATCATTAATTTTACTTTTTAGGTGTTGGTTTCAACTTTCCAAATACCACTGGATGTGTGTTTCTATATATATTGGAATACATTTTATATTTTTTAAAACTCAGTGTTTTAGTATCCAATGACCTTATGCATCTAAAAATGCTCGATGACTTTTTAAGAAATAAAACATAAGAAAACTACCGACTATAACTCAGAGTGGATTCAAAATTTATATAATAAGTGTGTCTCTTGCATGTATTGCTTATTGCAATCTGTCATTTTATTCAGAACAAGCTCAATAACTTGCTCTTGTTTGGGCATTGAAACTTATATTTATGCTTGTAGATGGCTTCTTTAGTCATTGAGGCTGTAACATGGTGCTCTATACTTTTGATGATTGGACTGGAGACAAAGGTGTACATCCGTGAATCACGTTGGGCTGTGAGGTTTGGGGTCATTTATGCTCTTGTAGGAGATGCTGTAATGCTGAACCTTGTTCTTTCTGTCAAGGAGTATTATGATTGGTTAGTCTTCTTTTTAGCAATTTTAAAGAAAGCTAATACATGTGATGCACTGATGCTAAAATTTATAGTTTTACTTTTATGGCATCTTAATTTGCCTTAAACTCGTACAAAAGACTGTACTGTCTCTTTATTGGCTTCACATTGGTTATTGTTTCTCTATTGCAGTTGGGCATTGCATGTAAAGTATCTGTCCTCATCTGGTTTTAATTTTCATACAAGGCTCTATCAAATTGTTTATTTCAACCTGTGGACTATGTTTTACATCTATGTTTCTTATTCTAAAAATATAACTTTATTTTATTATGCTGAAGCCCATGGCATGCAAATGTATTGCCAAGATCTTCCGTGCGATTACATGGATTCTGAATAGACTACTTAAAGTTCGTTGTTGCACCAATCACAAGAATTTCTTGATCAAACTGTTTATATATTTTACTTGGTTTGTATCCCTTCACTCCTGGGTTTGTGACAAATTACATGATACAGTGTTAGGATGGAGAATGCAAAATTGTGTAATGTATGTCCTGGGGTTTCTTCCGCCTCACTTCCTCTCTTTTTTCCTCTTTCTTCCATCTTAGAAGAGTTTGTTGCTTTGGAGCTATATCATGCACATGTATCGTGTTTCAACTTAGGGATTCTCAATTAAGTTTGTATTTTTTCTTTGCAGGTCTGTTCTTGCTTTGTATGCTAGTGAAGTGGCTGTCCAGGTTTGTTTCACCCTACTTCTCATATCTCAAATATAAAATTTTCAGTCAGAAATTCATGACACTTTTATGAGACGAGGCTTGCCGACAAAACCCTTCTTTCAGATGTGTTCACTGTTAATTTCATTTGGATCCAAATGCTACAACTTAAGATTACATAAGGCAATTATTGTGAATCCTGTAAAAATTTGGTGGACGCTTGAACTAAAAAACTAAAAGGAAGCAAATATGAATTAATTTTGCCCTTGTTAAAGTGGGTCATCATCAATGAGTAGGTTCCATCTCAAATGATAGACTATTTAGGTGATGATAGATTTGATAGAAATAATAGGTTATCATGTCTTAACATTGTCCTAGGAAGTCTTTCTTTGATTTCATAATCTGCTTGTCCCTGCAGAGCTCCAATTTATTCTTTGTTAGTTGTGCAGGTTTTATTTGGTGTCCTCTTGGCTGTTTATATCCCTGATTTGGATCCCTATCCGGGATATACCCCAATTCAAACTGAATCTGAGGACAATACTGCTTATGAAGAACTTCCTGGAGGGGAGCAAATTTGTCCTGAGAGACAAGCCAACTTAATATCTCGTACGTTTTTATAGTGTGCTCATCAAAAGATGCTATTACTTTTACCCTCCTATTTTTTTCAATTAGTTATTGATTATTGCTTCTCCTGCTTCAGAAATTACGTATTCATGGATGAGCCAGATCATGAAACTCGGTTATAGAAGGCCTCTCACGGAGAAGGATGTTTGGCAACTTGATTCTTGGGATAAAACAGAAACACTTAATGACTCGTATGTTATAAATGCTCATCTACCTTTCTTTTACTGCCCCCCATCTTTTGCTTAGTAGCTAATCATTATCTTTATAAATTGTTTAGGTTCCAAAAATCTTGGGCTAAGGAGATTCGGAAACCCAAACCTTGGCTGTTAAGAGCTTTAAATCGTAGCCTTGGTGGAAGGTTAGTCTTGGAAGCCAATACTCGCAAATTATATCTTCATGACATGAATAGGCCCATACAATTTTTATACTGCTACATCTTTCTATTGTTCAACATCGTGACTCTTTGCTTTTTTATCCTTTTTCTTAATTTTGCTCAGATTTTGGTGGGGAGGCTTCTGGAAGGTAGTTAACTGATATTGGCTTCTCTTATTGACATTTTTATCATTTATTGATTGTCAATTCCTTTTCATTTTATTGAAGTGCTATTACACAATCAGAACTGGGATTGTTTCAGTCATTCTCTACATGCACTTTCTGACTTGTTGCGGACCAAGGAGTAATATATGGATTCAGCCATGAAACAACATGAGTATATGATCAATATACACGAGCATACAAATGCATATATGTTTCTGTGTGTGTTTGTATTTGTCTCTCTCTATGGATGTGTTAGTGTAAAACATCATTTTACCAAGAATATCTTTCAGCGACTAATTAAGTCACTCTGTACACTTCTATATTTCAATTAACTTTTTCCCTTTTCTGTTTGAAACACTAATCCATTTTCTATATTGATGAAGTCAACGAGCATCATATTACATTCGTCAAATGTTGGTTATGAGCAATACTCCTTATGTTGTTACTTGTTAATATAATGCTAATGCAATGTGGTTTGGCTAGTTTATTTTTCCAGGTCAGTTATGCACTTACATGATTTAGATTAGCCGATCAGCACACCATCTTTAAATTTTGTTACTGCTTGAATGACTCTCTTTTATCAGTTTTTGATCTCTTGAATGTAGATTGAAATGATTTTCCACAGAATTCTATGTGCTAAGAAGATTCACACTAACATTTTATCCTTTGAGTTTGGTGGGGCTATTTGAATGGCATTCCCTTGCATAACATGAGAACTTTTTCCCCCCATCATGCAGATAGGGAATGATCTTTCTCAGTTTGTTGGTCCCCTTATACTCAACCTTCTCTTAGAGGTTAGTTTATTTGTATTTACCTTTTTGAAGCTGCTTGCACACTTTTGTTATCATCCCCAAGCTAGCTCACTTAGAAAGAAAAAGAAGTCCATGCCCCCTTTAGCATGCAGGATGTTAGCTTATTATTGTAATTGGTGACATCTACAGTCAATGCAACGAGGAGATCCAGCTTGGATTGGTTACATCTATGCATTCTCAATTTTTGTTGGAGTGGTACGTAATGAATTTACCATTCCCCTTGTCATACTTTAGAATATTTACTGCCCTTGTTACTGTGATTTTTTTAATTTTTTTTTTGGTAATGATGTATTCTACTTTGCATGTCATTTTGAAGAAAGACCAGTAATTTTGCTTGTGGGTTTGAGAACTCAGGTTAATGTTTTATATCCTTTACCTCCTTTGTTAATGGTGGTATTGGGCAGCTATAGTCACTGGATTGTGATTTGTGAGTAACTAGTGAAGGGAATCCAGGAACTCACCGCTTATTAACCTTTCATGGGAATATTGGATTAAAGACAGTATTCAGTTAGAGCTTACTTAGTTTATGATTCTGTTGCAGTAGACTTGATACCTTTTCTGCACTATACTTTTTAGCCTTCTAAACAATCATGCATCTTGATGATCGTGACAGTGCTTGACACAATCTTTTGGTTGCTATATCCCACTTATGAAGATTGTAGTCTGTAATTGATGGATTTTACACCTTCCTTTTCATTCATAAATTTCAGGTAGTTGGTGTGTTATGTGAAGCTCAGTATTTTCAGAATGTCATGCGTGTTGGCTATCGTCTAAAATCAACTTTGGTAAGCTAGCTTTCTGGAGTCTCCTATTGTCTTGTGTTCCTCATTGTAGTAACTACTTCTTGATCTATCTAAGCTTGAGTCCTTGATATATATACTCCACCAGTCTACGAAAAGAACAATTTTTTTTATTTTGGTGATATATATACTCCACCAGTCTACGAAAAGTAAACAATTTTTTTTTATTTTGGGTGTCCACAAAGAGTATACAACTTCCCTTTTTACAAGATCCCACATTCTTATTATATATATCTCAACCTTACAAACCTCTTTTTAACAAAAAAATACACTTTTTCTACATAGTGGGACCTTTAGTAATACAACTGAAAACACACCCACCAGTATCCACCAACTATTTTCTTAAAACGTGTGCTGGTCATACGTTGTATACTTTTCATGGACAGAGGGAGTATTTGGTATGAATATCCTTTAGTTTGTGAGTTATCCTCTCAATTTCCATATTAAGTTTGGTTTGGGTGGGAGGAGACTGGAGAGTGTTACTATTTAAAAAGGGAACTGTGTGTGCTTTGAGTAGCATTTTCTTTCTGCAAACTTATTAATTTTAAAAATGATTTATAGGTTGCTGCAGTTTTCCGCAAATCTTTAAGGTTGACTCATGAGAGCCGCAAAATGTTTGCATCTGGTAAAATTACTAATTTGATGACTACAGATGCTGAAGCTCTTCAGGTACATATCATTTCTTGCTGAGAAGCATGAGCTGTGGTTCTTCATTCTTGCATGCATGAAAATTTGAGGACTGGTTTTATCTGACATAATGTAAATAATTCCTTCAAAGTGTGTGTAAGGCTGAGGCAAGACGATTATATAACTTACTAAGGTAGGACTTCCCATGTGCACCAACTGATCTTTGATGAAAATTGTTTGCACAATATCTCAGCATGAGGTGAGCCAAGCTGAATTTCTTCTTGATGGCCAAACACTTCTTTTTTTTATGCCCAAAAACTTCTATGGAAGAAATTTAAGTTTTTTTTATTTCTTTTCCAAACTGAACATTGCTGAGGTGATCTGTGAATGAAACTGCCTTTTCTATTGGTTCCATTGTCATTCTTTTCTCCTTATGCTCGCCACGTTTTAGTTCTTTTCAATGTTTACCTGTTTATTAAAGGGATAATAAGTGAGAAACTCAAAAGGAGAGAGCATGATAGTTTATACACGGGTTCATGTTTGAACACATACTGAAATGATTTAGTTATTACTTTGTAATATTTGATCGTATAAATCATTGCTTAATATTACTCTACATTTTTTTGCAGCAAATATGTCAATCACTCCACACTTTGTGGTCAGCTCCTTTCCGAATTATTGTTGCCCTAATTCTTCTTTACAAGCAGCTGGGTGTTGCTGCTCTTCTTGGGGCACTTTTGCTTGTTCTTCTATTTCCTATACAGGTATAGGGTCCTGACCTAAAGATTTCTTTGGCTCATTCATCTATCCCTCAAGGTAGTGTGGATGTGTGAGAAGAGATTAAGATATAATGACTAATAGGTTGAACTGATTAACTTATATGAGTGTGCCATCCATTTTTTGAAGCTTATTACATGAGAAATAGTGCCGATTTTCGCTCGTTGGTCTTGACTCTTGAGGTGATTTGGTGTGGCAGATGTCCAATGTCCGGCAGCCAACCATCATATGAATGGATAATTAACAATTTAATAAGATTATGAAGACTATGACCTATCACATTGAAGCCTAGATGACTTTACATAAATGGGATGAATGGAACACCAAGTATATTTCTGATTATAACTAAAGACATGTTTATTGTCTACTTTAAATCTGGAGTTATTTACATGTTGCTTTATGCTTTTAATCTCAGTAGAATCTAGAATGACATATCACCAAAAGTTACCTGTTCTACATGCATAGTTATTAATATTGACTCTTTGATTTGGGGACCCTTGTTACTGGAGTCTGTCAAGCCCTTTCATGTTGCTTGGTAGTAACTTCTGTCTGCAATTGACTTAATCGAACAGACATTTGTTATAAGCAAGATGCAAAAGCTAACAAAAGAAGGATTACAACGTACAGACAAGAGAATTGGGCTCATGAATGAAATATTGGCTGCTATGGATACTGTCAAGTAAGGTCTACGTACTATACAGTTTCTTAATCCGTGTTTCTCATTATGCATCTCTTTTATGAGCTTCTTTAATGCCAAAATGGATTCAGATGTTATGCATGGGAGAATAGTTTCCAGACTAAGGTTCAAACTGTCAGGAATGATGAGTTATCATGGTACCGGAAAGCTCAGCTGCTTGGAGCTGTATGATTTCCTCACTAGCCAAGTTTTTTCCAGTCTTTTATTATTCCTCATAAAAACTGTGTTATTTGTTTCCATATTCTCTGCTTTATCTTCGCGACATCATCTATTTAGTAACTGTTCAATTAGTTTTAAATTTCACCTATGCTTTTTCCCCCCCAATTATTCTTTTTGTTGTGCCAAATTCTTGAAGTTTGTTTTATGACATTACTTTTCTGATTTGCAGTTGAACAGCTTCATGCTTAACAGCGTACCTGTTGTGGTGATTGTAATTTCGTTTGGTATATTCACTTTACTTGGAGGAGATTTGACACCTGCAAGGGCCTTTACATCTCTATCATTGTTTGCTGTCTTACGTTTCCCACTTTTCATGCTTCCAAATATTATAACCCAGGTATCCATCCTTTTACATCTGGCATATGGACTGCAATGTTTTTTTTTTTCCAGTTCTCATCTTCTTTATATATCTTTAATTCCCCATGACTTTCCCTGTGGGAGTTGTGAAATATAAATTGAAGGTATGCTTGTGATCTAACTTCTTTCAGGATCCCAATGACTTTTTAAATGTGTAAGCGAATCTCTGTAAGGATTCTTAATTAGATTATATAGTTATAGCTCATACACACTTGATATGTCGCTGCTTTGGTTGATATATCAATTACATGTGATTCCATTACCATTCCATGAACCATGATTGACCATATTTTATGAATTTCATTTGTTCTAAATAGTCTAGTATAGCACTATCTGACTCATAATTATTTGAACATTGGTGTGATCTCAACTGAGACTCTATTTTCATGTTTTGGATCTAAGATGTTGAACCTATATACATAATTTTTCTGTGGTGATTTCACAGGTTGTTAATGCAAATGTCTCACTGAAACGTCTGGAGGACCTTCTTCTAGCCGATGAACAAGCTCTCTTTCCTTATCCACCCATTGAACCAGGATTACCAGCTATCTCAATCAGGAATGGATACTTCTCTTGGGAGGCAAAGGTTTGTTAGGTTTACACTTGCTTGTATGATTGTATTTCTTGTGTAGTTTGAACCTTAGTGGTGTACTATTTACTCATTTGATCTGTCCTGTGATCCTGTGAGTGGAACATGCCCTTACCATCTTTCTACTTTATCATGTGCCATGACACAACTAGTGTTATTTTTCTTTGATTTCTCCTCACTTTCCTCCTTTATCATATAGCTGGTTAACATATAATAATACTTTTTTCTGACCCTTTGCGACTTAATTAAATATCTATTACAGGCAGAAAGGCCAACTTTGTCAAATATCAACTTGGATATACCAATCGGTAGCTTAGTTGCTATTGTTGGCAGCACTGGGGAAGGAAAGACATCACTTGTGTCAGCAATGCTTGGAGAGCTTCCTCCAGTGGCAGATGCAAATGTGGTCATCAGAGGGAATGTTGCTTATGTACCACAAGTTTCATGGATTTTTAACGCTACAGTGAGTTCGTTAGTGCTTTCTTTACTAGTCTTGTGCTTGTTCATGTGTCAAATCTGGTTTTGACACAAGTCTATGTCAATTTAGTGACTTTGAAACTTTGCAAAATGTACCATTTAACTTTAGTTGGCTTGACCTTGTAAAATTAAAATTTCTGTTCTTAGGTCCGTGACAACATACTGTTTGGTTCCCCATTTGAACCTGCAAGGTATGAGAAGTCGATAGATATAACCTGCCTGCAGCATGATCTTGAAGTACTGCCAGTAAGAATCTTAGAAACATCATTGCATGGTCAAGTATATCTATTGTTACTGAGTTGGAGAAATTTTTATTCTGACTTATTTGCAACCACGAATATTCCTATGATAGGGTGGTGATCTTACTGAAATAGGAGAACGAGGAGTCAATATCAGTGGAGGGCAAAAACAGAGGGTATCCTTGGCTCGGGCTGTTTATTCTAATTCAGATGTTTACATATTTGATGATCCTTTAAGTGCTCTGGATGCTCACGTGGGACGTCAGGTAAGTCTTCCAATGTGCACGTCATTCAAAATCACCCAACTGCAACTGGGCCATGAGAGAAACATCATTCTTTTGGTTGTCTGCTTTTAATATTACGGCTGCCATCTCTGTTTTTCAATATGTAGTCTGATAATGAGTATTTTGTAAGCTGAAAAACAATAGTATAATTGATAGTTATGTCTAAAGATTAATTGTGGCCATAATTTCCATTCGAAATGCTGATGCATGGAGTAGTATTAGTGATATTCTTCCACTTGCTTCTCTAGGTTTTCGAGAAATGCATCAAAACAGAATTAAGAGGGAAAACAAGAGTTCTAGTCACGAATCAGCTACATTTTCTGTCAGAAGTGGATAGAATTCTCTTGGTGCATGAAGGTACAGTGAAAGAGGAGGGAACATATGAAGAGCTCTCAAGCAGTGGCATTTTATTCCAGAAATTGATGGAAAATGCTGGAAAAATGGAAGAGTATGTTGAAGAACCAGAAGATGTTGGAAAGGTTGAGGATAAGGATTCTAAGCCCACCGTTAATGGTACGAGCAATGAGATGTCTAAAGATGATAACCAAACACACAAAAAAGAAGGGAAGTCTATCCTTATAAAGCAGGAAGAACGAGAAACTGGTGTTGTGAGCTGGAATGTTTTGATGAGGTAGAAAATACAGTTCTCCTTCTAATAGTTTGAAATGATAGTTAGAGCTTACTTTCATGCTTTAGAGGAAATATGCTTCCCCTTTATTGGAAATCCATTGAGACCATTTGACAACATTGAATAGTCATGTTGAAGACCAAAGTATGCTGAAGGTCCTATTAAATAATTTGTGTTGGTGTTATGGTGTTGAGTTTTAATTTCATGCTTTATGTTTTTGTATGTTTTCTGCTAAGTACATGCATTAGTGGAAATCTGCTTCCCATTTATTGCTTCCAATTTTGTCTTCATCGGGTCTTTCTATGCTCCTGCTAGTTATGACTTTAGGTCGTTTCTGTAGGTCATACCTTGAATGCATGAGAATCTACTGATAATTTTTAAGGAAAAGACAGATTGAAAATTTAATGTCACTATGGTTTGCTTATTTGATATGACTTGTGTCTTGTGTGATGTTATAGATATGCGATAAAATTGTAGAAACTGCATCTGCTAAAGTAATACTCCACTCCATTTTGTGTGCTGATTTTGTGGATTATCTTTCCTTTTTAAATGCTGCAGATACAAAAATGCTTTAGGAGGTGCTTGGGTTGTTATGATTCTTTTTACATGCTATGTTTCAACGGAAGTACTGCGAATTTCAAGCAGTACGTGGCTAAGTTATTGGACAGATGAAGGGAGCCACCAGGATACACATGGGCCATTATACTACAACTCAATTTATTCACTCCTCTCATTTGGTCAAGTAAGTATTCTGTTTGTCATTCTGATTATATTTCAAAGGAACTTCATTATCTTGACATGCCTTCATATAATACTCAATACTGCTAGCTTGCTTCACTTTTGCCTTTTGTTTCAACATTATATTTGCTATATGATACAAATTAAAATTCTTGATCATTCCCTAAATCTTCAAATCTCAGGTTCTGGTTACTTTAATAAATTCATTTTGGTTGATCACTTCAAGCCTTTATGCTGCCCGAAGATTGCACAATGCCATGCTAGATTCTATTCTTAGAGCTCCAATGGTGTTCTTTCACACGAATCCACTTGGACGAATCATCAACAGATTTGCCAAGGATCTAGGTGACATTGATCGAACTGTCGCTCCTTTTGCGAACATGTTTCTAGGTCAAGTGTCACAGCTTATTTCAACATTTGTACTCATTGGAATAGTTAGTACAATGTCTTTGTGGGCCATTATGCCTCTTCTGGTCTTGTTTTATGTAGCCTATCTATACTACCAGGTATGCACTTTCCATATTAAATCAGACTACTGCTGATAGATATGTCGTTCAATGTTTAGGAAATGCTATCTATTTCAAATTTTATGCTTTACATATTGCATATTACCTCTTTAATGAGATTATGGCTTGCTTCTGATTTTATTGACTTATGATGCTGGCGGGGCTCTAGATTTAGGATGGTGTATTGTATGTTTGCAGAGCACAGCCAGAGAAGTGAAGCGCTTGGACTCAATCAGTCGGTCTCCTGTGTATGCCCAGTTTGGAGAAGCACTTAATGGTGTTTCAACTATTCGTGCATATAAAGCACATGATCGGATGTCCACCATCAATGGGAATTCAATGGACAACAATATCAGATTTACTCTTGTTAGCATGAGTGGGAACCGCTGGCTTGCCATTCGTTTAGAGACGGTAGGAGGCCTTATGATTTGGTTTACAGCAGCCTTTGCTGTTTTACAGAACGGAAGAGCAGAGAACCAAGAAGCGTTTGCCTCTACAATGGGGTTGCTTCTCAGTTATGCGCTAAACATTACAAGCTTATTGACTGCTGTTCTAAGACTTGCTAGTCTGGCAGAAAATAGTTTGAATGCTGTTGAGCGCGTTGGCACTTATATAGATCTGCCGTCAGAAGGTCCAGCCATAATTGAGGATAGCCGCCCACCTCCTGGCTGGCCTTCCGCTGGATCCATTCGATTTGAAGATGTTGTTCTACGATATAGGCCGGAACTCCCTCCTGTTCTACATGGAATATCCTTCAGCATTTCTCCAAGTGATAAGGTTGGAATAGTTGGAAGGACAGGGGCTGGGAAATCTAGCATGCTAAATGCTTTGTTCCGAATGGTTGAGCTGGAAAAGGGAAGAATTCTGATTGATGATTGTGACGTTTCAAAGTTTGGATTAATGGACCTCCGAAAGGTTCTTGGCATCATTCCACAGTCGCCTGTCCTTTTCTCAGGTTTGGGCAATCTTAAAACCTTAGTTTTAATTAAGTACTACTACGCACCATATGATTTCCTTTCTGTACCGTCCATGTTGTATTAATTTTTAGCCTGACGATTCCTTCTTATATTTTGGAAAGGAACTGTTAGGTTTAATCTTGACCCATTCAACGAACACAACGATGCTGACCTGTGGGAGTCTTTAGAAAGGGCACACCTAAAAGATGTCATCAGGCGGAATCCTTTGGGCCTTGATGCTGAGGTAGATAAATCTTTATCTCTGCCTCTGATGCATTTTGTTTTTTTCTTGTTGGGATGCATTTTTGAACTTCCAATTTTCTCATTCTCACTTTGTGTCTTAAGGTCTCTGAAGCAGGGGAGAATTTCAGTGTCGGGCAGCGACAGTTATTGTCTCTTTCTCGAGCATTGCTTCGGAGATCAAAGATTCTAGTTCTTGATGAAGCAACAGCTGCTGTGGATGTCAGAACCGATGCGCTCATCCAGAAGACTATCCGCGAAGAGTTCAAATCATGCACAATGTTGATCATTGCTCACCGCTTGAACACCATCATTGATTGCGACAATATCCTTCTACTCGATGCTGGCAAGGTGTGTAACCGTGAATAGCTGTCCCATTCGGTTACTTTGTGTCATTTTCCTTGCATAACGTGACTTGTGTTTTCCTCGTTTGCCAGGTTCTCGAATTCGACACTCCTGAAGCACTGCTGCGGCGAGAAGGCAGTGCGTTCTCTAAGATGGTGCAGAGCACAGGGACTGCAAACGCCGAATATCTGCGTGGCCTCGTGCTAAGAGAGGGCGAAAAGCGCGCGAAAGAGAAACAGCTGGATGGGCAACGGAGATGGCTCGCATCGTCTCACTGGGCTGCAGCCGCGCAGTACGCGCTCGCAGTCAGCCTCACTTCGTCGCAGAAAGACCTCGTGCAGCTGGAGATCGATGAGGACAAGAGTGTCCTCAGGAAGACGAGGGATGCCGTGATCACGCTCCAAGGAGTGCTGGAGGGGAAGCATGACAAAGAAATCGAAGAGAATCTCGAAAAGCACAACGTTTCTAAGGATGGTTGGTGGTCATCTCTCTACAAAATGATTGAAGGTAAACTCCTCTACCCCCATTATTTTCATAAAATTTGTGCACTTTTAAACATTTTTGAGCTCCTTGTACAGGACTTGCCACGATGAGCCGACTCACTCGCAACAAATTTCATCAAGGGGATGATTTTGATGACCGAACCACAATTGACTGGGACCAAGCCGGCATGTAGGCCGGATCTCAGCCCGTTGCTGTCTGCAGGAATGATTTTGGGTCGAATAAAATCTCGGACCTGCCGGAGAACTAGCCGTTCTTGCAGGGAATTATTGAACATGAAATGAGTCTGTTGCTGAGACTTTCCACAGCTGTAACATCCTAGTTTTTGTTAGTGAATTTTGAGGCCCTTTGAGTATTATTGTACTTACTAAATTCATGTAATTTTCCACCAAAAAGATATAATCCTATTTAGATGCTGTCAGAAAAACTTGGAGGGAAAATTGTAGTTCAAGAATTCCTCCATTTTTTCTATTGGGCTACATTTAACCTTAGTTTTCGGTTAAAACCAGTGTTTATTTTTAGTTTCTGTACTACAATAGTATTAAATTAAATAAGATTTGAATTTAAAGCGGTTATTGAATTGTGATCGAAATGGATCAGATTAAATATTTAGATTATATCGTTCGAAAACATGTTTCTATAAATTTTTATATGCGTATACTTTGAGTGTTATTAAAGGTCATATTAATGTGTTATTACTGATATTAATATGAAATAAATTTATTAATTCGCATATATTTAACCAGATAGGAGTATTAGGCAGGCAGGGCAAGATAGATTGGTCTGATGATTAATTAGATGAGAGCTAGAGTTTCCAATCAACAACGTCATTGTCATAACTGATTCAGAATATTCTATTTTGAGGTGTAGAATTTGCCACATGTACCGCACTTATAATGGAAATAACATCGTCATTCATCAATCATCGAAGCCAACAACGAATTCATGATTCGGCGCCCGATTATGTGAAAAGAAACTCCATTTTCTCAATCTATCCAAAGTTGAAATACTACTGAATTGTCTTTGACTACAATCTCTCTCTCTCTCAAACCCAAAAGGCCTCTATATTTGCAGATTAGGAGACTAAGAGTTCGTAAGCAATGACGCTCGCCACTTTTTGTCCCTTTGTCCTTTTTTGTAGTCTTCCAGCCTATGTCTATATCTTAATTTTCCCTATTTTAGTATTGGAGCTGTCTTTTGTTTATAAGTGTGTTCCATGTGATCGATGTCTTGGAAGAAGTGAGGCTGTTGTTTGCACCGTTTCACTTCTCATGCAATTGCAAACACTCTTGGCATTGGCAAACAACTTCCTAACACTAGTGGTACGAGATTTATGTTTGAGTTCTCTTCTTGTCTCTACTAATTCTTGTTTCTTTTGGATGTTATTTTATTATTTTTTTAAAATCTTTAGCACTCAGTGTTTGATTTCTTGATATTTGGAGGGAAATTTGAAATTGGGGTGTTTCAAGTTACTCTTTTGTTTTGAGTTTTAGTTTTGGTTCCTTTTTCCTGTTTGAAATTGAATGATCAAGTGGATTAAATTTGTTGAAAATTAGAGCAATTCTTGATTTCAAGAAGTTGTTGTCCTGTGATTACTGGTATGGTTCAATTAGTACAAACTGAAGCTACATTGTGCTGTGTGTCAAACATGGATTGAGAGGTTGAAATAAAGGAGACATTGTAGGCTAGAATAAAGTTTTAGAAACTGTTGTTGATTGTATTCTGATGTATACTTTCAAAACGTTACAAATAGGCTTCCTGTTGTCTTCGTGTTTGATTCTCTGCACATTGATAAGGCAGCCCTTGTCATCTTGATTTGCAGGAGCACGTGGCACACGGTTACTGACCCGAAGCATGGGCTCAGACGATCCCTTAGAGTGGTTTTGCCGGCCGGTGAAAAATGGCATTTGGGCTCAAGAAACCGACAGCGCCTTCGGTTCTTATACGCCTTGTGCCATTGATTCTGTGGTAGGAAATTTTTCTCACCTAGTTCTTCTTGGCATGTGCCTATATAGAGTGTGGCTCATCAACTTTAACCCCAAAGTCCAACGCTACTGCTTGCGATCAAACTTCTACAACTATGCATTGGCCTTGCTGTTCAGTTGTTGCGCTGCGGAGCCTCTGTACAGACTGGTTATGGGCGTATCGATCTTCAATTTTGATAAAGAGTCGGGTCTTGCACCTTATGAGGTCTGCAGCTTCTCACCATCGATCTTTTTCTGAACACGTTAACCTGGTATTGTTTCTTTGATGAATATGCAATGTAGTTATGATCTTCGTCTAATTGCTGCCTGTTTGCTCTGCAGATGGTGCATTTGGGCATTGAGATTATCTCGTGGTGCTCTATGGTTGTAATGCTGCTTGTCGAAACCAGAACCTACGTCAAAGAGTTCAGATGGTACATCAGATTTGGACTAATGTATGTTTTAGTGGGAGATGCAGTGATCTTTAACTTCATCTTCCCACTTAGAGAATTCTATGCCAAGTAAGTTTCTAAATTTTTCCTCAAACCTTCACTTATATCTGATGTTTCCGAGCTTCACGCACGAATTATTTGTCCATCTACAGGTCGATACTGTACTTGTTCATTAGTTCAGTCTTATTCCAGGTAAAATGTCAATTAAATCTTATGTTCATTTATGTTTATCAATTAACTTTCCAAAATTTATAATTTCAATGTTTGAATAACGATCTTCTATGCAGGTATTGCTAGGGATACTTCTTCTTGCATATGTGCCAAAATTGGACTCATATCCATGCTACGTTCCACTACCCGACTCTGTGGATGACACCAAGGATGAAAAGCCTCTCGGAGAGCAAGTATGTCCCGAGAGATCTGCAAATATTTTTTCTGGTGAGTGTAAAGATTGTAAAGATACTAGCTGAAAGACACAGCTCATTTTTTTTTATTTTACTTATATGAGTTACCTTCTCACCGATATTGTTCTCTTCCGCATGTAGCGATCTACTTCAACTGGATGACTCCCCTAATGCAGCAAGGGTATAAAAGACCCATCACCGAGAAAGATGTCTGGAAGTTGGACTCTTGGGATCAGACTGAGACGTTGAGCAGAAAGTTCGTATCAAGATTTTGTTTTTCTGTTATCCATCTATGCAAGCATAGGATGAACTTTTTTTGTAACCTCAAAAAATTTCGAATTTTGCAGATTCCAAAAATCTTGGGAGGAAGAAGTTCAGAGATCAAAACCATGGCTTTTGCGTGCTTTGAATCGTTGCCTTGGTGGCAGGTATAAGACTGATTCTTGAGTGTATCTGAGTTTAATCAAGTCAATATATTCTATAGCCATCTGAAACATGGTTAGCCCGTTCGAACTAACTTTTGTTACTTAAATTTCAATGCAGGTTCTGGTATGGAGGCATCTTCAAAGTAAACACCAGTTCCATTTCCTTGCCAAATATATTCATACTAATTTATGTCTTTTCGTATCTTTAAAGACGAGCCATTTTCTGGAATCTTGCAGATTGGTAGTGATCTTTCCCAGCTTGCCGGACCTGTTATACTGAACCATCTTCTACAGGTACTACAAAAATTGCAGTCTAGATAAAGATAGCCTTTTTACAAGAACTACAATAAGCCAGCATGGGTCGGTTTTTACAACTCATTTTATGCTTCTCGCAGTCTCTTGAGAATGGCGATCCAGCTTGGGTCGGTTACATCTATGCACTGTCGATATTTTTCAGCGTGGTATGGTTCTCCTTCCTTTCCCTTCAATCAGTCAATTTGAACTTGATAATTTCTGATGTCAACTCTCTCTGTTCAGTCAATCGGAGTACTTTGTGAGGCTCGTTACTTTCAGAATGTCATGCGTGTTGGCTTCAGGCTAAGATCCACTCTGGTAATTTCTATGACTACACAGATGTTGGTATTTATCTTCAAAAAGATAAGAACTCAGACATTCTAAAAATATTGTGCTTGAACAATTTATACTGTTGCATATAGGTGGCTGCTATATTCCGCAAATCCTTAAGGCTAACACATGAAGCTCGTAAGAACTTTCCTTCCGGAAGAATTACAAACATGATTACGACGGATGCTAATGCACTTCAGGTATTCACACAGTGCTAAGATGCATTTTATTTTGGAATGGTCTTTAAATTATGTAGTACTTAAATACTCATCTTCTTTAGTATTAAAAGTTGGTTTATGTCATAAAGTATTTGCACAATTTACATGATTCTGTCTCATATCATATGGTCTTTTTTCTAATCTGATTCTTGTATCTTTCAGCAAATAACCCAACAACTCCATGGTTTGTGGTCGTCCCCGTTTCGAATTATCATGGCCATGATTCTTCTATACCAGCAGCTAGGAGTAGCATCGCTTCTTGGTTCGCTTATGTTGGTCCTGATGTTCCCAATCCAGGTAACTTAGTTTCTCGTTTACCATTGATGGAAAGTTTTCCTCCTCAACACCATGTTGCTTTCTTCTATAGTAACAATCTTGTTCACCCCAATCCTTTCTAGCTAAGCTGTTTTTAATTTTGTATTTGCTTGTGGCAAGCAGACTTTTATCGTCAGTAGGATGCGAAAGCTATCCAGGGAAGGATTGCTACGTACTGACAAGAGAGTCGGATTAATGAACGAGATTTTGGCAGCTATGGATACTGTCAAGTATGTGTAAAAACTGTAGTGTTTTATCCTCTTAAACCTCAGGTTGGTGCCAAAACCTGGTTCTAATCTAAGACCCTCTTCGTCTCAATGCACAACAGGTATTACGCATGGGAAAAGAGCTTTAAATCCAAAATTCATGTTCTGAGGGATGATGAGCTGTCATGGCTCAGGAAAGCACAGATGCTCCAAGCGGTATGATGTGTTTCGTGAAAAAGAAAATGAAAAGCAGCTAAATACACTCGTCTCAGTCGATTACCAATAATCAAGTGCATTTTTAAATGTCTGTATAATGGCTATCATGCTTAGTAGTTGTTTGTTGATATATGATTTTGGTGAATGACTTTTCTACATAAACTTGAACCAAAATTGACATTGTGTCCATGTCTTATCATGGTTTTTCAGTGGAATACTTTCATACTAAACAGCATACCAGTCCTTGTGACTGTGATTTCATTTGGAACGTTCACATTGCTCGGTGGGGATCTCACACCTTCCAGAGCTTTTACGTCTCTTGCTTTATTTGGCGTTCTGCGGTTCCCCCTAAATATGCTCCCTAATTTGATCACTCAGGTTTGTCTTTATTCGCCTTAATGGTGTAATTGGTGAATTTTCGCACGTGTCACAGTGTAGCCAAAGTCCACTGTAATATTTAACTCAATGGTGAAGTGATGTTCACTGTGCTGTATTTGCAGGTTGTGAATGCAAATGTATCTCTCCAACGTCTCGAAGAACTATTGCTTGCAGAAGAGAGAATTTTGTTGCCTAATCCACCTCTTGCACCGGAGCTGCCTGCCATCTCGATCAAGGGTGGAAACTTTTCGTGGGATTCTAAGGTCCTTGTTTCTTTTAGTGAAGAGTCTTTCTGTTACTGTAGTGTGCTTTTGTACCAATTTCCATGTTTTCACGCACAATAAATGCCATGTTTTTGATAAATAACAGGCGGAAAGACCCACATTGTCCAATGTGAATCTGGATATACCAGTTGGCAGCCTAACTGCAATCGTTGGTGGCACCGGAGAAGGAAAAACATCGCTAATATCAGCAATGCTGAGAGAGCTTCCTCCGCTTGGAGATGCAAACGTTGAAATCAGAGGGTCTGTGGCTTATGTGCCTCAGATCTCTTGGATTTTTAATGCAACGGTAAGCTTCAAAGTCCAAACCTCAAATCCTTTTCCTTTTCATGCTACTGGTTTCATTAATGTCGATAATCTTTGATCTGAATTAGGTACGTGACAATATATTATTTGGATCTGCGTTTGAACCAGCAAGATATTGGAAGGCCATAGATGTCACTTCAATGCGCCATGACCTTGAGTTGCTTCCAGTTAAGTTTCTGACCGTTGTGGTTCAAACTTCATTCTGTTGTTCTACAGCATCCGTTACAGAACTCATTGCTTTTTTTTTCTTCAGGGCCGTGATCTCACCGAGATTGGTGAAAGAGGAGTGAACATCAGTGGAGGCCAAAAGCAGAGAGTTTCAATGGCTAGGGCTGTGTATTCCGACTCAGATATTTACATCTTTGATGACCCGTTGAGCGCCCTGGATGCCAATGTTGCTCGACAGGTATCCTATATCAAATTCCATTTTCAACATTGTGTGTAACTTTCAAATGTTTTTCATGACTTGAAACTATTACTACTCCAATCCAGGTGTTCAACAATTGCATCAAGGAAGCGTTGGGAGGAAAAACAAGGGTCCTTGTCACAAATCAGTTGCATTTTCTTCCTCAGGTTGACCGCATAATCTTAGTTTCCGAAGGTATGGTGAAAGAGGAGGGCACATTCGAGGAGCTCTCTGAGAATGGTGTGCTGTTCAAGAAGCTAATGGAAAATGCAGGCAAAATGGAGGAGCATATGCATGATAATGGTGAAGAGATGGATCTTTGTGACGAATCATCTCCTTCACTTTCTTCTGATGCTAATATGAATGAGGTGCCAAAAGATGCAATCTTGACTAGAAAGATGAGAGAAGGCAGATCAGTTCTTATAAAGCAAGAGGAAAGGGAGATGGGGATTGTCAGCTGGCATGTTTTGATGAGGTGATGACTCGAAAACACCTTAGATCTTTTGCAGTACCTAATAAGCTTACCGACTTTTGTTCTTGTCACTATATCAGGTACAAAAATGCATTAGGCGGCTTGTTAGCTGTATCAGTGCTGCTCACATGCTACACACTGACTGAAACTCTTCGAGTTTCAAGTAGCACGTGGCTTAGCGTGTGGACGAAGCAGAGTACTTCGGAGAGTTATGGTGCCGGTTTCTATATCATAGTTTATGCAGTCTTGTCTTTTGGTCAGGTACAAGTCACAAACCTGGTTTCTGTTTACATGCATAGTGGTTTCTTGTACGTTTCGGAGATGTTTGTCTTTGAAGAAGAAACTAAGAGACTACATCACTAAATGCAGGTGTTAGTGACATTGACAAACTCATTTTGGCTGATTACATCAAGCCTCAAGGCGGCTAGACGCCTTCATGATTCGATGCTGAATGCTATACTCAGAGCTCCAATGGTGTTCTTCCACACAAATCCCATAGGTCGCGTGATAAACAGATTCGCCAAGGATCTTGGTGATATTGACCGCAATGTAGCTGGCCTTGTCAATGGCTTCCTAACTCAGCTATGGCAGTTGCTTTCGACTTTCGTGCTTATAGGCATTGTGAGCACCGTTTCTCTATGGGCCATCATGCCCCTGCTCATCTTGTTCTATGCAGCATATCTCTATTATCAGGTTGGTTTCTCTCTCTCCGTTACGCCCTCTCTCTCCTGAAACTCGTACTTGCTTGATATTGATCCATTGAATCAATGGCAGAGCACATCAAGGGAAGTGAAGCGTCTCGACTCAATCACAAGGTCACCCGTGTATGCACAGTTTGGGGAGGCACTGAATGGGCTGTCCTCAATCCGAGCATACAAGGCTTATGACCGGATGGCCACCATCAACGGGAATTCCATGGACAACAACATCAGATTCACCCTCGTTAACTTTAGCTCGAATCGTTGGCTGACCATAAGATTGGAGACTCTCGGAGGCATCATGATCTGGCTGACAGCAACATTTGCAGTTATGCAGAATCAGAGAGCTGAAAACCAGGTGGCATTTGCATCTACCATGGGATTGCTCCTCAGTTACTCCTTGAACATCACCAACTTGCTGAGCAATGTGCTGAGGCAAGCAAGCCGCGCAGAAAACAGCTTGAATTCAGTTGAACGCGTTGGAACATACATAGATTTGCCATCTGAGGCTCCGGATGTGATTGAGGGAAGCCGTCCCCCGCCTGGATGGCCGGCCTCAGGATTGGTCAGGTTTGAAGATGTGTCCCTCCGGTACAGGGCCGGGCTACCTCCTGTCCTCAAGGGACTGTCCTTCACCATCAATCCGCACCAGAAGGTCGGTATAGTTGGAAGAACGGGTGCTGGTAAATCAAGCATGATCAATGCATTGTTCCGGATTGTGGAGCTTGAGAGAGGGAGGATCTTGATTGACGACTGTGATGTTGCGAAATTCGGATTGACTGATCTGCGAAAAGTTCTCAGCATCATCCCACAGTCCCCTGTGCTCTTCTCAGGTGCACTTCTTCTTCTACCCTTTTGCTGACATTGTCGATCTATGGTGTCTGTTTCTCACCTTTGTATTACTTTGCAATTTGCATAGGTAATGTTCGGTTCAATCTCGACCCATTTGGTGAACACAACGACCCGGACCTCTGGGAAGCTCTAGAGAGGGCACACTTGAAGGATGTCATCAGGAGAAATCCTTTGGGTTTGGATGCTGAGGTAAAAAAAAAAGATAGGCTTCATTGTGATTGAAACTGCAAATATTGTTTTTGAAACTTCTAACTTGATTGATGTTTTTTGGGATGCCTGAAGGTTTTGGAAGGTGGCGAGAACTTCAGCGTTGGGCAGAGGCAGCTTCTGAGTCTTGCTCGAGCATTGCTTCGTAGGTCGAAGATCCTGGTGCTCGATGAAGCAACAGCTGCAGTTGATGTTACTACCGATGTGCTCATACAGAAAACCATCCGAGAAGAGTTCAAATCGTGCACGATGCTCACAATCGCTCATCGCCTCAACACCATCATCGACAGTGATCAGATCCTCGTTCTTGATGCTGGCCAGGTACGCCTCGTGTTCACATGAATTCGAGTTCTTGATCACTGCAGTTTTAGCATCACTAGGCCGATTTTCATTCACAGGTGGTCGAGTATGACACTCCTGCAAAGCTCCTTGAAAACGAAACAAGTGCCTTCTCCAAGATGGTGCAGAGCACGGGACAGGCCAATGCTGAGTACCTCCGAGGCTTGGTTGTTGCGAGGAAGGACAGAGGAGGCCGCTTTGATGGGGAGACAGCGTCGTGGATTCTATCTTCGCGTTGGAACGCTGCTGTGCAGCACGCCCTCGCTGCCAACCTCAGCTCCGCGGTGAAGGACCTGCAGGTGCTCGGTTTCGAGGAGAACAGCAACATGATCAGCAAAACCAAGCATGCAGTAGTGCTTCTGCAGGATGTATTGTTGGGGAAGCACGACGAGGAGATCGAGGAGACGCTACAACAGTTTGAGGTGTCGAGACACACATGGTGGTCGGCTTTCTACAGAGTGATTGAAGGTGTGTTGATAAGTAATGCAAACAGAAGCCATGTTTTTTGTTACATTGATTTATACCTTTTGTTTCTGCATTTAGGTCTTGCAGAGATAAGCAGGTTGGCAAGAAATGGACTACAGCAACCCAGAATTGGATTGGAAGATGTCTCAGACAATTGGGATGATCTTTAACTGTAATCAACTTAGTTACAGCTGTTCCAAAAACTCGGTCCGGGTAGATAGCTCTTTCGACGTCTTCCCAACGCATACGTGGGAAGAGGATGAGCATGAAAATGGGGACAGACACAGCACCGAAACCCGTTCATGACTGCAATTTTTAGTATTACATTGAGATGAATTTGAGTAGTAGGATGTCTCACTGCAAATCAACTGTAACATTAAATTTCACACTCAATCTGGATAAGCAAATCCATTATATTAATAAAAGCTCATGCTACATAAAGGTCTGTTAATTTTTAAGTACAATGTGAACTGCATCTTCCCGGTTGGTTCGTCCAAGATTGTTGCGTAATAATAATAATAATAATAATAATAATAATAATAATAATAATAATAATAATAATAATAATAATAATAATAATTCATAATGTTGATTGTTGCGTAACAGTTCAATTGATTTTAAATTGAAATTATTTAAATGATTAGATTAGTTTTTTTAGACAATATGATTTTATAAATTTTGTTATATGCGTTTACTTTTTGTGTGCAAGTCTTGTTAATGACCATACTAATGTGTCATTGGAGATACTCAATAAAATGGAGTATTTGTAATCTGATACTTCTTCGGTTTTGCATATGAAACTTAATTTTCTTTAATGGAACGCGAGTCTCATTCAATGAAATTTTGAGTGAAATATACTTCCTCAAGAGTTGCGCTTTCTATTTTTAAAAATTGAGTAAACTACGTAAATAGACATGATCTTTCACTTTTACACATAAATGGTACATGATTTTTATTTTATATCTTTTTTTATACCTATTAATCACATTTTTGGTACCTAATGCAAATTTCACCCCAAAATGCCCTCTATACAAATACATTTTCCCATTTGTGTCATTAAGGATATTTTGGGCATATACAAAATAAGTACCAAAAGTGATATTATAATATCTTCTCTCATTCTCTTAACACTTTATACTATTATAATTAATCAATACTCCATCCGTCTCATGTTACTTGCACTGTTGCTTTTCGGCTCGTCACAAACTCCTTACACTATTTATAGTTTAAGTTAGAATTAATGCATTTAATTAATATGTTAGTTTAAGTTAAGAGCTCCTTTATTAAGTGTTGTCTCATTAAACTTAAAATTCTAATTTTATTACACTAAAAAATCAATCCCAAATTTATGGCCTAAAATAAAAAGTGCGAGTAACATGAGACGGATGGAGTATTAATATTATTATTATGATGTTAGAAATTAATAATTTGTTTATTTTTTTAATATCATTCAAATATACTTAACTAAAATTATAGTCATAATTATATTTAATTATTATTGTTACAATACTAAAAACTAGTATTAATTAATAAGTAATTATAGTAATTATTTAAATATTGAATAATATAATATTATATAATAATAACTATTACTGGTATTATTATTATTATTATTATTTTATATTAAATTAATAAATAATCCACATAGTCTTAATAAAAAAATTAAATTGTGAATTGTGTTCATAATGATATAAACAATTGAATATTTTTAGTTAGGTGTTTCAACCCTAAAATAAGTATAAAATAATTTAATTAAAAATATATAATTAGTTTAAATAGTTTAAATAATTAATTTAATTAGGTGTTTTGTGCTTGTTTTATATTGTAAATGCAATTAGATGTATATATAAATACTAAAAGGAAAGAAGAAAAAGAAGAGAAAAGAAAAAAGAGGAAACATAAATTAAGGAGAAAAAAAGAAAGAAGAAGGGAAAATAAAATACTAAAAAAAGAAGAAAATGAAGAAAAAAGAAAGAAGAAGAACTAAAGAAGAAGAAAAGAAATAAGAAATGAAGAACAAAAGAAATCACATGTTTAGTACTATTAAATTGAAATTTCCAAAAATATCCTCCATAACAAAAAAATCACATATTTGGTACCTAGGGTTATTTTTGTCACTGGGTACCAAAAACGATATAAAATAGAGACCATGTACCATTTATGTGCGAAACTGAAAGATCAGGTACCATTTATATAGTTCACTCTTAAAAGTTTCTTCCTTTTTTATGAGATAGAATCTATTAACACACTTTTTCTTTCCATTTCTTTCTTATTTTGCTACTTTTATCAAAAATCGTATTAATTTTATTTTAATGAAACAGAATAAATATTAATAAAATATGACACATTATTGCTATTGGTTCGAATTATTTTGTTCTGTGGTGCTGATTCAGACTATTCTATTTGGGAGAGTAGAAATAACAAAAGTAGCCTTGTTTTTTACTGGGATAACTGTCTTAAAAGTCACCAGCATGCCGTCGCTGCCAGCCTCAGCTCCGCGGTGAAGGACCTGCAGGTGCTCGGGTTCGAGGAGAGCAACAACGTGATCAGCAAAACCAAGGATGAAGTAGTGCTTCTGCAGGATGTTTTGTTGGGGAAACATGACGAGGAGATTGAGCAGACGCTAGAACAGTTTGAGGTGTCGAGATACACATGGTGGTCAGCTTTCTACAGAGTGATTGAAGGTGTGTTGAAACCTTCTTAAGTAAATGCAAACAGAAGCCAAGTTTTTGTTAAATTGACTTGGTTTAATTTTTTCTTTTTCTTTCCGCATTTTAGGTCTTGCAGAGATGAGCAAGTTGGCAAGAAATGGACTGCAGCAACCTAGAATTGGATTGGAAGATGCTTCAGACAATTGGGATGATCTTTAACTGTAATCAACTAACTCAGTTACAGCTGTTCTACAAATTCAGCCTGAACAGATAGCTCGTTTTCAACGTCCTTCCAACCCGTTCGTGGGAAGAGGAGCTGGAAGGGAGCTTCAAGAACACGAAAATGGGGACAGGGGAGAAGCAGAGGTGATGATACAGCACCGAAACCCGTTCAATACTGCAATTTTTATTATTGAGATATATTTGAATAGTAAGATGTCTCTTATGATATAAAAACTCACTGCTAATCAACTGTAACATTAAATTTCAAACTGAATCTGGATAAGCAAATCCAGTATATATTAAAAGCTCATGTTACAGAAAGGGGGAAAATCGGGTTTATGGGGCACTTTACACTAAAGATTACGTAAATGTACCCATTTTGTTATCTATTCCAAAAATGGGAAAAACGCCAACCACATTGGCGTTTCTATTAGTAAAAACGCCAACCTCATTGGCGTTTCTATTAGTAAAAACGCCAACCTCATTGGCGTTTATCTTCGCGTCGTATTGGAGGTGTATTTTCGCCAAATACAGCGGCGGAAAAAAACGCCAATGAAGTTGGCGTGTTTTAAGCTAAAACGCCAATGTAGTTGGCGTGTTTAATTAATAAAACGCCAATGCAGTAGGCGTATTTACTAATAAAAACGCCACTGAGGTTGGCGTGTTATTCTTAAAAACGCCAATTTGAGCGGCGTGTTTCTGTTGAACCATATCCTTATCAGATCTCCCCCAACATCGCGACCCTAAACACTTTCCCTCCCCAAAACGCGAAAACCCTTCCCAAACGCATAAAAACCTTTCGCTCGGGTCGACCCGGTGGTGGATTTAAGCGTGGATATTTTGAATTTGGCTAATTCTTTCAACCATTAGTCCTTCTAATCGGTTAGTCTATCGAATTTTAGACTCATTCTTCTAAACATTAGTCTTCCAATATTTGATTGATTGTTGTGATAATATATATTGTAGTGTAATTAATATAATAGTTTGACCAATTATTATGGGTACACTAATATTTTGATGGATTATTATGATAGTATATATTTTAATGGAAATATTTTGACCAATTGTTATGCTATTATATGTTATAGTATATTTTATGGATTGTTATGATAATACATATTGTAGTGTATTTAATAGAATTATTTTGTCAATTTTTTGGCTGACTCTACATAATGATGAATGTAAAAATAATACATATTTATTTGTGTTTTACATTATTGCAGATAGTATGACGTGGTGTGTCAATTTATATTGGGGTGGAAAGATAATTCCCGGAGCAGTTATTTCGTATGATCCTCCTTTTGCTAAAGGATTCATTATGTTGGATGAAACAATTTCGTACGATGACCTTGTGGAAAAAATTTGTGAAAGGATGGGGATAAACATATATGAAAACAATATTCAAATAATATGGAAACGTACTATATGCTTTGGATCCGGAGTCACGTTTATAGGTGTTCAACTAGAAGAAGTATGCATGCAACTAATGTTTAGTGAGAGTATGGTTATTGGAGGTGTAATTGAATTATATGTTGAGTATTCGGCAATTACTCAACATCATAGTCATCATGTCATAAGTTATGATGCTGGTACGTCAACGAGAGCCCAAGAACCATATTTTGCTGCAACACAAGATTTTGATGTTGGTACGTCTACGAGAGCCGAAGAACCATATTTAGCTGCAACACAAGATTTTGAAGCTGGAGGCGTGCATTTAGGGGATCGTGACAATTGTGATGTGGTGGAGGACATAATAGGTCCTGATAAAGCCGACTTTCTTGATCCACAATCACCTTATAATTCTGAAGATTCCGACACGGTTAGTACAGACTCAGATGGTGATCCGTCGGATGATGAACAATTTGTTGCTTCAAGACCATCCATTCCACTTGGAGAAACAGCAGTTGGAGAAACATCAGTTGGTGGAAGGGCAGTTGGAGGAAGAGTAGTTCCACAGTTCCCACAGCCTGGAATCAACTACTTTCGCACCTTACTAGGTCCATATGATAGTTTTGATCCCAAAAACTTTGAGCGTGATGATCCCAGTGTGCATTATTGGAGTGAAAAGGATCCTACCAATGTCGGTTTGCATACTAAATTTAGAACGAAGTTGGAATTGAAGGCAGCTGTGACTCATTGGCATTTGGAAAAAATCCGACAATATACAGTTGTTGAAAGTAAAGGAAAGAGATGGCATGCAGTTTGTAAGTGGCCACAGGGAAATCCGAAAGATACGTCCTTACCTAAATGTTTGTGGGAGTGCCGAGCAACACTGAGGAAGCATGATGAACACTGGCAAATTAGAGTGTTCAGCACTGCTCATACTTGCATGGGGGATCGTAACTATAATGGCCACGCTAATCTTTCGTCGGGTATGATAGCGTTGAGTGTTCGCCATCAGATAGAAAACGATCCTTGCTACAAGGTAAAAGCAATTGTGGCGGATATTGAAAATAGATTTCATGTCAAAGTTAGTTACAAGAAAGCATGGTATGCTCGGAGGACAGCGATTGAGCTTGTATACGGTGGATGGGAGTGGTCGTTCAAAGTTTTACCAACTTATTTGAATGAAGTGCAAAGACAAAATCCTGGCACAATTGTGGAATGGATGCACGATGACATATTAAGCAATGGTATGAACAAGGTATTCAAGTACGTATTCTGGGCTTTTGGACCAGCTGTGGAGGCTTTTCAACTATGCAAACCAGTTTTAACGGTTGATGGAACTCATCTACGTGGACGATGTCGAGGTAAAATTCTTATTGCCGTTGGATTTGATGCTAATAAGAAATGTTTGCCTGTTGCATATGCCATTGTTGATGAGGAAACCAAAGAAAGTTGGAATTGGTTTATGGAACGCATTAGACTTCATGTAGCAAAGCATGAAATATGTGTCATATCTGATAGGCATGTGGGAATCATAGATGCAATGAATTCTCCCATATGGAAAGAAGAACCCAATGTGGGTCATCACAGATTTTGCTTGGTACATGTTAGAAAGAATGTTTTGCAGAATCACAAAGGTATCATGGTCAAAAGACTTGTTTGGAAAATTGGTATTGCTACCAAGAAGCGCAAGTTTAAGATCAGACGTCGTTTACTTCGAAACGTCAACAACGAGGCTTTGCAGTACCTTGATGCCGTGGAGTTAGAAAAATGGAATCTGGCGTATGACAAACACAAAAGATGGGGTGAGGTTTCCACTAATATGGTGGAATCTTACAACAATGTGTTGAGAGGCGCAAGACAACTCCCAATTAAAGCTTGCATTGATATGATATTCTGGAGGACAATAGAATGGTTCAATGACCGGTCAATTGCATCAACACAGTGTGCCACACCACTTACCCCGTGGGCGCATGAAAAGGTGTGCAAAAATGATGCAAAAGGTCAATTGCATAATGTGAGAGCACCCAACACAATTGCAGGGCATTATGTGGTTCGAACAAAGCGTCGAATTGGTGGAAAGGGCGCTAATAAGTGGAAGGTAAAGTACTTGGACTCGCACTGCAAATGTCAAAAGTGGCAGATGTGGAGACTTCCATGTTCACATGCAGCGGCAGTTGCGCGTTTTAGAAACGACAACATGCTGTCGCTTGTTGATCCCGTATACCGCACAAGTGTTTGGGTACACCAATATTCTACGGTGTTCAATCCACCCAGACACCAAGATTATTGGGCCGTGCCTGAATGGACTTTGCAATGTTCACGAGCTCAGTTAATGCCTAAAAGTCGCGGTCGATACCGTACTACTAGGATTCCTAATCAGATGGATGTCCGTGAAGCTGACCAGCCACGAGCCCGACGCCGATGTAAACATTGCCGTCAACCAGGTCACGACAGGCGCAACTGCCCGAATGCTCATTCAAGGATGGATACTCAGTTGGTAGATGATGCCGCTGACGATTTTATGCATCCACCTCCACCAAGGATGGATACTCAGTTGATAGATGATGCCGCTGACGATTCTTTGCCTCCACCTCCACCAAGATATGCAGTTCGAGGTCGTCATTCTGTCAGTCACACTGATGATGTCGATCACGATTTTATGCCTCCACCTCCACCAAGATCTGCAGTTCGAGGTCGTCACTCTGTCAGCCACACTGGTGGTACAGGCGAACACATCGGTCTCAGTGATGTCCCACATTCTCCACCTCGGTCTTCTGTGCGAGACGAATATTTTGGGGTTGATTTAGAGAATGTCGTTGTGCGAGAGACTCCTCCGTCTAGACTCTCAACCGCCAGAATCGGGAAGGGGATCCGTAGCTTTTTTACGCGGAAAAGGCGAGACAATTGAACGTATGCATTGTGTAATATTGGATTTCTGTATTTAGCAAGATTTGGACTAATGTATAGGGTAATATTTGTATGTACTTATATATTGAATAATGATGAAATGATTAAAAACTCTTAACTGCGGTAGCGTTTTTTTATAGGACACGCCGATGTGAGTGGCGTGTTTAAAGAGACGCCTACTTAATTGGCGTCTTTTCACTTTAAAACGCCAACGTGAATGGCGTGTTATTGCTGAAACACGCCAACGGGACTGGCGTGTTTGTTCAGAATGTCCGCTTTCGGCGTAGAAAAAACGAGCAAAGAAAAAACTAACTTAAACACGCCAATGGCGTTGGCGTTTTTAAATAACACGCCAACGGGAATGGCGTCTTATTAAAAACGCCAACGGGAATGGCGTGTTTGTTCAGAATGTCCGCATTCGTTGTAGAAAAAACGGGCAAAATATAAACTAACTTAAAAACGCCAATAGCATTGGCGTTTTTCAATAACACGCCAACGGGAATGGCGTCTTATTAAAAACGCCAACGGGAATGGCGTGTTTGTTCAGAATGTCCGCATTCGTTGTAGAAAAAACAGGCAAAATATAAACTAACTTAAAAACGCCAATAGCATTGGCGTTTTTCACAAAGACTTACATTCACAAAAACGCCAATATCTCTTTATTTGCCTGTTTTCATTTTCATTTCTACTAGGAAATAATAATTCAGACATCCAAAGACTTAATCATAAAGACTTAAAATCAATGAGTTCAAATCAAATGAAAAAACATCAATATCAAATTACAGTAATATCAAGAGTTCAAATTAGTTCAATCGTCACGACGTTTCCGCATAAACAGACGCCGTATCCCCTTCCCAATAGTAGATGTAGATCTAGGGATCCTTGAGGGAGGAGTATCTTGAACAACAGCGTTCTCAAGATCCTCCTGCACAGACGACCGCGGTGGAGAAGCGGGGACATCACTGAGGCCAATATCTTCTCCGGTACCACCGGTATGGCTAATAGAATGACGGCCTCGAAGTGCAGAGCTCGGTGGAGGTGGGTCCTCAAAATCGTCATCGGAGTCGTGTACGAACTGAGATGACGACTCTCCGCGGACGGTTTTCTGCTTGGTTCGTCGTTTTGCCTTTTGCCTTATGGGTACGTTCACGTCCATTGCAGAGCGCTGCGAAGGAGGGTAGTCCATCAGCTGAGGCTCCCCGGATATCTGCAGTCCTTCTTCAACCATCCTCGAAATGGTTTCCATATCCGGACAGAAATGTCCTGTCGCAGCTCGGCCACTTAGAAAGTGACGTATGTTGTGAAGCGTCTCCACCTACAATTTTTCAAAGTTAAGTACATATCATAATATGAATTTGAATAAGTAATCAGGGTTTAGTTAAGTATAAATAATGTACCGTAAAGTTATGAGAAGATGCGGTTTCGTGGAATCCCTCTTCAGCATGCACGCCGGGTTTGGTTAAATACACCACAGTGATCTGGCGAAACCAATTCATATATTCTTCCGTTGCAACAGGCTCAGTACTGTCCTCCAGATCAGTCCATATCGTAAAGTGTCTGTTGTCCCACTCCTGTATATAATTGGCGTGCCATTGAACCCAATTCCGACCAGCTTTTCCACGGCGATCCTGTTTCAAAAAATCAGAACCGTGGAACCGGGGGAGATCCGGGATATACGGTTGGACAATCCCGAATTGGTGCAACACTCGGTGTGGCAGGTGTGGCTCAGCCAGATTCCAACAAATAAGCGTTGTGATCGACATCCATATAGGACGACCGGCATCACAACTTTCCGGCAACTCCCGGTGGAGATAAGGCCTCCAAATAAACTACATGTGATACAAATTTTTCAAAATAATTTCCATAAAAACAAAAAACAAAAAACCAAAAACATTTTATAAATATATGAAGTACCTGATTAGGATGCATCATGGAGAACTGATCTCGGAAATTTTCAACACAATGTCCGGGTGCTTTTACATATGACGCCGGGCCATTCCATCTAAAAAATTTAAATTATGAGCGAAGAACACGAAAATTGATGAACATTAAGTTTAAAAACGCAATTAATGAACAACTTACGCGCTTGCACATGGTAGATAGTCTGTATGCACGGGATCTAGCATCCTCGGTCTAATATTTGGGATTCTCTCCCAAGCCCAAAGTTGTAATAGAGTTAAGGCTCCCCCTACATCCGTCCTCTTACCAACGGCCGCTTCACACAAATTGTGGTACAAGCAAGCAAGAGTCGCCCCACCCCAGCTATATGTAGAACACCGTTCTATATCCATGAAAAAGTGTAGGTAGAAGAACGGAATTTTATTTCCGGTGGCGTTGGGGATCATCAGACCACCAAGTAATAGCAGACAATAGATACGAGCCCGCTGAGCATATATGTAGTGTTCGTGGTCATTAGACAGCTCAATCCTCAATTGGCGCGATAAGCTCGTCTGCTTAAAAGCCATTTCCTTCAACTCGGATGCTTCCGGTATGAATCCTAGAAAATCCATACACCTGTCCGTCCAATATCCCGCGTCCGTCGGGGGGATGTAAGTTGTCAGAGCCTCTCCATCAACTTTCAGGCCCCATAAGACCTCCACGTCTTCCAGTGTCACAGTCGCTTCACCGACTGGAAAGTGAAACGTGTGAGTCTCTGGCCTCCAACGTTCAATCAGAGCTGTGATAAGATGGTGGTCAATTTCTTTTGGTTTACCACACCTTAACATACCCCCAAACCCCATCTGGTCCACTATTGCCAAGACATGTTGCTGGATGGGAACATCCCAAATTTTTCCTTCAAATCGTCGGCAGCGTACATCTTCGGATGGAACTCCTGCCCATATGTTGTTAGAGACGTGTTGTCTCTGAAAATATAATACAGATGGATCCGCAGGACCACATGCAAGCCGACGACGAGAGGTTGAAGATGATGCCATAATTTACCTACATAATTCAAATTCAACAATAACCAACCATAACATTTAACCCAATTTCATAAACCAAATTCAACAATAACCAACCATAAACCATTTCAATAATTAGATACAATTTAATCCAATATCACAAAATTGAACACCAACATCAAATAAGCAAGTTACACAACATTGCACATTCAAAATCATAAACCAATTCACCTACACAAAATTAACAATTTCAATTAACAATTCGCCCAACCTACCAATTTCAATTTTGCCTAACCTAACATTTTCAATTTGTCCAATTTCAATTTGACAAACCTAACAATATAAACAAATTTAACAATCTAAACTAATCAACCAAAACCCACATAAATCAAAACAATTTGCCCAATTTTTTAGCTATAAAAACCCTAGGGTTTAGGCTTATAATCAAATTTATACACAAATTAACTTAAACCCAACACAATCCAACATAATAATCAACAATAATATCATTCAACCAATCCAAAATGCATAATATTTCTACTCAATTCACAACCCATTACAAACCCTAGCTATCCACCAATTACTATAATTATGTAAAAGGTAAGCATACTAACCGAATAAAATAGATGAATTTGGGGGAGAATAGCACCGATTGATGAATGTAGGCCGAAATCACGGAGAGAAGGCGCGCAGCTGGAGAAATCGCGAAGGCTGTGTGTTGTGAGGTTTTCGCGATTTGGGGGAGGAACGCCTGGTATATCAGTCTGATTAAACACGCCACTCAGAATGGCGTTTTTCATGATTAAGTAAATACGCCACTCCGGTTGGCGTCTTTTACAAAACGTCAATATGTTCGGCGTTTCAACAAAGAAAACACGCCAATTACAAATGCGTTTTTTTATTTATACACGCCAACCAAGTTGGCGTGTTTAATCGTAATTACAATCCGAGAGCATACACCCAAAATACGGCACAAGTATAAAACGCCATCATCGTTGGCGTATTTACCTTAAAACACGCCAATGACGTTGGCGTATTTACTAATAAAAACGCCAATGTGGTTGGCGTTTTTCCCATTTGTGGAATAGATAACAAAATGGGTACATTTACGTAATATTTAGTGTAAACTCCCCCATAAACCTGATTTTCCCACAGAAAGGTCTGCCAATTCCTAAGTACAATGTGAACTGCATCTTCCTAAGTTAAAAGTTCAGAAGCTGTAGTCTGCATGTCTTCGGACTCTGACATTGTTGTGTAGCTGAGGATCGCCTCGAAGCTGTGGCAGTAAGCGCTCGAATACACGACCAGTGCTTGAAACAACTTGGGCAGGCTTGTCTGTAGGTTTTTCAGGATCATTGTTCTGGTTCTTTTAACAGAATTCGAGTGCTTAACTTTCTCGTCTTCAGATAAGCTCCTCAGAGCTTGGACCTTAGCTCGCCTAGCTATTAACGGATGCTTGGAATCTTCGACGGAGACACTTCCTTCAAACTTTATCTCCATTTCTGCAAGAAAAGCGAGTTCCCTCTCCAATTTCCTCACAAGCTTCTCAGATCTCTTGCGCAAGTCGCATTCGTGTTGCTGCTGCAAGATGATGGAGTGAACAGCAGACTGTAAACACTTGATCGCATCGGACACCATCTGCAAGAAAGAAAGGAAAATATTGTGACAAATTATATACTCCATAACACATACATCCACATTTTATTTCACTTAATTCTCCAAGAATTATACCTTATCAGGCAATTTATCAAGTGCTTGCTGCCATTGGTCCAAAAGGGCGTGCAGCGTTGGTGATTCGCTGTGATGGGTATTAGCACCTTCAATATAGTTAGTGAGCTCAATCCACTTGAAGAGCGTTCTCACATACTCACGCTGGTACTTCACGAGCTTGCAGAAGCTGTGGTGCCATAACTTTACTTCTGTCTGCAGCTGACCTGCAGCCTGCCGCTGGGATTCAGTAGTCGGCTCCACAGTTTGCTGATCCATGAGCTGATTCAGCTTCTGAGATATATGGCTCTGGACTTGATGAGAGTTGTACATCGTTTTCCACATGTGCATCAGCCTGAGATACACGAGATCACATCAGTTTATAAGCAAGAATCATAGAAAGCGTTACATGTCATGATCATAGTCAATTGGGGTCCTACCCTGAAGCCAGCGTGATCAGCTGAGGGTGCAATTCCTTGTTCACGAGCGTTAGTATTGTCGAAGAAGACCTACTAATCGATTCTTGGAGAGATGAGATGTGAGATTGCAGACTTTCAAACGCGGAGCGTGTCTTCTCGGCCTTGGTCCAGTCGTGCTCTTCGTCTTGTTTCTGTAGTAGTAAAGATTTCCTCCCATACTCCACCTTAGAAATCTCTTCCTCCTAGGAAAATAGGAAACATCACAAGAAACATAAATGAAATTTCACTACATATTTCTTCTGTCAATCAGTTTATCCAACATATTACTTAGGGAGATTACCTTAACATCCTTGTACAGTTTCTGTTCCTCTGAATAAAGTTTCTCGAGTGTAACACAGTGAGCTCCGGGCTTGCAGGGCTCACTGGATCCAAACATATTTCCCGTTTCTCTAGTGGATTGAAGTGATTTAGACGACCACGACCAATTCAAGGCACTGAAAACCTTTGCAGAATTGCTTCTCTTCCCTGCACAGTCGATGCACAGACACGAAATCAGATGGTGCATAAGACATACAACATCTACTTATCTACTTAACTAAATAAGGATTAAAACAATTACTCTTGTCCTCGTTGGCACTCTGGTAAAGGAAGGTGCCTCCTTCATTGATATCTATGAAAACAGCGATATCCTTCACCACAGCGGATGCTTTCAGGAAATACTCGTCCAAGTCTTTGACAACACTCGGCAAGATCTTCTTGCCCCTCCAAACCACCATTGCCATATCAGCTGTATCCTTCGTGTGCCAGCTCATCATAGACGAGCTATCATCAACAAACTCGGTATCCTGTTGCTCCAGAGGAGGTGGCATATCATCATCGTCATCATCATCATCATCATCATCATCATCATCAATAGTAAAAACACCCTCTTCCTCGTCTTCTTCTATGAACTCAGTATTCGTATCCTTCCAATCCTCATCCTCCTCGCCCTGCTCCATCGTCTCACTTCTCTTCTCACAATGCACCGGGGCAGAGCCAAAAACATCCCAATATTCCCAAGACGAGCTAGGAACTGGTGGGGGTGGCATATGGCCACTCTCCTCACCGACTTCAATGATTTCCTCCACAGCAGACTGAGTCTCCCCCGATTTACCCTCTGACTTCCTTAGATCAGGGCTAAAAGTGGGGGGAGGCGGAGGTGATGGTGGCAACGGGAGAGGAGGGGACGGAGGGAATCCAGCAGCAGAACTCATTTCCTCGAATTCCAAGGACTCGGGCTCAGTAAACTGCCTAAGTGTCACTCCACTATTCCTCAATGACCTCAAATAAGCTATCTGAGCATCAGAAAACTCTTTCCTACACCTCAGGAGCTGTTTCATCAGCCTCTTCCTCTCCTTACACATTCTCACCCTCTCTGGTTTATCAATTCTTGATGCAACACAGCCCATTCCCCCCAAATCTTGTTACAATAACGATTTTCGCACAAATCTACCCCTTTAGGCCTTTAACATACACTATAATAGCAAAGCTCAATCAGTATTAGTCAAAGATGGTGAAAGTGAAACAATCAAAAACCATAGACCTCCAAACCTCCATGGAAGCAAAATACAAAGAATACAACCAAAGCTCAAATCAAAGAATTGCAACTACACAACCAAACAAGTTGTACACATAACATATATATATATGCTCACAAAAATGCTTGAAAATGCTATTAAATTCAACTCTTTCCATTACTTGTTTCCCACAGAATTAAGACAACATGGAATATGACAAAATAGGATAGTACATTGCTACCAACTCAAAAATTCTGCTGAGATCACAAAAAGACATCTATCTACACTACAATCTAGAAAAATGAGTGAAAAATCCTCAGATTGCAGACTAATAATTCAGAACAGAGATTACATTTCATGAGCTAAAAATTGTAACTTGCAATGCGGTGTGGTAGAGTTTAAATAAATACAAGAAGGGCAGTCAAAAAAGAAGTGCAGTTCACCTTCTTTTTGGAATATTAAACCTCAAAAAATCCAAATGTTTGTTGTCAAAGATCAAACATTTTCGCCATATGGACCACTAAAGTTATCCAGATAGTAATTCTTTTTCTTATAATATGTTTACTTTCAAGAAAACAAAGAAAAAAATGCTTCTGACACAGAACCGTCAGAGGCAACAATGTCACTACAAATGAACAAATAATATACTACCAAGATAGAAAAATGGGAGATAAATGAAGTCTAGCATATGTGTAGTGAGTTTTTGATACAGAGAGAGGAGCTCGAGACCCAAGAAGACAAGGCATCCAAAGCAATATCAAGAAGACGACAACACTTTATCCTATTTTTCTTTTTAGGATTAAAAAAACTGTCTTTTTCGTTTGTCGAATGATATTTGTAGTAGTAAATTTATTTTTTTGGATATAATCAAATTTTATAGTGTCATACAGATGGATTTTGTCGTTGAATTTTGTTAATTATGTTGTAGAATTACGTAACTCGAAAAATTACAGAGAAACAATAGATAATTGAAAAAAGAGTTTGGCGAATATCCTTTTCCACAATTTCGAGTAATACTAAAACATTCGTGAGAGTTTTCGTATGGATTTTCGACTATTCTTATTTCAATTTTCAAATATGTTATTACTCCATATGATCTTATGGTGATCCCGTATTTTATAGGTTAAATTGATTACAAAAAAAAATCATCATGAAGTTTGGTACAACTCGAATTCGTCCTGCATTTTTATAAATTATGCGAGGAAACAATTACCAAAAGTTTTGGTCTAATTATATAATTGATATGACAACTAAAATTATTTGTGAACATTATCGATGACGAGTTAAACGATAATGTTATTTATAAAAATATAATGTCGTTTAATTGGAAAACATCTCAGCAATATGTTATTGATTTATTCATCACATCACAAATCTTTATCACTTTTCAGGCTAATTTTTAAAATTAAAATTTGAACAAATTTCAAGATTTTTTTATTCAATTAGCCTCATTGGTTTAATATTTTTCATAGTTAATATGAATACTATCTTATTTATTCTCCATGTGAACTATCATTGTAACGTTGAAATAATTACATGAAGGATAAAAGAACAAGCATTTACAAAAAATTATATTGATGTCTTATCAATTATCATCATATACTTTTGGATAATGCACAACAAAAAAAACATGCAAAAAACAGTCAACCACCATCATATTTATTGCAGCAATATCTACCCATCCATTGCCAACTGCGCTACGCCCCTGCGGGCCCGCCATCATATTTATTAGAGACCAGCTTAGTGGTGAAGGAAAAAACACCTGTAGTATTAATTGGCGACTTTGAATTCCATCTTTGAAAATATTTAGTATTGCAAGTTTTTTTTTATAGAAGCCCTATTTTACCAATCAAAAGCGTCTTTTGTTTATCACTAAATACCCCTAAAACGTGTGTCACCCAACACAAAAAACCATAGCTTTTGCCTGCCAAACCAGTTGTATATTGTGATGATCTAAAACTTTATTGCCATTCTTAGCTTTTATTAACCTTTTTGGTATAAGAAAAAAGGAGAGATCATAGAAAACAAAAAAGATTATGAAAAGCGTCGTTATGAGTGTGTATGATGTGTCAAAAGTTCAATTTGTCAAAATACAAGGTGGGAGAATTTTCGACGATACTTCATAAGTTTATTTTTGCGAATGACAATAAAGTTTGTGAATCATGGAAGAAAATCAAACTTTATTTAAGATGCATTCAGATAATAATTTACTAGTACTACTTATTCAGATAATGTTGTGTCACATGTGCTATAGTATAACCAATGTTACAAATAAAAAATTATAAGTTTATTGTGATGCAAATAGGGTAGGGTATAGTGAATAAGGTGGCCAGTGCTGAAGGACCGAAGGGCTAAGTAGGGCAATAGTCGTTGATGATAATGGATGATCGGCGGAGAATAAAAGTGAACTCCAATCCCGAAAAATTGGGGCGAAGCTATCGTACAACGTCCAACTCCAAAGTTCGAATTTTTTTAAAATTTTCCGCCCGGGAAATGGGTTTGTGGACCCCAAATATTATTTTGGTCAAAATTAATCGACAATGTTGGAACTGCATGGCCCATTGGGTCATTAAATGCAATTTCAATAAATGTTCGGGCTACTGAGATCATGAATAATACGGCCCATGGTTGATGAATTGGGCCCCATTATGATAAAGAGGCCTCAAGCATAATTTCGTTGCAGCAAGATCTGCCCCTCCGTTGCCAACTGCGCTACGCCCCCGCGGGCGTCAAGCATAATTTCGTACTACTATGTTTTGTGTATTCTGAAAAATAGAGTAACTATCGAAATTTGGTTGCCCATTCGAAATTTTATAAGTACTATTATGTATCGTCTGAAAAAAATGAATTCTATTTTTTTTATCATTTTATTTAAATGTTGTAGTCTATACTTACACTAGTAACACCACAAAACTTTATTCCATCATTTTTATTCATCATATTCACCACTAAATGAGTCCTACTAAGATTAGGGTGTTGCAACATTTATCCAAAACCTGTGTTCAAAATTAGAATCCGGGCCGGCCCGGTCTAATAATTCTGTGGCCCAAGGTGGCGTTGATAGATCTATTGGAAATCCTGACTAAGTAGACCAATAAAATTTTCAGAGAGAGGATTTATCAAAAATGGTATACTCCTTTGAAGAGAAAAGTATATTATTGTCAATCGTGATCAGTACTCCATGTAAAATATAATTATCCAAATTAATTAATGTTTAATTGCCATCGCCATTATGTGGGATAATTACATGTTTCATACAAAATGTTTTACCTCCGTTTCAATTTAATACAAAAAGTATTAAGTTTACATATTTTAATATTTCATACAAAAAGTTTACTTACTGTTCCAAAATAATACATTCCGTTAAGTCACTATTAACACCGTTACTTCAAATTACATCATACATACAAAAAGTTTCATCAATGTTTCAAATTTGTACAAAAAGTTTAAATTAAAACTTTTCATTAATTATTTCAAACACAGTTATTTTTATTACTCACAAAAATGAAATACACATAGAAAAAAAATCACAACTCTTCACCATCAAATTAGCGAATTGCATTTTATTGTCGAAGATTTCTCATGTAACAATGGAGAATACATGCAACTAAAAAGATATTGAATCTTTTTTGTAAAAATAAAATATCGACGTATTGACTGTTTGAAGCTCAAATTAGCTATTTTGTAAATATGAAATATGGACTTATTTTATACTGTGTTCTATAAAGAATACAATAAAAAAAAGAGTATATTGCTGGAAGAATTGATTTTTTAGAGTGATTAATTGTATTAAATCTCTAATTATTCTTTTATTATGATGATAAGTTGGACAAATTATAAACTAACTAACGGTGTTTAAAATATTTAACGGAATGTATTAATTTAAAACACTAATGTAACTTTTGTATAAAATATGTAAATTTAATACTTTTCGTACTAAATTGAAACAAAGGTAAAACATCTTGTATGAAACATGTAATTATCCCCCGTTATGTTTAAGTTTTGACCTATAGTATAATAGTACTTACATATGGTTGATTTCAAAATTTTAGCCAATGGCTATTTTAAGGAAATATCCAAAAGATTAATCGAGTCATTTGTTGACTTCACAGCCAGCTTGGAGTAACAACTTGGGTTCTTAACAATTTAATTATTTTAATAATATAATTTAATGATGCATAACGTTGCATGTACGTAGCAATTAATATGCATATTTAACTATGTTGAATTTGTAATATGCTGCATATGCATTGACATTTGACAGATATGTAAGTGTAACCATACAAATAAACAAATTAATGAAATAACAAACTTCTTGCAAATAAGGAGTATATATAAGCTAAATCTAATCGAGCATGTACACAAAAAGGAAATTTACAACATTTCATCTATAGTCTATACTGACTACATAACTCACTTCTTATAAATCTATCACAGGCATCATGTTTTTTATTCTATTTTCTGTTTTGGGATACAACTAAATATGATACTACTATTTAGAGAGAAACAAAATAATATCCATTTTTTCATACATGAATTTTCACTTATTTCGAGCTCGGTGGGAGAGATTTATTATGAAAATATTATGCATTTCTGGATTGTTTCTTTCAACTTTTTATATATGGTTAGGTTAGTTGATACAAACTTTATTTCAATACACTGCAAAAAATATTTCTTCTCCTATTAGTTTACCAGCCTTATTATCCTTTTTCCAAAAAAAAATTATGAGTGGATAGTTATCCTACTAGCTAACAACTGCATCATCATTGCAAAGAAAGAAAAAAGATTAGTTACAAACATTTAATTGCCTCTATTTTTTTATACTCCCTCCGTCCCAAGTTACTTGAGTCGTATTCTATTTTGGATCGTCCCAAGTTACTCGAATCATTTCTCTTTTTAGCTAACAACTGCATCATCATTGCAAAGAAAGAAAAAAGATTAGTTACAAACATTTAATTGCCTCTATTTTTTTATACTCCCTCCGTCCTAAGTTACTTGAGTCGTATTCTATTTTGGATCGTCCCAAGTTACTCGAATCATTTCTCTTTTTGGCTAAAAACAAAACATCTAATTACACATACTTTATTCTTTTTTTTTACTTTACCCCCTCTTCTCTCTCTTAATTCACTCTATTTTCTACTTTATTTAACTCACTAAATACAACTTTCTTAAATTATGTGCCGAAAAGAAGCGTCTCAAGTAACGTGGGGCGGAGGGAGTATAATGTAAGTTAGTTGAGAGTTTAGGTTTTGCACATAATCATAACACCATAAAGTTCATCCACCAGTAAGGTAGATAACTGCAATATTATGTTGTTGACTTCTATATATCTATTATTGCAGCAGCAATAACTTAGATCTCAACCAAAATCATTACAATTTTCACTATTGATCTACACCACCACAATTAATTCCACCATAAATGTTTTTCCAGTCTATCTACCACCATTTGATTTCAATAACATTCTCTATAATTAAAATAAAATAAAAATGAAAGATTCAAGATACTAAAATAAAGTAGACAAGATCGAATTTTGAAGCTACGTTGATTGAACAAAAATGTCTATTGACTTACAATAATTTGGAATCTCGATGTGATGATGTATGAAGGCAACGGACCCACACACCCACCCACCCACATGCTAATTTATTTGTGATTCAGTGCTGCTGCCATTGATGAGTTTCCTTTCCCCAAGGCGTTCATTTAGACTGATGAAAGAAAAAATATTTGATGTTTGCAGAGACAGTAATTAATTAATTGGTTGTTGAAGTGATTCAATGCATAAAGAAATGTACATTGTGCGAGTTGAAACGGTTTCTCTCTCCCTCTCTAGATTCTCTTAAAGGTTTCGGTGTCACAAAGGGCTGAGTTTGGAATCTTCTGGTGGTTAAAGAAGTTGTTTTTTTGTGTCAGAACAGCTCTGTTTTGCTTTCTATTTTTATTTGGAGGGGTTGACCTAAATTTGTTGTCTGATTCCTAAAATTTTGTAGTATATCCTCCAATGGTATTTTGCTGTGGGACTGAGATTTGGGGTCGGTTTCATATGGGATTTGTGACCTGTTGAGAGAGAGAAGAAATCATCTCTCTGCATTTTGCTGCATTGAATGCAGCTTTGATGAAATCAACAACTGAGCTATTGCAGGTTTGTGTTTTTCTTCAGTTTAGTTTAGCTGTTTTTCTCGAAGATCTGTGCAAGAATTGGTGAGAAATTTGGATTTGGAGTTTTAAGGAATTAGCTAAACTGAGTTTTTGGAGTTGAAAAGATGGCTTGTATGAAGCTGGGGTCCAAAACTGATGCATTCCGGCGGCAAGGGCAATCCTGGTTTGTTTCTTCATTTTATTTCTTACTAATAATAATGTTGATGATTACTCTTATTGATCTTTTCAAAAGGTGATATCTTTGTGCTGAAATTACTGTTTGTCCATGAAATCTTTGTCGAATTAGGACAAAAGAAAATGAGCTGAAATTTTGAGTTTTTGGCTTATCTGTTTGACCTTGTCTCCATCAAATAGGTGCATCTGAGGTTCATGCCCCTTGTTGTCTATTGCTGAGTTTGTAGAGTTTTTCTTACCAGTGTGATTCTTAAATGTTTGTACTTTAATATGTGTAATATTTAGGATTTGCAATGAATCAGTTCGAGGGTAAGAGCATAGACTGATTTTTTGTTCCTTTAGTTGTTGAATATGTGAGTTATTTTCATTGACTATCTGAATGAAACATCAAATTTTGAAAGGTAGTTTTAGTTAGTTTGCCTCTGTAATATATCTCTGTGCTCTTCATCTGCTCTGAAATCACTGTGTTCAACGAGTGCAGAATTCGTGACAAAGCTACTAGCAACTCTGATGCTTTTCTTTCGAGTAATATGGTGTTTCACTTCCTGACCTTTTTCCTTTTCGTTTACTCGTAGGTTCTGCACCACCGGTCTCCCTAGTGATGTAGTTGTCGAAGTTGAGGAAATGACGTTTCATCTTCACAAGGTATTGTTTCAGTTTTTCATATATATATTGGTCTTGGCTCTTCTTGTAGTAGTAGAATATTTTTAGGTGCATATTATTGTTTCATAGTGTTGATTCATCTATATGTTTGCTGTAGTAATCTAACTTAAGACATTGTGCATAGCTTGATATGATGTTGGCTGTCTGTTGTAGTTTCCGTTGCTCTCGAGAAGCGGGGTCATGGAGCGGCTCATTGCAGATGCATCCGAGGGCGAAGAAGGCTGTGTCATCAAACTCTCCGACGTTCCCGGTGGAGCAAAAACGTTCGAGCTAGTAGCTAAGTTCTGCTACGGGGTGAAACTCGAGCTCACTGCATCGAACGTTGTGCATGTTCGTTGCGCTGCTGAGCATCTCGAAATGACTGAAGAGTATGGCGAGGGCAATCTCGTTTCTCAGACCGAAATCTTTCTCAATCAGACGGTTTTTCGAAGCTGGAAAGACTCTTTGAAAGCGCTGCAGACGTGTGACGTTGTGCTCTCTGAGGCCGAGCAGCTCCACGTCCCGAAAAGATGCATCGACTCCTTGGCTGCCAAGGCGTCCACCGACCCTGCTCTGTTCGGGTGGCCTATGACGGAGCGTGGTGGCCTGATGCAGAGCCCCGGAGGGAGTGTCTTGTGGAACGGGATAAGCACGGGCGCTCAACCTAAACATTCGAGCGCAGATTGGTGGTACGAGGATGCGTCGACTTTGCCTTTGCCTCTCTACAAAAGGCTGATTTCGGCCATGGAATCCCGGGGCGTGAAGCAGGAGATGATCGCCGGCTCTCTCGTTTGTTATGCGAGAAAATACCTACCCGGCCTAAACCGGCGCCAGGGTGGCAGTGAAGAATCAACCAACCGTCTTGCAACGGTTGGATCGGCTGCCTTGCTCTCGGAACAAGAACAGAAAACTCTCGTTGAAGAGATCGATCGCTTGCTTCCCCTGCAGACGGGTCTGGTTCCGACAAAACACTTGTTCGGTCTGCTGAGAACGGCCAGGATTCTTCGAGCCGATGCCTCGTGCATATCGAACCTAGAGAAACGGATAGGGATGCAGTTCGATAAGGCAACACTCGAGGATCTTCTTATGCCGAACGTCTCTTATTCGATGGAGACTCTGTACGACGTGGACTGCGTTCAGCGGATTCTCGAGCATTTCTTGACCATGGATCAGGTGGTTGGTGATGCATCTCCTGGCTCGGTGGATGATGGCCAATCGACGGGACCGCCATCTCTAACACCCATCACTATGGTGGTCAAGTTAATCGACGGATATCTCGCGGAGGTCGCCCCCGACGTACACCTAAAACTCCCCAAATTTCACTCGCTCGCTGCAGCCGTGCCAGAGTATGCCCGGCCCTTGGATGACGGCCTTTATCGCGCTATCGACGTTTATCTCAAGGTAACTTTATCAACCACTTATTGATTAGTTATACTTTCTGGTAGTAGACTATACGAGTTTTATTATAAAATTGGTAAAGCAGGAGACCGAATAAGTGTTTGGAGTATTATTAGGATTTAGGCCTAAAATCTATCATATTTATCATTCAATCAACTAAACTTTTCATATTCTCACATACAGTCTCACCCATGGTTGGCCGAGCCCGAGCGAGAGCAGCTCTGCAGGCTGATGGACTGCCAGAAGCTCTCGCTCGAAGCTTGCACCCATGCAGCCCAGAACGAGAGGCTGCCGTTGAGGATAATAGTCCAAGTCCTCTTCTTCGAGCAGCTGCAGCTTCGAACCTCCATTGCAGGCTGCTTCCTCGTATCTGAAAACCTTGATGGCTCGAGACAGCTGAGAAGCGGGCTGATGGGGGCGAATGAGAACCAAGTCCTGAAAGTCGGGATGGATAGCATGAGGATGAGGGTGGCCGAGCTCGAGAAGGAATGCTCCAACATGAGGGAAGAGATCGATAAGCTAGGCAAGGCGAAAGGGTCGTCGCCTTCAAGCGCGTGGGGAAACATGTCAAAGAAGTTTGGGTTCCGGTTGAAGTCCCAAATGTGCAGTGCGCAGGAGGGATCTGTGAGCAAGCAAAAGATTGGCAAGGTTGGAGAGAATAAGGGAAGGGAAGGGAAGGGAAGGGAAAGAAAAGGGTACATTTAAATGAACATAAAAAAATAATTTCTTGATTTTAATTGTTTGTTTTTCCTCCTCTCACCGTTGTTGTGGGTGATATTTGATGACCATTGATATCCTGTGATCTAGTATAACTTAGGTACAGTAACCGATGAAATTTCTTTTGTGATCTATAACTTGGGTAGAGTAAAAGTGTAATTGTGTGAACGGGGAAATTTCTTTTTTTCTCATAGTAATTTTGAACTTGTTGGTATGAGTCCTTTAGTTTTTATTGATCTAGGACTCCACTTAAAATGCTTGAGTCATTTATTTCTATTTCGTGTTGATTTTGTGAACAATTATAATTTGGAAAGGAAATATGCCTCATTACACTAAACATATAAAAGGGAATGGCATTGTCATTGTTAGTGAGTCGTTGAGTTCGACATTGTGTCGAAGTCAACGACCTACTAGGATGCTTCTGGATTCCAGATCCTGGTTACCATCGTTTTGGGAAGATTCATATTATCATTCTATATTTCTTTCAATTGTAATACCAGGGAGAGTATGTTCGAAAATGATCTATTGTCTTAATTTTCCATTTTTTAAACTTTATTCAATTTTAATTTTATAACTGAATTTCTTGACCATATCAAAATAATATGTTTGAAAATAATATGGTAGTAATATTTTTTATTTATATTTATCATGCTAATTTTATTTGTATATAATTTAGAAATATGTCAATTGCATTCAAAATTGTCAAATTAAATGAGTCGGCCTGGCTTGGCGTCCGGACCATTTATTTCAAGGCTTGTTTTCCTATTATAGAATTTCTACTTTGTTATTCTACAAACGACCCATATATATAGGTCTTATTTTCTTATTCTTGAATTTTATACTCTACGTATTTTATAAATATTTAGATCTTCTCTAAAAATCATATTTTTATTGCAAATCTAGATACTTTTACTAGATGTACAACACAAAATATCTAGATATTTCTCTATAATATATTTTCACTTTCTCAACTTCATAGATATTCCTCTATAATATTGTAATACTATACATTTATTTCAATTTAAAAAACTATAGTTATCAATACTTTCTAATAAACTTTACTATTACTAGAGTCCATATGATCTCATTAAATTGGACACTGTACTCTACATCAAATAAATTATTATTACCATTTTTTATTATCAAGTAATCCATCTAATATTCACCATCAATGTTTATCTGAATTTATTATAAGTATATAGTATTTTTATTTTTAAAAAATTCTTATTTCGTTGTTTAGTTCTCAATCTACATACACAAATTCTATTTTTATCTTTAAAGAGAGTAATATCGAGTATTTTGTAAATGAATCATGGCATTGCAGTAAGCCACGTTTCTGTACATTGAAATCACTGAAAATAATTTTTTGAAAGTCTACCAACAAAAAGTGACAACAATGGCGCAATAATGCACAAGAATCACAACACCATATACCTTGTACACAGAAAAAACTCATTCCAGTCACATACAACCCTCCCACTCTATAAAAAGGAGAGGACCACGTCGCCTCACGCCTCGATCTTGAGGAGAGTATTCAACGACGTGCTGTTGAAACGCTGTGCGAGACCCCTGATCACGAGGACTATAACATCACGGAGGTGTCGGGTCTGCACCATCAAATCCACTTCATTCTCACTGTCTACAACGATTCTGAGACGGTGCTGGTCGTTTCTGAATAGGTCGACCTGAGAAAGCCGGATAAGATAGTGTCACAAGATAAGGAAAGTGCACCACACGACGAGCTATCATGGGATAGCCCCTTTTCTAGGACTAGCTATGGTAGAATAGGTATATCAGAAGTTGTAAGGATAGTTACATGGAATGGGGGAGCATAGGTTCCACGTATTTCTGTCGTAGGGAACGAGGTTTTTGAGCCAGGCTTCACAACCTTGACTCGTTTCCGGTTCACTTCAAGGATTCTTCTCTCGAGACTTCCCATTCCTGGAACCTGCAGTGTAGAAACAACCGCCATGATGAGAGTGAGAATGAAATAATTCTTGATTTTAGGAATCTTGTTAAGAATGTTGTGAACGCGAGATTACCCTTTTAGGAGATCGATCCTTGTCGCAGAGGGCCTGATCGGAACAACTTCATATTGTTAGTTTCATGAATATACAGTTTTGGATGCTATTAGCAATTGCATAATTGAATACTTATGCAATTAAAAAATAAAATACAATATGTATGAATGATGCAACTGTTTATCTACATTGATGGAAAACAAACTCATAGCAGTAGTCACCATACCTCGAACTTCACGGCTCCGAGATCAAGCATATGCTTCACTTCTTTATGAACATCAGGCTCTGCAAGAACAAGTTATTAACGTTTATGAAAAGGTCAGATTAAATTTGAGCACAAGCATTTGGACAGAAGTCCAATGTTGTCACGAAAGAAACGATTATGTCGATGCTTATACACCATAGTGGTGAACCAATGATGTTGAAAGGTATAAGTAGAAAAAGAGAATGTACTTACCAACTGCGATAGGATCTGTTGATGCAGAAATGGGTTGTCCCTCAACTCCATCGTCTCTAACTGGTGTATAAATAGCAACTAGCCTGTAGCCAACATCATCCACATTAGCCTCATACATCCTTCCCGTCTCCTCTGCAGGACAAACCAAACACGCATATCATGAAGGGTTGACTAAATTATCCTTATTTTGCAAGATTTTGCAAATCCTTATTGATGTGTACTTTTTCCTGAGTTATAACAATGGAAGAAGCAGGAGAGATTGTATACCAGGAATAGAGATGAGGTCAGGACTTCCAACCATTGATCGAAGCCACTGAATCCGACTTTTGCCTTCCTTTCCTCCGCTGTAAGTTCCTTTCACAGCGTATAAATTGGTGTGGAAACCTCGGCCCTCTATTTCTAGCTTGTCTATTCTAGGAATTCCTGATACAAACAAACGAGGAATACTTGAGTGACAACTTCACCTCACAATAAACTCTGTCAGGCATCGTGAAATTGCTGCACGGAGTAAAGACCTGGTATGATTGGTTCGGTTTCAGCATAAGCGGGTTCACTTGATCTTCCAAATGCATCAGTGACGACACATTCACACTTCAGGCAGCGGCCTATGTCCTCAAACCGCGCCTTGTACGAGCAAGACCTCTGTGATGGTATTGGCTCGAAAGTCTTCTCGTTACCAGTTTCAGACAAGAAGAACCTACAACATTAACGTCATTCTATGAGATGACCATACAAGCTTCTGTAAAATTCTAGTAACAAGCTATATATGAAACCGGGAAATGATGATAAAGTGGTAAGCGGAGTGAACGGAAGTGAAAATTCGGACATATCGAGCAAGTTGCGTGTGGAGTTCATTACCATTGGTATCTAACTTCTTTCTTGTACTTCCCCCAAACAAGCTGTTGATTTTCATCCTTTGGGATAACTTCCAACGCGGTCAATATTTGTCCTTCAACAGCTTTACCAGTGAGAGCTAGCACCTCGATTCTTGGCAATTCTGACACAGTAAGTGTAGACTTCAGGAGCAGATTTAAATAAAATTTATTTATTCCAAATGAAAATAACACATCAACTTCTTGGCTCAGTGGAAAGTTGAGATATATACCTGGCAAGACTATATCACTTGGCTCAGATAGTCGAAGTTCTCCAATGACCGAATCTGAACGAACTGGTGTATATCTGCAAGGGACATAAAACGTTTTGGAAGGATAAATACACTCGCCAACAAATAACATATTCAAGATTTTTGAAGCATTTGAAAAACTTCAGCAGACAATTTTATTACCCGAACAACAATCTGCAGTTATAATCCTCCTCTGAAACTTCGTACGTTCTAGAATTAGCTCCAGCGATTAGAACCATCGATTCACTATCAGATTCTCTATACCAACTAAAGAGACTCGTTCCTTCGTACCCACCAAAATATTCTCCTTCTCCGAAATAGGTGGTTGATGTCAATTTCTCCACGAGAACATTGGAGACAATTGGAAGTGCTGTAACAATTAAACGAATACGTGATTAAGACATATACACCAATTGTACGCCATATTTATTGCACAGAAACAAGACAATACCTGGAATAACTGGGGATTCACTAATTGTTACCAAAGGCGCTCCATGTTTACCATCCGATCGTGTAGGCAGCCAATACAAGGCTAGGTAAGATCCCACGTCTTCCAGAGATGGAGTATATGTTCTGAAGAGAAGAATTGATTTCGCTATCAAACATGACACTGAATTCATAAAACAATGGGATACCTAACTTCAAAAAGTTCTTACAATCCATATGCACATATATTGACATTTTCAGAATCATCTGCCAGTTCCATCAGAGAAGACTTGTTAAGCTTGTCCTTAGTTCTAAACCAAATATATTTCCCAACTCCTTCTTGTCCTCCGAAGTACTTGGTAGTACTGACCACTTCCTGACCCTCATAGCACTCAGAAATTGCCAGTTCAACACCACGTGGCTCACCTACATAGTAAATTACATTTATTAGCTAATAAGTGTCAAGAGCAAATAAAACAGCTGAAGCACTCACCGGGTGAAACCACGCAAGAAACCAAGGTTTTTGGGCTCCCCTTCAAGCCATCCGCACGGACAGGTGTATATACAAGCTCCACAGAGTCTCCCACCTCATCGATAGTTAAATCTAAAAACTCTGCAATGGCATGTTTCAATTTGTTAGATTTATTGAGGGAAAGGGAGTAGAACAATCACTTGCAAAAAACACTTACCTCCATTATGAAGCTTCTCCTTATAACCATTATCTTTCACTCTGAACCATTCACACAAACAATCTCCTTTCACCCTGAAAAGAAAATCATTTTAATTCATCCAATGAGAATAGAGTTTGCAAATAATAATAATGACAATGAGCTTCCATGAGATTACCCTCCACCATAAGAAGCAATGAAACTTAGGCACTCCCCTTCTATCAAGGATCCCTGGAATTCGAGCGACCGGCATGTTGGGGGGCCTGTGTGTCAGACAATGATGTTATTACTTTGAAGTTGTTGATATTTTCAGCATGCAATGGTATTCTAATAGATCGATGCATTTACTGAAAAAGCATTTCATGGAAAAGTTCTGATTGCTTGATTGATTAACTATTACACTTTAAACTGTCATGTACCTGGATCCATGTTAATGATATAAGTTTCTATAAAGTTAGGGGAATAAAGAATTTTTGGGAAAATAAACCCCAACGGAAATGCAATCTATTTGTAGAGTGAAAAAAAATTCCTCATAAGTAATTTAAAATTATACAGGAAACCGAAATTTAGTTACCGGCTACAATTGGTCCAACTTGTTCGGAGAGGACAATAGGGCCACGGGCTCCATCATTTCGAATTGGCTCACAGGAAACTGAGATGTAGAAACCAATATCCTCTACAGAGAGCATGTACGATGAAGAAGTTGCACCTTTTATCTCATCATGGGTGCTATATGAACGAGTCTGCAACATCAATTTCTATATTTTTAGCCTCACAAAAACTGCATTTATGGTTAAATTTCATTTAAGTATTTATTTGCAAACAAGGCTTGGGATGTAAACTTTCAAATACCCGAAACCAGCGGTAGACCGACTCTCCCTCTTCACCACCCCAATATTTCTTTTCAACACTTAGAGTAGTGCCTTCGACACCAGTTCCAGTAATTTGTAAGGAAAGCAATCTTGGAGTACCTGAAGGCAAATAATTACATTAAGCTTTGCATTGACTAATATAGCTGCAACAACTTGAAAGATGCTATGACATAAGAAATATTATACAACTAGTTTTACTGCTTGGGGGCCGAGCAGATGTTCACACAACATAAATAGCAGAAATATTTCAATGTGGTTCTAAGAGAAGTGTAACAGGCCATGCAAAGTTAAACAAGAACCTAATATCTAATTACCTGGGCGAACGCGTTCTTGTCCTGTGCAAGTTCTAGGCTCACCTGCAATACCATCATCGCGCACCGGAGTACAAGTAAAAGATATAAATTTACCAATGGCATCTTTTGGGACTCGATATTGAAGGAGACCTGCGACCTCAGGTATTGAAGTACCCAGGTCATTTTCCACCTGCAGGAACTCAAGAATATGTTAACTTGTGGAAAGGCTTAAAATGCAAAGTTATATACTCCCCCCATCCCATAAAAATATGGGCAATGTGTATGGCACGGGAATAAAGACAGAATAAAGACAAAATTGGCAAAGTAAGAGAGAGGATGAGAATGGTATGGTAAAGTAGTGTTAGTGGATAGTGGGACCTACATTATCAAATTGATATAACTTTCCAAAAATAGAATGCACATATTTTTGTGGGACGGATGAAAGTGGAAAGTGCACATATTTTTATGGGACGGAGGGAGTAATATTTTACCTCATGAAGATACCAATTATAGATACTCTTCCCCTCATGACCCCCAATATAACCATACGACGCTGTCAACACTCCACCTTCAGAGTAATCGCCGGTTATAGCCAAAAAATTAAGACTGGGAGGCAGAGCTGCAAAGTTCATAATATAGATCAGAAAATGTTTTCAAACAGATTACTTCCAGCATTTGCATACAAATGAATTTTTCGCAAGTACGGAAGATACTCACTCTCAATAGCTATTTCGGATATCACATAAACTGGTTCACCAGTTTCACCATCCGGGGTCATTGGTGTGAATTTAGCAACTATATATTTACCAACAGCACCCAATGGTATGCGAAATGCCTGCATAAAGTAGAATGCCTTAATTCGTACATTCATAACAGAAGTCAAGATTGGATATTTGGATGTACTTAATGCTTCTTACCTTAGCGATTTTGGATGTACTTAATGCTTCAATACCATTCTCACCCTCAAAAGTAGAAGAACTAGTTTTGAACCACTGAACTCTACTAGAAGCTTCAGTTCCTCCGGTCACAATGCCAGTGACAGAAACCTTACTTCCTTCTTTTAGTTCACCAATTATCTTTAGATTTGTTACTTTTGGTGGGGCTGTTATTTGCATAAAGGAAAAAGTAAGAACTTTGAGGCAGGGTAGACGGAGAAGATGTAGATGTTAACAAATATAAAATTAAAAGATAAAATAAATTCGAATTCACAGCGAATGTATTATTAGTCAATTTTTATTCATAATAAGTATATTTGTTAGCCTGAACGATTCCCCTCGACATCTTATTTTTAGTAGCCACTCCAACAAAAAAATGTTTTAACATACCCGGCTTAACTATTTGGGAGACTACAGACATAGGTTTCCCTTCCTGCCCTGAAAAGTGGCCATAGCCAAAACAAAGGGAAAATTATATGTTGGTACAACCAAGGAAAAATACGAAATACAAGACATTAAAGATGTAAATGAACTCACCTTCAAAGTTCACAGGCAGGTAAACAAATGCCAACTGTCGTCCAATATCTTCTTTTGTTAAAGAATACTCATTTGCCCCCATTACCACCAGCGTGCGTTCTCTGCATACAGATTTTTATTAAGTGAGCACATCAGCTTCATCCCAAGGAAACAAATTTATTAACTTGTCCTTGAAAAAATAAATCCAATAAACTGGCTTGCAGGTGCAATTAAGAAACTAAGAATAAGATAGTAATTGATATGCTAATTAATTAAACAGGTTTCATAACTAAATATGCCAAGAACTAAAGTTTCAAGAGAAAATGGCAAATGAATAACTTGAAGCAAAGGAAACTAACCCTGTATCCTTATCCTCACGCAACCACTCAAACCTGCTGGGCCCTTCTTTTCCTCCAAAATATTCCCCTAAGCCCTTGATTACACATCCTTCAATGACATCTCCACTAATTTGGACATTGCTTACAGATGGAGGAGCTGCCAACAGAGGACAATGAAATACATGAGCAACAAAAACAGAGAGAAATTTTGAATTGAATCATAAATATAGGAGACAAATGATATGTGAGTAGAATCAATAAGGAACTTATACAAAAATATGTTTTATTCGGGCATGATAATGTTGACTTTATTCAACAGAAAGGCAGGTCAACTTTTCGAGTATCACACTTCACTTTAAAAGTAAAAGCAATTCCAGAAACATGCTAATGTTATGCTAAGAAAGGATGAATTCACCAAATTCACACCTGCTTTTACATAATCTGTGATGGCATATTGAGGTTCCCCTTTGGCACCTTCTTCAGTAACAGGAGTGTACATGAAAACCAAACATGAACCTACATCATCCAAGATCAGCCGGTAGTCTTCTTCTTCTGCACCCGTAATTACAACCGGGCTACTATTCCATCGTCTCCTAAGCCAACTGTAGAGCACGTGATAAATTTAACTTTCATAAAGTGAAACAGTATTTTCTCTTGGAATATTAAACAATTCAAAACCAAAATGTTTCATTGGGACATATATGATCTCACCTAGCAACACCTTTCCCTGGAGTTCCTCCACACCATGCAACCTCCACATGCCCTTTGATTGTGTTTCCTTCCACAAGCTCCCCAGACACATCAATCTTTATGACCTTAGGAATACCAGTTCCTACAGAATGATGCAATAAAATAATTAACACATGGAAAATGTATATACACCAAACAGATTTCTTTTAGACTACGCTTTGTACAAAGAGTGTGAGGAAATTGCAGTGATTCATCAATTAATTATTAAATGTGTACCCTTAGAAACTTGTGAAGATATTGCAAAAATTGTAGGATAATCTGTATCTCCCAGTATTGGAGTGCACTCCACTTTCAGGATTCTACCAATGTCATCCTTCTTCGGGAAGTAGACCTGACATAGATTTAAAGGATATTATAACTTATAAAAGAGGCTTGATAAACTAAATTTCTTGAGAACTATATGACACCTCTCCACATGCACCAGGAATAGCTATGAAATTTGAAGGAGTTCGTCCTCCAATAAACCATTGGAACTTCAAGTCTAGTACGACATCACTGTGTTCATTTGTGTCCCTCACAAACTCAAAGTGGCAACAGCAAGTATCTTCCTCAAATGGTTGGTCTACAAAAGCCTTTTTCAGCAAGTACCCAGAAGGAAGTTGGTCTTTCCATTGTTCGATCAAAAACTTGAAAGTTGAGTCTGTTGACAAATACAAAGCATGCATACTCATAAACTTAGGTTGGAAAAAGGACAGGCCATACTATGATTGCTGCCTGATACAGCAATCATAAAAGTAATGTCACCATGAATCATGGGTTCAAAAACCTGCGACAAGCATGATTTATTACATACCAACAGCTTGTTCTGGACGGCATAGTTCCCAGCCACCTCGAATGCACAAGGCAGTGTGTGAAGGGTAACGCTTGGCAATCGATATCTCCTCGCGGGAAAGATCTGCATGAATTTTGAACTGGTAAATAGTAGAGAATAAAGTAGTTAAGATTACTCACTGATAGATTTAAGAGCAGCAAGTAGGCCATATAGTATTATACAAAAAAATCTCCTACCAGGTGACCGTGAGAAAGGGGTAGGAGGCAGTTCCTATTAAAAATGTTTCCACAATTTTTAAATCGTTGCATATTTAACATCTACTGATAAAAGGAGTAAAAAACCAGAATGAGTCAAGTGACCACCAAATGTGAGTACAAACATAACTATTGGACATACCCCTATCATTGACTTTTTTTAAGGTTGGGCCAACGAGCAAAATTGCGGCTGCTTCCAGACGAGACATCTTTAGTATAGGGTTCTCCTCTACTCGCAGATGCTGCAAATCATCATTGTTAAAAGTGTAGATGCATTAAATTTTGAATGTAACGACAAAAAAAAGATGACTGCCACATCTACAATTGCGCAATAAGTTGACCTAGGAAGAAAAGTTTGCAGCTATATGTGCAATGCATTTAATCAACCCACCTCAAGAGATGGTAACTGTGGGAAGCCTTTCAAAGTTGATATTTTATTTTTGCTGGCAGCAAGTACCTATGGAAACATAAAAGTGGTTTTATGAACTGAAATCACAGAAAGAGCAAGGTTTTTAAAGCAAAAGATGTACCTGCAAACGAGGCTGGCTCGCCATTGATAGAGATTTTAACTTATTCTGAGCTACAGAGAGAAACTGAAAAGCAAATGGGAATTAGTTTTGTCGTCAAACACAATCCTTACAAATATGTGACAGAAAGCACGATCCCAAATGATTTCTAGAGGTTCACCTCCAGGTTCGGAAGCTCAGGAAGGCTCCTCAAGGATGTGATCTGATTTCCAGCAAGATAAAGTTGCTGCAATAAAAGAAAAACTGTGTGATTATAAAAACATGTCATCCATTTTATAAACAGTTCAGCGTCAGCTAAAGGAATCACCTGCAGAGCTTTGCAATTCTCAAGCGGCTCAAAACCAGGTCCTTTGAAGTCGTTAAAACTCAAATCCAGAACCTAAAAGTAAAACAAGGGCAATGCAGAAAAGTTATAAGACAAAGACGAGATGCCACTAGCAATGCAAGAAAACATCCAACCCAAAGATATGGATTAAAATACTCATTTATGATCAATCAGAATGTACCTTCACTCGTTTCAGGACTTCAACACCATCCAGTGTGGACAAGAGGTTGTCTCTTAGATACACAAACTGCAATAAAATTTACTTTAGTGTCAAACATATATAACTACATGCATAGATGAACACAATGTTCCACAAATATTAAGCTTAACGTGTTCCCTCCAAAGTCGCTTTACAAAAACTGGTAATGCTTCAGATTGACTGTTAAAATTTATTAATATTAAAATTGGTGGCTCATTTGTTGCACTAATATTTTGTCTCCGACAATTATATTTTCCAAGGATAAATGGAAAACAGAGCTATGTTCATTTTCTGTAAGTTATTCTAGTCTCTAGCAACGTAGTGCAATATCAAAGTTAGAATCATAAGTTACTCTAGCAACCTAGTGAAAATATAAAGTAAGTCTCATGCAGTAAAAGTAAAGCATCCCAAAAAATAAGGTAATGGTCAAGAAATGCAATGAAAAGTACCTCTAGATTTGGTGATAAGTTCAGTCCACCACTGCTGAGTGTCCGTATCTTGTGGCCCCGGAGATCTAACCTCTATAATTGAAAAAATGACACAAATATCTAATTAACTAAAAAACTAAGAAAGAAATGATGTGGAGTAATAAATAATAGGAAAAACTACAACTGCCTACCGAACTTCACATTTTTTCTCATTATGCCACATTTTACCTTTACATTTCTTTTAAATTTTTCCTCTCTCCATACATTCAAAATGTTACATCTAACGTAAAGGACTTTGGGTTTATGCTTGTTTTAAAGGCTAAAGTTGATGAAAAAAATTGAGCAGAACATGTAGCATTATCCTTTTGCACCTAATATGGAAATAAACAAATCCAACCTCTGAAACAAGCATTAACTATAAATTTTGAATTACAGCTGCTCAAGATGAGATACAGATTTGAAAAAAAATGCTAATTTTGAATAAGAAACAAAACAAAACAAAAACAAAAATAGTTCAAGTAACTAAATGGGGAAAATGCAAAAGTTGGTGGAGTGATTGTACTTATAGCAAATGTTCATTCAAGCCCCTGCAAAGGCAATAACTAAGACTCACATCGGTCTCTCCATGTGGTTTTACAATATGCATTATGCATGCCCATTTTCTACTATTTATGTTCATTATATCATGTGTAAAACAAGCGAAATCACATATTTGGTAATATCTCTCACCGGATATAGTTAGTTGACAATTTGGGCAAGTCTGTTATAGCCTAATATTAATGTACCAGTTTTTTTAAAGCATTCTCATAGAATTCTTACCACATCATCGCTAGCTTTCACCTCTACTTGAGGAAGCATTATCAGACGTGAGTCCCGACTTTCTGGAGTTCCAACTCTCTTACGACCAGATAAAATAGAACTTCTGTCGAGAGACGTTGACAGACTACCAGATTTGGACCCACTGGAAACTGTGGGTGAGCGAGCAGAGTGAGGAGAAACTTTTGCGACTGACTTCCTAACGGCGCTACTACTCCCACTGCTATCTAATGATGGAGAAGAAATCGTCTTCATGGACGAAACAGACAATTGAGACGATCTCAAAGAGCTTTTTTTCATAGAATCTTGTTTACTTGACTCGGAACTGGCTGGCGTCCTTGGACTTCTAGCAGCAGGGGAAATAGGAATTGACTTTCGCGTTTCAGAGATACTCTGCCTGATAGCAGGCTTAACACCAATGGATGATGTTATGCTCCTCCGGAGTTCGGGAAGAGATTTTCTTAGTGGGTCTGAAGCTAAAGAGCTGCTTTTTTTACCACCTGCCAAACCATTGCCAGTAGTCTGACGTTTCGTGATTACCATCGGCTGTTTTTCAGGCAGACCACCAGTGCTGCTCCTTCTAACCACAGGGACTGATCCTGAAGTTCGCAGTGTGCTGCTCAAAGTTGGTCTAGCCAATGTCGATCTTGTCTGATTAGCACTAGAGTCGGTACCACTCCTTGTTTTTCTAGAACTCCCACCTGTATCAGTGCCTTTATTTGAAGCAGTGCCATTGGCCTTTGGCACCCTAGAGCCTTTCTTCACACTCTCGGAGCAAGGTTCTTCGTGAAGCATCGGGGCTTGCAGCTCAGGCACCAAATGTTCAGCCTCTACCTCTACTGGAACCTCAGTTGATTGGGCAACCTCCATTGTAGAAACTATCCTAGCTTCAATGGACTAAAAATAATTCAGTTACAATCACCACAAGGTGCAAGACAATCGATAGGCAATATCACAAGTTTAAGCAGCCTAATGCTAAGCTGCATTTTAGTTTTTACACCATGGGTTAGATGCAATAGAATGTGAGAATTAAATTTTCTTGAATCCCATTCAATCGAAGAACAAAATTAAATTAGCAGAACTTATAATCCTGAAACATCAACCATGTGGATTTTAACAGTAATGCAATACCTTATGCCTGAAAAAATGTCCCTTGCAGAGCCATATCTAATCCACCATTGCCCATATTTGTACTCTCAGATTTTAGCTCCCAAACTATACTGAAGAATTAAAATAGAACATGTAAAACACCAGACACGGTTGCTCAAAAATAAACCTCTCGAGTTCAATATAATCTACCATTGTTCCTAAACAACTGCAATTGAATAATAACATCCCGTAAAGGCATACAAAATTGTTCTTTAAGATTGTTCTATAAACTAATTCAGAAAAATCTACAATAGAATCCAATTAATACCAAATAACCAGAAAACCATTAAAAATTTGATCTTTAAGGCTGCTCTATAGACTAATTCAATAAATGACTACAGTTAAAACCAAGTAAGCCATGGAAAAGCATAAAAATTTATTAAGGTTGGTCTACAAACTAATCCTTCAAAAATTTTTATAACTAATTCATCCGAAAAGATATTAAGAACAAAAAAAAGCTTCTTTTTTTAGCTCTCGACTACTTCAACCTTCAATGTAAACAAACCCACATTAACCTCCACTCAAAAAAAAAACCACCAAAAAGCAATCATGAAAAGGCCAAGCTTCAAACTCGAGAAACTGAACCAAATTCAAGCCAGCCAAGAAAAAAAATCAGCAGCAGCAAAAAGGGACAAAAATGCAGTATGAATTTGAGTTCAACTACCTCAAAAATAGCTTAGATCTGCTGAAGTAGAGTGATGCCCATCAAGAAAAAGGAGCAAGGCAGTTCAACTACACTGGGAAACTTAGGGTTCTGAAGTCTGAATTAAAGCAAATTGTTACTAGTGAGCTACTTACGTACATAGATACATAGATAGGTAACATAAAGAAAGAAAGAAAGACAGTATCTCACCTTTTTCCTCGTTTTCAAAGCGTGCTGATAAAAAAAAGAGTAGTGAAGAGAGTGAGAAAGCAAGAACTGTGGTGAAGAAGTTAAAATATGTGAGAGAAGAGGGGGAGAGAGAGAGGAGGGCATATATATTTGTTATTGGGCATTGGGGCCGAGGTGAGGTGGTTTACAGAGCATAATGCTCCATGTTTTTTGTCTGAAAGCATAAACCACCCATTGAGGTTCCCCTTTTTTGGGGTGCCTACGTAATTATGTGGTTTTGTTGATGCTTTTTTCGTATTATTTTGGAGGAGGGATTTGGCGGAAAATCGGGTTACCGAAGAAGCCGGTTTTCAAATCAAATTTAAATGGAAGCGTCTCACCTGAACTTGGGGCCCATCTACAGGTAGGAACAATTTTTTTCGTTTTAATTCCATAAATACTCCATAACAATAATTTGCATTCTATATATGATACCAGTAAATTGTCTATGAGCCGTTTTTTTAAAATTTTAGGGCGTCCCATTAATATAGAATTAATTTTATTTTTAGCAAAAAAATAGCAGATTCTATTTCCACTTTATTCTCTACTATTTATTTGAATATTAATACTTTATTATCACTCATGTTGTAATTCCTAGTATATTTTTATCCATCATACCGGACATATCTTTTTTAAAATCTCTATACCTGAAAATGCTTAGAGCACCCGCAATGCGTCGCGCGGGAGTCTCTTATCTCGTCCCTCCGAGACGAGACGGCAGCGAGACGCGTTGCAGCGTCCCGTCTCGTCCCGGTCTCGCTGAGACGTCTGGCGCGCCAGCTCGCCACACGCCCGCACGCTGGCGCTAGGCGTGACGCCCACTCGCCGATCCGCGAGTGGGCTTCGTCACGCTGACGCAATAAATCATTTTTTTAATTTGAATTTAATAAAAAAAATAAAAAATTCAAACGGTAATATAACCGTTTTCGACCGGTTTTTTATTTATTTTTTTCCTTTTTTTACTCTATAAATACTCCTATTCCATCCTCATTATACACACAAAAACACATCTATTCTTCCCAAATCATCTCCATTTTCTCTCCAATTTTCATCTAACCTCTCCAATTTTCATCTAAAAATGTCCGGCAACGGAAACTCTGGCGGCTCCGGCGGGTTTGACATCAACGCGTTTGGCTACTAGGGGCATGTACAATGTCTTGGGTGGTTCCGGTTCGTCGACGCCGGCGGGGTACCAACCACCCCATTTTGATGTGGATGCATACGCTCGTCCCTCCGCCCGAGGTATTCGCAGGGATTATCCCAAATTAGGGAGGATTCTCCGGATGAACCCAATCCGGAAGGAGGACGAGGCGGTGGAAGCTCCAGGGCATTCGACGCCGTGGAGGAAGCTCCGAAGTCATTTTGACCGAGTCGACAGAGAGGTCAAAAAAATCTGCGGCATCTACAAGAATGAAGCGACTCATTACCAAAGCGGAGCCACTGGAGCCGACATTCTAAGATCGGCTTTGCGAGTCTATTTCGACTACATGTCGATGTTTGGGAGGCCGTCAAAGACGTCGAAACGTGGGTCGGCGGTGTCCAGTCCAGCACGGGCTTGATCTCGAAACGCACGAAGCACACGGCGGGTGGCCAATACTCGTCTAGTGGGGATGGTTCAGGCAGCGCCGCACAAAAGGTTGTCTCGCAGGAGGTTGAGGGCACGACAGACGATGCAGGGGGTCCTCCTGTGGGCGCCGTCGGCCTCAAGGGACCAAGGCGAATCAAGCCAGGCGGGTTCCCAAGGGTCGCCCTCCTCCCTAATGTCCTTGTACTTCACCGCCACGATGGCGGACACTTCCCGGATGATGCCCGTCCAATATCAAGCCCATCATGCCGACATTGTGTATCTGGCGGGACAACTTGGTATTCCGCCTTCATTCGGTGCACCGTCACCGCATTCGGGGGATGATTCGCCGGCGGAGTAGTTTTTATAATTTCTATAAATTTGTATTTTAATTATGTCTTTTTTTATTTATTTTACCACGAATTTAATTATGTATTTTTTTGGGGATTTTAAGTTGTAATTTTATTTTATTTAATGAAGTGTGTTTTTATTAATTGAATTTGTTGGAAATAAAAATAAAAAATGAAATTGAATAAATAGTTAAGGGATGTGATGGTTAAGAGATGGAGGGTTGCAAGTGATGTCTCTTAGTTAAGAGATGGGGTGAAAAATACAGTGGGGCACATGAATAGTTAAGAGATGAGACGGTTAAGAGACGGATAAGAGACAGCGTTGCGGATGGTCTTATAATAACAAGAAATGACGGGAGTATATATTGTGCTCAAATTTGGACACCCGCAACGCGCACACTAAACAAAAGCATTATTGAGAGTGCACACACGAAAAGTGCTTACTCATTACGTCTTTTTTTATTTTGAGAAAATTAACATTTTTGTTAGATAAATGTAATTATAGGAGTAGTTGTTTGAGGTGTATTATAAATAAATTTTATTATTCGTGGAACAAATAGTTAATTGTATATAAAAGATGTATGAACTAAACTAATTTGACGATATTTAACTATAAGATGTTGGTGAAATCCGAACTTCATATATAGAATGGCGGCATGTTAGATAAGAAGTGACATGTATATTGTTGATATATGTAAGTGTCCTTATTGTAGTGATAGTCATATATCCTTATAGTAGTGATAGTTTCGTATAGGGGTGTCGAAACGGGTAGCGGGTATCGGGAAACCCTTAACCCGACCGCCACCCGCTACCCGACGACAAAGGGAAACGGGGCGGGATCGGGTAGTTTGTTTTAAATTTTTGCGGGTATGGGTATACCCGCTACCCGCGTGGGTATACTCGTTAAACCCGATAATACCCGTTATTTTTAAGGTTATGGTTTTAAAATATTTTATTTTAGTTAATTAGTTTCAAGTTTATATATAATCAGTTTATATTAAACTTTTGAATGGTGATTTAATTTTAGACATGCTTGATATTTCATACGTAGTCATATTATATTTAAGAGATGAGAAATCACCATATTTGTGCATAGTTAATAGTTGGAAATTATACAAATAGAACAAAGTAAAAAAAAATACAAATCTAAAATCATAGTGTAGCAACTAGCAACGATCTCAAAATCCATTCTAGAATTACAAACATGTACATAAAATTATTGTATTAGATGACTAGCATTGATGATAAGCGAAAACTAAAAGCATAATACCATTGAATAATTATAATACACAATTCGAAGTATGTCTACGGGTTTGGGTACCCGTAACTACGGGTTTAGGATACCCGATGCGAGTATCGGGTTACCCGTATAATTATACGGGTCAGAATTGGGTAGTATAATATTGCAATTTTCGGGTACAGGTACCCGCAAAATCGGGTTTGGGTATCCGCGGGTACCCGTTTTGACACCCCACTTTCGTATGAATGTCCCTTAAACTGAAATGAGAAGCTAGTCGTTTGAGAAATACATTTGTTTGGTTCGATGGAAGAGATAAAATTGAATATTACGAATGTTGTTCAATTTGATAGAGTCGATAACATACTTCATCCTCTTTTGTGACAATTTTGGTTAATTTAGGTTAATTCTAACTCAAAAACAATCTAAGGTAAATTTAATGGAGTATTGAATAACTGAACATTCTTAAATGAATTTTACCGTAAATGACTTAAATTATATCAATAAGTATGTATAGTTATATACACAATGCATGGTTATGCTTACAGTTCCAAGACAAATCGATTCATGGTACAATGTTTAGAATTTTTCCAAATTAAATAAGGGAGAGCACTGAAAATTTTAATGATCATCATATGGAAAACCACTTAAACCAAGACAGACTAGATTTCATTCATTAATGGAAAAACACTTAAACCAAGACAGCCTAGATTCATTAAATAATGGATACAAATTTATTGACATACTCTCACTTTGAAAATTAGGGACGTTTGTAATGTATTACTACTATTACCGATCAACACTAATTCCATTATTGAACAATTGACTAAACACCAACCAATTGTGTCACAGCACCAACATCTCATATTTTTAAAATTGTGGTTGTTTGTCATATAGTGTTTAATATATCGAATTAGCATTTGAATGATTTCTCATATGCTTACATGGCATGGCAATAGTGGGAATAGATTTGCTTTAGCTCATTTGTCGATATATAGATGCAAAATTCCTAAATAATGTAAGTATAGTCAATAAAGGCAACACCTAACTAATGAAAGTAATATATAGTTAAACATGAAATTTCAAATTTCATAATTGACCAAACATGAGCTGATGAGCCCATTGGCGGACACAGTAAGGGAGGGGAAGGGCTTAAGCCCCGCCCAAGAAGCATTTTTTTGTGTTTTTTTCTACTTTGAAAATTTTCAAATATTTCAAGTACTCTTATCTGCCCTCACCAAATTAATTGCGGCGAAAAATAAATCTTTAAAAGTTGAATGGAAGGAAGGGTTGAAATTTAAAAATAGTAGTTGTGTGCGTTCGTGAGGAAGGAGATGCAACTTTACTGATCTGTACGTTAAATAAAAATGGCTGACATAGCTTTTGGGGAAGAAGATGACTCAATTCCCAAAGTCAATATATAATACTCCTACTATAAATGATATTTTTAAATAGTGTTGTTTTAGCTTTATAAATTAGAGTAGTGCGTGTCTCACATTTTATAATTGGTTCATACTTCTATTTTGTAATTATGTTTGGTGATTAATTAAACTTTTAATTCATTTTCTTTTCAATTCAATTAAGTAAATAGCATTTTATAACAATTTTTAATATTTAAGTTAGTAGTATAAAAATTAAGAATGAAGATTGAAAAAAAATTCATGGATTAAATGTGTGTAATTGATTGAAAAATAATTGATCTTTACATAATTTAAGTTTAAGATGTCATGGTTAGAGTTTGTAATTATAGGATTAGAGTTTGAGGTGTTTTAATTGAAACTCTAATATTTTATTTGCAACGTATATATTTTTCTCATATATATATATATGCTATATATTACTAAAAGAATATTATCTCCGTCCGTGATATTCTCTCCGTCTGTGATATATTATTTAATTTTTATTATTTTATCTATTTTTGAGTTTTAAGAATTATTGAGAAAAATGAATGGAAATAATTAATGAAATTTATATAACACTTCCAGTTTATATATTAATTTTACGTAAAATTTGAGTAATGGAAGTTAATGAAATATGAAACTGAACTCCAAAAAGGAGAAGTATAATATGATATGGATATAATCATACTTTGACGACAAACTATAAGAAAATATGAGATATTATTCGCGGACAAGAAAATATATTCAGTTTAGCCCCTACCATAATTTTTTTCTGCGTCCGCCACTGGAGGAGGCTACTATGATGGAGTGACTGTTGAACAAGAGGCAAAGATTAATGGATCTTATGGCCCCATCATTTAATTGAGTTTATATAATTTTCAGGGTGGGTGGGCTTTTCAAGGATTTACTGATAGAGTAGTTTCCACTTGCATTATGTTTGGTTAAAATTTTGGCCTATTGACAGTGGACTTTCGTATGTTTGATTCAATATTGTGGTTGCATAAATAAAATTAAGAAATACTACCAATTGTATTGTGGTTTCATAAATAAAATTAAGAAATGCTACCAATTGTACACTTCACATTTTAAGGAGTAGTTCCCAATTAGGGATTGGAGTTAGAATCTTATTTAATTCCAAATTTGGGCCACTCCTGATGGGCCTAGTATAATGCAACATTCCAAGAACCCAAATAGAAATAAAAATATTAGCAAGCCCATACACACGGCGGAAAGGGCCCTGATCATAACGAATCACGCCGCCGGCAACTGCCGTAGATTAGTGCTGCTGCCCCCCGCCGGAATCATCATCTCTAGGTAGTTTTTTTAATGCTTTGTTTATAACTTCATGTTGAATGCAAATTGAAATATTGGATTTTCTGAAATTGGGAATGATATTATCAGTTATGGATGCATAATTTAAAGCATAATTGCATAGGATTTATCTACGCCTTATATTCTCGAGAAAATCGGGTTTATAGGGTAGTTTGCTTTTAAAATAACGTAAATGTACTCATTTTGTTATCTATTCCATATATGGGAAAACGCCACCCTCACTGGAGCGTTTATAAGTGAAGACGCCACCCACATTGGCGTTTTTCAATTTCGAACCGTATGTCGTCGTATTGTATTGAAATACAGTAGTTGTTAAAACACGCCAAGCAGGTTGCCGTGTTTTGAATAAAAACGCCTTCACCACTGGCGTGTTTCAATATAGAGAGATATTCAATACTGACGTGATTCAAGTTAAACCCGCCTTCCGCACTGGCGTTTTTCCAAGAGACACGCCAATGGAGTTGACGTCTCCATCCACAAACACGCCGACGGGGCAGGTGTGTTTGGCTTGAACCAAATATCAGTGGGAACTCTCCCATAAGCGTGAACCCTAATCACTTTCCCTCCCCCAAATGCGAAAAACCCTCCCTAAGGCAAACACTCTTTAAGGAAACCTTTGCTCGGGTCGACCCGGTGGTGGATTTGAGCTTGGAGATTTCGATTTTGGCTTATTCTTCTAAACATTAGTCTTCCTATTCGGTTAGTATGTCTAATTTTTGACTCATTCTTCCAAACATTAGTCTACCAATATTTGATGGATTGTTATGATAGTATATATTGTAGTGTAATTTATATAATTATTTGATGATTGTTACGGTATTATATGTTGTAGTGTAATTAATAGAAATATTCTGATGAATGTGAAAATAAAACATATTTATTTGTGTTTTACATTATTGCAGATAGTATGACGTGGTGTGTCAATTTATATTGGGGTGGAAAGATAATTCCCCGGATCAGTTATTTCATATGATCCTCCTTTTGCAAAAGTATTCATTATGTTGGATGAAAGTATTTCCTACGATAAGCTTGTGGAAACAATTTGTGAAAGGATGAGGATAAACACATTTGAAAACAAAGTTCAAATAGTATGGAGACGTCATATATTCTATGGATCTTCAGTCACGTTTATAGGTATGCTACTTGAAGAAGTATGCATGCCACTAATGTTTAGTGAGAGTATGGCTACGGGAGGTCAGATTGAATTATATGTTGAGTATTCGGCAATTACTCAACAAAATAGTCATCATCTCATAAGTTATGATGTTGGTACGTCTACAAAAGGCCAAGAACCATGTTTCGCTGCAACACAAGATTTTGATTTTGGAGGCGTGCATTTAGGGGACAATGACAATTGTGATGTAGTTGAGGACATAATAGGTCCTGATAAAACCGACTTTCTTGATCCACAATCACCTTATAATTCTGAAGATGTCGACCCGGATAGTACAGACTCAGATGGTGATCCGTCGGATGATGAACAATTTGTTGCTTCAAGACCATCCATTCAAGTTGGAGAAACAGCAGTTGAAGAAACAGTGGTTGGAGAAACAACAGTCGGAGGAAGAGCAGTACGAGGAAGAGTAGTTCCACAGTTCCCACAGCTTGGTATGAACTATTTTCGCACCTTACCAGGTCCATATGATAGTTTTGATCCAAAAAACTTTGAGTCAGCTGATCCCAATGTGCATTATTGGAGTGAAAAAGATCCGAGCAATGTCGGTTTGCATACTAAATTTAGAACGAAGTTGGAATTGAAGTCAGCTGTGACTTTTTGGCATTTGGAAAAAATCCGACAATATAAAGTTGTTGAAAGTAAAGGAAAGAGATGGCATACAGTTTGTAAGTGGCCACAAGGAAATCCGAATGATACCTCATTACCGAAATGTTTGTGGGAGTGCCGAGCAACATTGAGGAAGCATGATGAACACTGGCAAATTAGAGTGTTTAGCACTGCTCATACTTGCATGGGGGATCGTAATTATAATGGGCACGCTAATCTTTCGTCGGGTATGATAGCGTTGAGTGTTCGACATCAGATAGAAACGGTCCTTGCTACAAGGTAAAAGCAATTGTGGCGGATATTGAAAATAAATTTCATGTGAAAGTTAGTTACAAGAAAGCATGGTATGCTCGGAGGACAGCTATTGAGCTTGTATATGGTTCGTGGGAGTGGAATTTCAAAGTTTTACCAGCTTATTTGAATGAGTTGCAAAGACAAAATCCTGGCACAATTGTCGAATGATTGCATGATGACAGATTAAGCAACGGTATAAACAAGGTTTTCAAGTACATATTTTGGGCTTTTGGTCCAACTGTGGAGGCTTTTCAACTATGCAAACCAGTTTTAACGGTTGATGGAACTCATCTACGTGGACGATGTCGAGGTAAAATTCTTATTGCCGTTGGATTTTATGCTAATAAGAAATGTTTGCCTATTGCATATGCCATTGTTGATGAGGAAACCATATAAAGTTGGAATTGGTTTATGGAACGTATTAGACTTCATGTAGCCAAGCATGAGATATGTGTAATATCTGATAGGCATGTGTGAATCATAGATGCAATGAATTCTCCCATATGGAAAGAAGAACCCAATGTCGGTCATCACAGATTTTGCTTGGTAGATGTTAGAAAGATTGTGCTGCAGAATCACAAAGGTATCATGGTCAAAAGACTTGTTTAGAAAATGGGTATTGCTACTAAAAAGCACAAATTAAAGAACAGACGTCGTTTACTTCGAGACGTCAACAACGAGGCTTTGTAGTACCTTGATGCCGTGGAGTTAGAAAATGATGAAAATTAAGCTTAGAAAATGAATTAGTGAACAACTTACGCGATTGCACATGGTACGTAGTCTATATGCTCGGGATTTAGCATCCTCGGTCTAATATTTGGGATTCTCTCCTAAGCCCACAGCTGTAACAAAGTTAAAGCTCCCCCGACATCGGTCCTCCTACCAACGACAGTTTCACATAAATTGTGGTACACGCAAGCAAGCGTCGCACCACCCCAGCTATAGGTAGAACATCGTTCTACATCCATGAAAAATTGCACGTAGAGGAACGGAATTTTATTTCCGGTGGCGTTCGGGATCATCAGACCATCAAGTAATAGCAGACAATAGATACGAGCCCGCTGAACATATATGTAGTCATCGTGCTCATCATTCAGCTCAATCCTCAATTGTTTTGATAAGCTTGTCTACTTCCAAACTATTTCTTTCAACTCCATCGCGTCTGGTATAAATCCTAGAAAATCCAAACACACGTCCTTCCAATATCCCACATCCTTCGAGGGGATGTAACCCGTCACAGCCTCTCTGTCAACTTTGAGGCCCCATAAGACCTCCACGTCTTCCAATGTCACAGTCGCTTCACCGACTGAAAAGTGAAACGTGTGAGTCTCTGGCCTCCAATGTTCAATCAATGCGGTGATAAGATGGTGGTCAATGTCCTTTGGTTGACCACACCTCAATATACCGCCGAATCACATCTGGTCCACTACTGCCAAAACACGGGGATGTATGGGAACATCCCAAATGATTCCTTCAAATCTTCGGCAGCGTACGTCTTCTGATGGAACTCCTGCCCATATATTATTAGAGACGTGTTGTCTCTGAAAATACAATATACATCAACCTAACAATTTCAATAAACCAAATATTGAACCCAAATAAAACCCAAATAAATCAAAACCCACATAAACCAAATCAATTTGCCCAATTTTTAAGCTACAACAACCCTAGGGTTTAGGTTTATAATCAAATTTATACTCTAGCTAAACACCAATATTTCAACTATCTCAACAATACACAAATTCACTTAAACCCAAACAATACAACATCAATTTACAAACCAAATAAACCTAAATAACAACGGTATTCAATTACTCTAATATTGTAAAAAATAAGCATATTAACCGGGAAATTTATCAAATACGGGGAAGAATAGCACCGATTGATGGAGTGAGGGCCAAATCACCGATTTTGGGGAGGAGAAGATGAAAAGGGCGACGATAATTTGATGTGTGTGCTGTGTGGACCCGTTTTTATTTGTGAGGGACCGAATAATTCAAAAGATAATGTTTTGGACCAAAATCAAAAAAATCGCAATATGTTAAGAACCAAAATGAGCCTTTAGTCATATTTTTTTTACAAACATATGAAACATTAATAGCAATTGGCGCAAGTTGTTGGTTGGCCGTATTTCCCACCCATTGGCAAGAGATCGAATCCTAGCAGCAACATTTTATTTTTATTTTAAATTCGGTTACATCGGTTAACCGGAACCGAACCTACCCGAATTCGGTTAGGAATCGAACCGAACCGAATCCATTTCAGTTCTGGCTCCGGTTCTTCATTTTCAGTCAATTGAGGACTCGGTTAACCGATCGGCCGACCGAATTCTCTGCCCCATAAGTCACCCAATTGTGATTTTTTCACATCAATGTTACTTTTTAATCATTCTTCTATCTACGATATTGAATTTTCAAAATAGTCTTGTAACAAGTACTAATTGATTTTCTTGTTACCAATTTATACATTTTTGCATGGTCATTTTTCTTTTAAAATTCATTTTAGTTGCAACCAATCAATTTATCTTACACCCATGTAACAAGACTCCAGAAAAGGAATATTATCGAACAAATCAAATTCCAAAACTAATGCCATTTTCAGCAATATGAAAAATATCAATAATACAATTAAAAAGGGGGAAAAAATCAAAACAAAATCTCAATATTAGAAAGATAGAAAAAAAGCTCCGAAATTAAAAAACTACGTAAATATACTAACTTGAAGGATGGAGGTGGTATAAGAATAAGAGATTGCCAAGGCATGAGAAGAAGCCAAGATGAAGGACCTTCAGTTACGGAGCCCGATACCAAAATGAAACCGGCCAGTTTTCTGATCATTGAATGCATACTCGAGCCTCAACGGACCCAAGGGAGAGTCCACACGGACGCCTACACCGTACCCATATCCACTTCCGGGCTTATTTCTTGCCCCAGCAGGATCACCTGATAGCAAGACACAAAGTGTGGCGATTGCACAAAATGAGAAATGCAATTACAATAAACAAGAAACCTAGTAAAATATAGCCAAACCTGGAACAGTCGGTCCTGAACCAAGATCAGTTCCATAGTCAGCGAATATGGCCGCTTCTAGAGGCCCCGTCTGCAAAGAGCAACCATAAATTACTGCACAAATACTCACTGGTTGGTAAGGAAGGGACTCAATGGAAACGTTTCTGGTAGGGCTAAAATTAATAGACGACGAAATTCCAAGCAGATTCAGTTGCAGAGCTAATAATATGGTTGATGATGCTATATTGTACAGCAATTCAGCAGCAAACACTAAGTAGTTTCAAAATCAAAGTTCCAAAACTTACCACTGGTAATGATATTTCTCCACTTCCAACCACATATGAGCGACCTGATCCAACAGCTCCTTCTTCGTATCCTCTAACGCTGTTGGTTCCACCAATCGGAAATGCTTCATGAGGGGGGAATTTACCCATAACATGGCCACCGGACAAGCTATTAAAAACATAAAGGTGATAGTCACATGTGACACAGATATCCAAAATCAGCAGTACTGGAAAGTTTCCATAGCAAAGATTAACTAAAGCAACCATCTTACCAAAAGAGAAATTTAGCAGGTCCCACAGAAAAACCCTGCCTGGAGCGAGCATTTACTCTGTTGAAAACTAGCCACTCTGGAGACAAAGGGATTCCCTGGTCCATGTTCACGACACACTGCATTTTGCCAATGTTGCAAGAGTTACTTGAATACTAATATTTGTGAGAGGACAGTCAATGCAAACGTGAAGCAACTGACCATAGTAGAACCTGGATCACCAGAGCCAGTATATACAGTCTCAAGTTTAGCAAGTAACATATTATCATGAGAGTTTCCGCTGCAGCAAAGAACAACAGTTCCCAGTATGAATAGATTTGACTGCAGTACAATGTGTACACTTAAGGGGCACTTAATTTGAGTGACATGATGGATTGATAAAAATAACGCAAGTTAAATCCACTGTTTTATGATGGACTTTGATGGATTGATTAAATTTGAACTTCTTTGGCCATCTTATCCTTCAAATGCTCAATCCAATGTTTTATCAATCTATCCTATCACTCAAAGTAAACGCCCCCTTACTTAATTTTGGAACCTAGAAACTACATTAGCCAACAAAATACATACCTTGCTGTAAGTGGACTGCCAAAGAAGTCCCTTATAATAGGATTTCCCTTTTCATCATGAGCACCCGCACGCTGTAACAATGAATTGGTTAATCTAATGAAATCCCCTTATTAGAGTTGTATCATTAACTGTGAGACATCTATAACGGCGCATGTTTGAGAAAGAATTGCAAAACTATTCATTTACTCCCATACTCAGGGATCCTTAAGACACAGATTACTAAACCATACTACCATAGACATGAAGCAAAAATAAAAAATTAGTAGTAGAATTAATGGAATCTTTAAATTATTAATATGATCCAGAAAGACAAAACAGGAAAAGGGAAACAAAAGGAATGTTATGTAATCCACACACAAATTCTCATAATGATACCTGAAAAACAAGTCCAGCTGTTCCATTCCACTTTGGCCTGAATGGCCTACTATACTCAATTCCAGCCGTGACACGCCCAACTGTAAGACCAGTGTTATTGGGTTGGTTTCCATGGACTAGAGTTCCCGGGGTTCTTGAATTCTGAAAGTGTTTCAGAATAAGTTCATTTGGTACAAATAGGATTTATAAGCTAAAGTTACCTGTATCATGATTGCTCTTGACGTCCTCTTATCATCTCCTTCAATCCAAGGATCAGTGTAGTTCATCCTAAAAATGGAATCAATTTGCCCCCTCTCTAATGATAGATTAATTTTCTGGTTCCGTCCAAAGAGGTTCTTGTGGTATATTGCTATGCTGAAAACAAACACATAATAAGGATACATAGTGAAAATTCAAATACCATGATATGTTAATGGAACATTACATTTTACTATTGGATTAGATCATCAGAATATCGTTAAAAACCCTAAAAATGGAAGAGATTTTTTTATAACAAACTGCAAAGTGCTAGTTGTTACCTTCCTATCAGTCCAGCTAGAGGCCCACTTGTTATTCTGCAAAGTAAATCAATGTGGATGATGTTAGCAACAAGAGGAAATAAAACGCATAAGAATTCTGCCAACAGCATAAATTGCATATTTTACATACCCACTTGATATTCCACCACCTCCAGAAATTCCTCCTCCGCTCTTACGCTCAACAACGTTCATTGCTAAATCAACCTTGCCAATTTCTAAGCGTTGGCGACATTAAAACACGGAATAAATTATGCACCTTAATATATGGAAGCAGACTCACTAATCACTAAACAAAGCATCAAATGGCATTTACCACTAGATGGCTGAGGAATAATACTAACATCATCCATGACACCCATTGCCAGCACTGTATCAACATCTCTTTTCCCCTGAATCATACTGTAGACCTGCATAGCCCAAAAGTGTAAGATTCAATTTCCAAACAAGAATATAAAAAATTAAATAGAAATCTCATCATTCAGTTCATTTTCAACTCCAATTTCTTAAAGGGGCTCTGATATTTCCCACTAACCAGAGAATTAAAGTTTTTTTTGAAAATACCTGTCCCTTCTTGGTCGTAAGTTGTCTGAGTATTGTTTCTGGCCTTGTTTTTCCAACAGTTGGCTCACCACTAACCATAAATAATGGAAGTCAAGAGATCACAAAATAACATACATCTTCACTTAATATGTAATTACTGAAAACACGAGTTACATACGTCTTATCAAGGAAACGTATGGAGATATCATTGACCTCTGCTTCTGAGGCTTGTAACTTAATAATACCTCCTGAAAGAATCTCTACTCCTGAAACCTGATAAGAGTGATACATATCAGGAAGTCATAGTTCAAACTATACCATAGCAAAAAAGCAAGATTACTGCCCACGGACACGGAGAGGCATCGTTACAATCTAGCCTCCGAGATATAAAGAGCAAACAACATAACTAACCATGCCAAAAAGACCTCTTTCCATGTACCAATTGTCGATGGAGTTTATCACTTCGTCTAGACGCCTGACATTAACAACTTTTCCTGCATAACTTGACACACCAACGGGAGCAGGTCCAACATCAGAAACATTGAGAAGTGGAGGGGCACCAATTTTCGAGTAAAAAGTAAAAGCACGAGAAAAACGCACCATATGCATCACGAAATGCATCCTCTATAAACTTAGCCGGAAGAACATTAGCTCCTTCACACACCAACCCTTGAAACTCTTGGTTTTGTTCTACCTTATAAACGATATACATTGAAAGCAAAGCTATTACAAACTACAATATCCATCAGATAATCGAAATGAAAAACAGCAAACCAAAGTGACCAAATACCTGAAAAATCAACCGAATTCCATCGCGGGTGTCCACGGCGACGGGCATGCAAGACATGAAATACCCACTGGCGATAATTCGGTGTACATCTTCCTGCACCTCACGAACCGTAAGGGCCGAATTCGCGCGGGAAGCTTTCAAAGCGTTGAGAGCTTCGGCTTCCAAGTCCTTCCTCTCGAGCTCTTCCCCATCCTTGTTCCTCACCAACACCTCGCTGATTAGAACCCTCTCTTCCTCAGTGGCGCGAGTGCTGCTCACGTTCTTCGACTGAGTCACGGACCCCGCCTCATCTCCGCCTTTCGACTGCGCCGGCGCAGGTGCCGAGTCGGACAAGGCTAATGCGGCGGAGCAGAAGAGTGGGGGTTTGTTAAAAGCCGCGTTGAGAATGTGATTCTTCTTGACAAAAGGTTGGTTTTTTAAGAATTGGGAGATGAAATTGATCGGCCGGGAATCGGCATTGAAATCAAAATTGAAGTTGAAATTGAAGGGCAACTTGGCAAAATTGCTGCGCGCGGAAGAAAAGAGGTTGTGGCGGCGGGGAGGCGGGGAGAACGGCGGCAGTTTAACGGCGGAGGAGATGAAGCGAACCTCGTCGGTTTTGGTCATATTCGGCGGCGAAATTGCGGAACCCTCTTTGGATTTGGAGGGTTTAGAGGGTTTTACCGATTTCGGTTAAGCTGCGGAAGCAATTTCTACATGTAATCCGACATTTTCACTCTCAACTAGGATTTTGAGCTATCACTATGTGCAGAAGCCCAATGACAGTATAAAATTTCCTATTTTACGTCTTTAAATTTAAATTTAAATTTAAATACTACTCGTCTACTCCACATACTTAAAAGATTCATTTTCAAACTTCACAAAATTGATCATAATTTATCTAAATTTAATGACTTAATATTTCAATTAATTAGTTATTATTCATTGTTTTTTCCTCTTTTTTTCATGATTTTTCCAGATGTGTTTCAATTTGTGTAAAAATTTATCACCAATTCAAATTCACTATAAAATTCACAAACTAGAGATAGACCGGTAGAACATGTATGCCCACGAAAGAAGATTATGGTTTCAAAATTGAAACCATCGGTCCGATTATGAGCCGAACTAAGAGTTCCGGTTTAACCATGCCTCCGACATTTATTTTGTAATTGAGATCACTTCCAGTATCATATTTGTCTATCATTTGGAGCTATATGATGCGAAGCATATTTCCTATACTTTCCCCCCTAAACTACACACTTTTATGTTAATTATAACTCATCAAGTTGTATTTGTATTGAAGTTTAGGAGGGTTGGAAGCTGGAAGTTCGCCGGGTGAAATTGGCAAAGCATGCAGAGATCAGAAACTACGCCCGGTCGGGCGATTATGAGCTTCAAAACGCCCGGTCGGGCGAAACGCGTAAAAGCATGAGGAGAGTCCAGAAAGTTCGCCCGGTCGGGCGATTCTTCAAGACACAAAACGCCCGGTCGGGCGTTTCCCGCGAGCCATCCAGAAGCCTTTCGCCCGGTCGGGCGATTATCCCTTCTAATTTCGCCCGGTCGGGCGTTTGGTGGTTCAACTGCATTTCAGCAGTTTTCTCAGCAGTTTTGCTGGGAAATAAAAAGAAAAAGGAAACGGATGGTGAGGGGGGAGAGATACATAGAAAAAGACAGAGGGAGAGAAAGGAGGAGAGGAAGAAGAGAAGGAAGGCATTCCGACCATTATTCCAACCATCAATTCCCGAATCCCGACTCCACTCGAAGAGAGCCACACACCTATGGTTTTGTTTCTACATTCTACTATGTGTATAGGCTAGACTCTCTTTGTTGCTCCAAGTTGTAATCTAGGCTTGTGCATTTGTTTTAACACCTTGAATCGTATGTTCGATACCAACAATGTGTTTGATAATTAAAATGCTACGTTTTTTGCTAATGATGTAGTGTTGTTAAATCTTAACTATCGTCTCTTTAACATAGCTTAGGATTGATCGTTTGTTGGTATGCTATCGATTTAGAACTGTTCAGGGGATAAATTGATAGTGGATTAGGTAAGTAATTATAGTAGACGACGTTTGTTCCCGCGCGTCTGCAGGAATTAAATGTCGTTGAAAGCTGGTTCATGGAACAAGTGTTCAGCTGACTGTGAACTATACGTCGTAGACATGTTCAGTGCACGCGATTAGGTTGATAATTCTAATCCCGTCATATGGTTCGTTGTAATGGTGTGTAACAACGCAAGCTTAGAGAGCAACTTGGAGTGACTTGTCTTTCACGTGTTAAAAACCTCACTTTAGTAGCTTAAGTTAGTTAACCTTCTCAAAATCAAAACAAAATCTTTACATGCTTTGTGTCGTCTTATTAAGTGTAAGCAATCTCGTCTCCCTGTGGATCGACACTCGAAATACTACTACGATACTGTATTCTTGCAGTAGTGTAGTATTATTAGAGTTTAAATAATTGAACTTGATAATCTTTATACTTTGTTTGAGAACTCTAAAATACCGCATCAAGTTTTGGCGCCGTTGCCGGGGAGGCAATAGCTTGTTTATGCTTAATTGTTTTAGTTTTTATTTCGTTTTGTTTGATTTTTCTTTTTGAGTTTTTTAGGTACATTGTTCGTGTTCTACGGTGTGATAGCCATCTACCACGTCCGGACTTGAAGACGAAGGAGTGTATTATTTTAGGTAATATTTAGCTAACTCTTAGTTTAGTTTGTAGGTAGTTTAGTTTTTCACTTAAGCACACACTTTTGATAGTACTTACCCCGAAGTTGTCGAGAGGTCTCGCTTTCGGTAATAGGAATATTTTGTGCTTGTGCTTGGTGTATTTTCTGTTGTGTAGGTAAAAAAAAAAAAAAAAGTGAATGCACACGCGATCACAGGGTACACCACCGTTTGGACTACTCTGTTATCAAAGAAGGAAAGGGTCAGGAAGTTCAGCCGGGTTTGAAATTCAACAGGATTCGCCGAGTCCAATCAGAGATAACCCATTGTTTGAAAGTAGTGACAGTGATCTAGAAGCTGAGTCGATGGCCGACAATAATAACAACAACGCTGTCCCACCACCTGGAGGAAGGTTCGGTGACACTCTTAGGTCGGGAGTCGACTTTCTAGGAGAATTCGCCTACGCGAATGACAACGTGAACATTCCTCCTCATTACATTAGCTTGGTGAACGGGGGAAATCTCTTCCATGGGCGAGACGATGAGGATCCGATGAGCCACCTCAACGCGTTCTATGAATTGACGAACTCTCATCGACCCCCGAATGTGGACCATCATCAGATTAAGAGGGCCTTATTCCCTTTCTCACTGAGGGATAAAGCACGGGCGTGGTATGATTCTATTCCGGGATACAACATAGCCACATTCCAAGAGTTGAAGATGTTGTTCCTCTTGGAATATAACTCTCCGATGAAGATTGAGAAGTTGAGAGAGGAGATCACTACCTTCCGACAGAAATATGATGAGTCTTTTGCGGAAGCGTGGAAGAGGTTCACTGAATTGCTTAGGAAATGCCCGAGCCATGGTCTTGCTCCAGGGCATGAGCTACTCAAGTTCTACAAGGGACTCAATAATGAAGGCACGGGCTTGGTGACTGCAGGCTCTAATGGGAACTTGGACGACTTAACTCACGAGGAAGTGAGAGCCCTGTTCCAAAGGTTGGCGAACAACCAAAGGAATTGGCATAATCCAAGAAGAGCGGCTGAGAAGGTAGGAGATACATTTGGTGCTACCAAAGATGCGGAAAGAGTGACAGCCATTGAGGCTCAATTGGCGGACATTAGTACCCAGATGTCTTCAATGACGAAAGCAGTGAAATCTCTTCACCTAACTCCTCAACCTCAAGCAGTGACCGTTATGAAGTGTGGGTTGTGTCAAGGTGGACATCACACTGATCAATGTCCAAGTCTTCAAGGGCCACCAGTGGAGGACGTGAACTACATCGGTAACCATCATCAAGGTTTCAACCAAAGCAACCAATACAACAATCAGCAGAATTGGAGGCCTCAATAAGCAACCTGGAATCAAGCTGGTCCTAGCAACACTTCGGGGACTCAATGGAGGAACAACACTCAACCTCCGGGTTATGAGAAGAAGCCATCAGTCGAGGATCAATTGGGACAGATTCTCTCGTTTATGACTAAGAGTCAAAAGGAGAATGACTACTTCAAAGAAAAGACCGTGGAAAAATTTGGGCAGTTAGAGGCTACATTGAGGAATCTTGAGACTCAAATTGGGCAGATTGCTACAGCATCTCACACAAGAATTCCTAATGCTATCCCGAGTGATACGGTGCCCAATCCTAAAGGTTTTGAACAGTGCAAGTCAGTTAAGTTAAGAAGTGGAAAGGATCTTGAGTCTCCAATCATGCTAGATGCACAAAATGGCTCGAACATCTTGCACGCAGGGGCGGACAAGTTGTTTGGCTCACAAACCTCGCACGCAGGGGCGGACGAGGGGATTGAGTGGGCTACTACCGAAGCTAGGGAATGTCAACAAGAAAAAGAAGAGTCAACCATGAGTGATATCCACAAGAAGAATCCACTAAGTCCGGCAATGGACCCGAAGTGTCCATTTAATTTTCCAGATTTTATCCCGCCACCACCTTTCCCAGTCGAGAATAAGAAGAAGGGTAGGAAAATAATTCAAGAGAAAGGACTCGATTGGATGATGAACATTATCAGGAAAGTTAATGTAGATGTGTCCCTGGTGGATTTGTTCCTACACTTTCCTAAATTCTCCAAGTTTTTTAAGGATCTTATTGCGAAAAAGGAGAAGATACAAGACGATGGTGTGGTGATATTGAGCGCATTTTGCTCACAATTTGTGAAGGGAAAGATGCCGGCAAAGAGAAGAGACCCTGGAAGTTGTGTGATCCCATGTGAGATGGGAGATAAGAAGTTCCCAAAGTGCCTACTTGATCAAGGCTCGGGAATATCATTGATGGCTCTGAAAACCGCACGGTCAATCGGTCTAGAAGCGAGGATTGAACCAATCGACATTGACCTACAATTGGCGGATCATTCAATTGTGAAACCAAAAGGTATCATCGAGGATGTCTTGGTGAAGGTTGATAGATTTGTACTCCCGGTTGACTTCATTGTCCTAGAGATGGAAGAGGACAAGGATATGTCTATCCTATTTGGTAGGCCATTTTTAGCAACCGGTGATGTTGTGATAGAGACCAAGACAAATACGGTCATGTTTCGAGTAGATGGAGAGAATGTGGTGATCAAGCAAGAGAAGGCGGGGAAGCGCCTATTGGAGCCTGGATAGAGGTAGACAAGGATGAAGAAGGTCGAGCCAACGACTATAAACAAAGGCGCTGATTGGGAGGCAACCCAAGTTTTTTTTGTTTTTATTTTTGATTTCATATGTTAGAGGTTTTGTTTGCTCAATTCTTTCCTCTAACATTTATTTTGAATTGAGTGTTTCTTTTTGTAGTTTTTGTTCTTTTTGTAGGAGCAACTGGGAGTTAGGATTGGAGCTTAGGAGGAAGCACACCTGCAAAGGATTTTTACACCCACCCTCCCACCCGACTGCACTATGGATATCATGCCAAGTTTGGGGGAGTACTCTGTCCATTTACTTTTTATGTTCTTCTTTGCATGCATTGAGGACAATGACGCATTCAAGTTTGGGGGGGTTGTTTGAAGTTGAATGATTTTTATGCATGATGCATGTTTTTTTTTTGGGTGTATTATATGCTAAAATGTTTTGAATTTATGTATTTGACGGGTGCATGTTAGATCTTCGGCTTTCTGGTTGGGAAATTGTGCTTAATTTTACTTGAACTTTGAAGCCTAGGATGAATGGAATGGGTGCATGAATCTATTTGAAAAGCATGTCGTGATTACATCCGATTTCTTGAGTTGAGGAGAGTATGAAAATCGCATGACTTGTGGAAATTATTCTGGATTCATTTGCTTGATCGAGTGAAGTGCTTGCGTTCGTTTGTGTTAACGATTTGGGAGGATAAGGCACTAGGATGAACTCTATGGCCAAATGATCACATGCCTAGTCCATCACATGATCCCCTAGAAGCCACCTTGAGCTTACTTCTTTATTCTTTGTGTAAACACTTAGCCAAACACTTAGCCACTGAAAAAAGCCTAATTTTAGCCTCATCAATTGACCTTGCTACTATTTGGGTGCTAAATACAAGTTGAGCTTGGTGTTTTGAGTTGTGAGTGTGGGGGTGGTGGACTGTAAAGAGTAGACTTCTCTAGACTTGATGTAACGTGAAAAGAATGAAGTTCTTAAAAAAAAAAAAAAAAAGACGACCTCCAAATTCGCAAAAGTCGAGGTCTTTACAAAAACAGAAAAAGAAAAAGAAATAATAAGTTGATGAAATAAAGATAGAGCTTCGACAATTGTTTGATGTAATCTTGTCTAGAATAGATCTCAAGTTTGGGGGAGTGTGAGTTGGGTTGTAAATTTTTGGTTGTTCGATCGTTGGAAGGATGTTGTAGGAGGGAAGATTTTGGCACTCAAATGTGTAGCCTTTGAGCTCACTATCCATACTTATCCTACCTCGTCCCTAGCCCCATTACAACCTTGAAATAAGACCTTGGACCTAATCGTTGATGTTTGTGGATGTGTGTAAATAGCTTGGTAGAGTTAAAGAAGTTCGGTTTGAAATCTGCGAGTCTATGTGATTAGTAGTGCTTGATGAGTCAATGATGACGGTTTGAGTTGTTTGATCGTATGCTCGGACTTACTTTGAAGTGCATCTTGACTTGAAGTTCTAGGGGGATGAGTGATTGTTCTTGAGAGTGGGAAATCTCGATTGGAAATGTCGGGGGTTTAGATCTTGTCACTCACGTCCCTACATGATTCTTGTTGATGAAAATCTCTTTGCGGGTTAGACTTGGTTGAGTTTTTTGTGCTTAAAATGTATCTTGCTCGGGGCGAGTAAGAGCTTAAGTTTGGGGGTATTTGATGCGAAGCATATTTCCTATACTTTTCCCCCTAAACTACACACTTTTATGTTAATTATAACTCATCAAGTTGTATTTGTATTGAAGTTTAGGAGGGTTGGAAGCTGGAAGTTCGCCGGGTGAAATTGGCAAAGCATGCAGAGATCAGAAACTACGCCCGGTCGGGCGATTATGAGCTTCAAAACGCCCGGTCGGGCGAAACGCGTAAAAGCATGAGGAGAGTCCAGAAAGTTCGCCCGGTCGGGCGATTCTTCAAGACACAAAACGCCCGGTCGGGCGTTTCCCGCGAGCCATCCAGAAGCCTTTCGCCCGGTCGGGCGATTATCCCTTCTAATTTCGCCCGGTCGGGCGTTTGGTGGTTCAACTGCATTTCAGCAGTTTTCTCAGCAGTTTTGCTGGGAAATAAAAAGAAAAAGGAAACGGATGGTGAGGGGGGGAGAGATACATAGAAAAAGACAGAGGGAGAGAAAGGAGGAGAGGAAGAAGAGAAGGAAGGCATTCCGACCATTATTCCAACCATCAATTCCCGAATCCCGACTCCACTCGAAGAGAGCCACACACCTATGGTTTTGTTTCTACATTCTACTATGTGTATAGGCTAGACTCTCTTTGTTGCTCCAAGTTGTAATCTAGGCTTGTGCATTTGTTTTAACACCTTGAATCGTATGTTCGATACCAACAATGTGTTTGATAATTAAAATGCTACGTTTTTTGCTAATGATGTAGTGTTGTTAAATCTTAACTATCGTCTCTTTAACATAGCTTAGGATTGATCGTTTGTTGGTATGCTATCGATTTAGAACTGTTCAGGGGATAAATTGATAGTGGATTAGGTAAGTAATTATAGTAGACGACGTTTGTTCCCGCGCGTCTGCAGGAATTAAATGTCGTTGAAAGCTGGTTCATGGAACAAGTGTTCAGCTGACTGTGAACTATACGTCGTAGACATGTTCAGTGCACGCGATTAGGTTGATAATTCTAATCCCGTCATATGGTTCGTTGTAATGGTGTGTAACAACGCAAGCTTAGAGAGCAACTTGGAGTGACTTGTCTTTCACGTGTTAAAAACCTCACTTTAGTAGCTTAAGTTAGTTAACCTTCTCAAAATCAAAACAAAATCTTTACATGCTTTGTGTCGTCTTATTAAGTGTAAGCAATCTCGTCTCCCTGTGGATCGACACTCGAAATACTACTACGATACTGTATTCTTGCAGTAGTGTAGTATTATTAGAGTTTAAATAATTGAACTTGATAATCTTTATACTTTGTTTGAGAACTCTAAAATACCGCATCACTATACTTCTTTATCTTCCTCCTTAGTTCATGTTCTAGTAGTTATTTACCAGAAAAATTACCATTAATAATTATTTAGTTGGACAGCTAATCTTTTCAAATCCATAAAAATCTAACCTGCAAAAAGAAGCGGCAAAGAAGAATTCAATCAAATAAAAGACAGTTAATAACGTCCATCTATATTACGAAATCGAAAGAAATGAAGGTTATTCAGAATTTATAGCAATATTTCAATGCCCTAATTGCAGCCTTATGAAAAGCTGCCACCTTAAACAACAAGAACAAAATATAAACAAGATCTTTGCCAACATACACATCCAACATTTCCACTGCAAGTCAGATTTAACCTACAATTACATCAATCTCGAATATCAGTCCAAATAATGACAAACTCTACATGTTTTTTCAGTAGCTGTTAGGCCTTGGCTGAGCTAAAGCACTTTATTGCACAGGAGACGGACAACAAACGTTCAGCTTTTCTTTAGTTTAGCACCGTAAAAGACAAGTGTGGGGCCGTGGTTCTACCTGTGACGAGCAGCATCGATCCTAGAGTCGCCCACTCTCCATCAATACCAGTGCCAGGTTCATCTTGACACAACATATCATCAGAATTGTAGTTTGTTCCATGTATTAGTCATCCTTTTTTTGTTCTGCGGGGACAGAAGAGTTGGTGCCCCCTTCAACAGAAAGGTTCCCCTCAGTCGCTTGTGTGGATTGCGATTTATTGGCAGCAGAGTGTCTTGCATCATCAGGGGATTCTCCACTTTCAGTCTTGGTGGCATCTGCAGGCTCATCGGTGGAGGCTGGGGAAGCAGCCGGTTTGTCGGGTTGATCCACTAATTCCACCTGCAGTTCACCATTGGGTAAAGATGGGAGTTGGTCTGCATCAGATGAGTTGGCGGTATTTGAGAGCGGAGGGTTTTCAAAGGAATCGGAACTCTCCCTCCACTTGACCCACTCGGTTGGTTTGTCAGATGAACTTGTCTCACTTTCTCCGGGACCATCCAACAATTCAGTAGGCATGTCATCAGCAGCATGTGATTTCTGTTCAGAAGGTTCAGATACGGCAGTATCTGCCAAGTCCTCATCTTCCTCGACAACGACATTATCAGCTCCTCCAACATCATCATGACCTTCAGTGTTGGGGGATGAAGAAGCAACAGGAGCAGTGTCACGCTCACCAGCGGTTCTCCCATCTTCAAATGCAAACCAATTGGAGTTTGTAAACAGAGATCCACTGCAAACAAGATAAAAAATCAACTTGAGCTCTTACTAGTTTGCTAAAGAAAATATTTAAATTAATATCCGATGAATATTCAGATATATTCCTTTAATGGAGACAAAAACGTGACCATCAACTTTCATCAATCTTTGAACTCGTGGAAGAAAATTCAACTGTGCAAGTTCAACTACTTACTTGTCCTGGTTATCGCCCAACCTAAGTGAAGAAATAACAACTTCAGCTGATTCATCGTCAAAGTAAACATCCTGAAAAAGTTATTTTAGGAACATAATTCAATAAAGATTAAATTTGATGATGTTGATATGATAAAATAAAAGGACAGAAATATGATTACTGATGGTTGTGCATAAGAACTTGGCACAGATATAAGTCAAAGATAGAGAGAGAAGAATATAGCAGAAACTAAATTCTCAAGGTATTCAATGCCGATAAATTTCTTTATATGACACCCAATGAGGACCCATCTACGAGTCACTAAATAGGACTAATAATCAAGACATAATTCACAGTCATATGAATACCTCATCATCCCGCTCGATAGAACCCTGAGCCTGCAAAAAAACAAACAAATAAACTATTAAGCCAATGGTACATTTTAGCCTTTTAGAGCATCTATTTTACTTCTAATCTTCCGGAGAGAACCAATGATAAAACAGAACAGTAGCAGATAAATAACTAAAACAAACCTCCTCAATGCCATCATTACTGTAGATTCCATATTGGAAGGCCTGGCTCAAATTATTCGCCAAGGCTGCAACATCATAATCTCTATCTTGGTAATCATCTTCATCACTATCTCTATTCCGATCATGAAGTGCAGTGGGCCTCCTGCATAACCAGAAACAATGCCGCATCCATTACATGAGTTTGAGATTTAGCTAACTCGACTATGCAATTTCAAAATGCTGTAGTCCAAGGGAATAATGCTGAAACAAGACGACCATATTCAAAGAACAAGAGTCAACATGGGCATAGATGCAACTATGAGCAAAGCCACTTAGGGTAGTACCAATGCAATAACTCAGTTTCTCATGCATAGTCCATTTAGCAAATAACTATATCCCTCCATGCAAAGATGAAGAGACCCAAATTATTAACACTAACCCGCACGCCCACTGGTGGACATTCTCCACAGCGTTTCGCTTAACCAGGACATTTGTTTGCCAATCAACCCAATCACTACTCTCCTGCCAATGAAACGGTAACAAATAACTTTCTAAAAAAATGTATCAGAAACTCAACAACATTGGTGCCAAGCAAGATTCAAAATATACTGAAAGATTGCCATTAAAAGTCTCCCTACAAGGGCCCACACAAGGATACAAACAAAGCTACTTGTTAAGATATATAGGTACCAGAAAAAAAAAAGGTCATAGAAAGAAAGAACAAAGGCCATTTAAAAGTTACGAAAGCATAACAGTACATCTTGGAGATAAGTTTAAGCCAACAGACAACTATGCCGCCTTCCAGTTGAAGATAGCCATTAGCCAGGAGACGGGTGTTTGAAAGCAGCTGTGAAAACTAACAGAAAAATGCAATAATAGACAATCAATAAAGATTGGACAAACCTGCAGAAATGTCTGCATGTCACTGTTGCTATTCCCCAATTGGACAAGTTTATTAGCAATTCGGGTTAGGTGACCAATATTCCCTATCCTGGGTGGTTCTCTTCCCTCCGCAGATACAGTAGGCTGCAAATACATTGATAAAGTTCAATTTTAAGGATGATTTTATTCTTTACCCCATATATAGAAGCCCAAACAATAAAAAAAAGGCAAGGGAGCAAATGATAGACACCCTACAAGTTTTAACTGAGTATCAAATAAATTACATTGCTCGTATCAACAGTTAAAGTGAAGTTTTTTTCTGCTTCGAGAATCCTCCCAACGAGATTACAATCTTGAAGCAGATGATCCACAAACTGAGGGTTCTTACTCTCGAGGCAAGATTGTACAATGAGTTCCACGTGATGATGCAAGAAATTATTGTATGGATACCTAAATATAGAGTGATTAGATTTCTCAATTCTCAATAAAAGTTATTAGCAGATGGAAATAGGTAAATAACGTACTCGAAAAACAATTCCAGAATACGCTTCACAGCACCCAGCCGGATCAATTCCGTTTCTGCAACTTCATTGCTAACAGAGACCAAGACTGAAATGAACTCTATAATCTACAAGATTCATCATTGTTCAAAATGAGATTTTGGTTCAGCAGCATTGATTAATTATCTTATTAAGACATAATGTAATATGACAGAGATACAAGAACAAATTAATATAGAGATGCAGCCAAGTAAAGTATATCCAGAATGCACATGAGATTTGCAGTTATTTATTTATTAGACACAGAAATTATCAAAGAATCAACATCTGACACCAAACACTCCTTGAACAACAAAAGATGTACCTTCAAACGACACTTTCCTAGAGGGGGTTGCAATTTGCCATAAGTAGTTAACAAGATATGATCCTCTGTTGAAATATCCAAAAGCTTGAGCAAATCACCTGCCAAACAAACCAGTAGAGTTATCAAGCCAATCCCTGATAAACATTTGATAGCGACTAATACCACGCTTTTCAAAGAATCTACCCAGATAAGCGTATTTGAATGGAGACAATAAACAAATGAGCCACGCATTTTTATTGTAACTTAGTAATGAATCCATAATGTTCTACAGAAAGAAAAGACTGAAATGGAAGCTTTCACTTGTTAGTACAACCAATGAAATCTGAGAACTAACCTAGTCCATCTAGCATGCATCTGACAGTCTCAGGGCTAGCAGCAGTTTCTGATCCATGTGCCATTTGACGGGTATACATGTAATATGTTCCCGAAGTTAGCCTCTTGGGATCTAGCAATGATATACAGACGGACAGCAAGTTAACCAAAACAGATTTTGGCCGCGAGTCCTCCAGTGCGTGTCGGAACAGTCTTTCGATGAAACTGTGTTAACAATCGGTTCCAACCAAGATAAGAAAAAAATGTGACGTGGGAAACCAAGAACCAAAACAGGTATAGACAAATGGACCTCGGGCTGGAGATTTTTGAAGCTAGTCCGGACGGAGCATATCGACTGATTGCACAAAGTGTTTCTGCAGCATTAGCATGTACTTCAGGGCAGTCCTGCAAATATAAAATAGCACACAAATCAATACCTCCGTGAAACAAATCAGTCGTATTTATGGGTAATTTGGCATTAAATATAGGCATTGAAAGGTTTTATACGTCAAAGTGCATTCACTTAACACCCCAACCCTACAATCTGAAAACAAAACAAAACTGAACTAAACTAGAAAAAAATGTAAAATGGAGTAAAATTTAACCAAACATGAAAGTACACATTAATTAACATATACAAACTGCAAGTAAATCTGTGACTGAATAACTTTTGCTGCACAATAATGAAGGATAATATGTAAAAGAGTCATTGCACACACTCCAAATTAACCAGACCCTAGGGTAAAGAAGACAATGCTGCCAAGTCAGGTTATACATGCTTACTACAACTTACAGATGAACCATATTTGTCAACAATCATTTCCAGCACATTCATATCTTCCAACCACTGCATAGAGTCCGCGCAGTTGGTATAAATATGTTCATCAGCGCCAATTAGACGAATTAAAACCTGTTCAGCAAGAAACGTATTAGTATTTTAAACAAGTACACCTGGTAAGCCTTGGTGAGGATGGGGTTTTTGAGGAAAGGATTGTATAACAGCATACCTCCATTATAGATGTAATTCCAATTAGATCAACTAGCCTTTTAATGATATCCTGATGAGCCTATAAAAACATGAAAGAAGCTCCTTGGTAAATGCAATTCGGTAGTGTAGGGCAGTAAGTAGGACAATGAAAGAAGAAATTAAATTCCTACATACTTAGATTAAACAATTTAGACAAAAGAGTAAAGAATTCTACATCTATTTAGAACAATATCTAAGAAATGGAATTATAGAAATCATGAATATAAACCCTGGAATGACTGAAACAAGTTAGTGTGCTGAAACAGGGAAAGAAGTTGTGCATTTAGGAATTAAGTTCTCTAAAAACATGAAAATAGAACATGCTCCTTCTTTGTTTGGAAAGATATGTGCAGCTACTTCTCAGTTTGGGAGGACGCAACAATGCAACATAAGAGAGAACATGTAAACAGACTGTAAAATAGAGAATTATTTCCATCTCCATTAATATGCAGAATGTTGAAACATTAACAAAAGGCTTAAATTATGTGTCTTTACGTTCATATAAACTATATTTGTCTTTCAGATGATAAACAAAATGAGTACTGCTTTATCAGCACACAAAAATAGCAGATTCATAAATACAATTGAACTCACTCGTATGTAATTTGTTAAAGGAGTTGTCTTCCGCAGCAAGAGGCACACAACAACCTGGAATATCAAAGATCAAGGCATCAAACAAACCAGCAAGAAAATTCAAATAACCAAAACAACAATAAGCAACAAAATTGGTCATTGATTCATTTGTTGATAAACCGTACCTTGCTGAAATAACCAGCCAACAAAGTGCTATGGGGACGCTCGGGTTCCAGGAAAGAAAACAGCATGTCCATTAACTGTGAACCAAAATAAGGAGGTAACTAGTGTAGTTTGATTTAAAAAATGCCTAAATTTGAGAGAGACGAAACGAGATGCCCGGAAAAGGAAGAAAGAAGAAAAGACAGCATTGCAAATTCCAACCTCCACATCCTCTATCAAGGCCTTAAGAATTATATCGACCTCACAAGTGAAAATCTCACAAGCAACGAAAGGTAACCTGTTGAGAGAAAGAACAAAAAATACAGAAATCATATTTATTTGAATGCAATGCACTGTACAATTTTTATTGAGATGATTTTGGTATGAAGATGATTGGAAACAAAATACACGAACATCTATGATGTGTGCTTACTGGAAAGTTCGTTCTTTTCCGGCACCTACTGGAGGCTCTTCCACGATGTATTGAACTAGTTGTTTTACGTTAGCTCTTTCCCGCAAACTGCAAGAAAGCCTGGATATTAGCTGAAAGTACGCCATCAAAGAAAAGGGTGTTATATCCTATTATTACCAAAAAATTATGACTGGATTTTAGCAATAAAATATACTCCCCATGATTGCAGCAGAGAAAGAAAACAGTTCACTATTAGAGATCAATCAACAACCCATGAACAATCAGTTACTACACAAACTACTTCGCTGAGAATCAAATCAACTATAATGTTCTCCCACTCTCGTCTTAATCAAACCAATATAACAGATTCTTTTTTCCTTATAGCATGAGTTGGTGAGCATTTGTACCCATTACTGTGTAAAACATTACACAAGAATACTCTTAAGTGATGCTGTACTATACTATACTATATATAGAACAAACATATGATATGCTCAATTATCACAACAATGGTCAATACAATGATTAGAAAACACAAAAGAATGTTAAAACTTAAAATACAGAGAAAACAGACTATCACAACAAATTGGATATCACAAATTGGGGCAAGTGAAATTGGATCTCACAAATTAATGAGGCGGCCATTGAGAGCTTTGCATTCCTGGATGATTTCATCCTCATCCAATAGCTCCTCCAGAGTAAAATCATCTTTATCCAATATGGTCTCCACCTGATATTAACACGGTAAGAAAGCAATAAACACTGCATACTCAATCATCCCACAGAGTAATGCGTACTTAAATCGGGTTAGCATGACATCATAAAACAAATACCATCACCAAACTCCGCAATAAATTTATAAAACTATACCAATATAAAATGAAGGTTTGCAGTCGAAGTCAGAGAAGGGTAAATAAAAGATAAATGTCTTCCCAGATCATCCTTCCATCAATAAGGATAAAAAACATATTCTGCATAACATGTAGGAAGCATCCAGCTTCCCAATTCTGGAGCTGGAAAATACAAAACATCATCCCTCTTGTGCCTAACCAGTCAATTTGAGGCACCTTGCAGCTCTCGGTTCTACGGTTATGTTCAAAAGAAAGACTAAAAATCTCACGCAACTCACTCTGTCGTCCTGATTTCCTACTTCCAGCTTTGTGTGCCTTGTAGTTATTTTTTCTCAAGCAAATAAGGTATAAATCTCACTAACATGGAATCTCCTGCCTAGCCTATTCAAAATAGAGAATCCATCGTACGAATACCCCCCCCCCCGGAAGGACTTTAGGAACCTGACAACAAGAAAGTCCGCATCGATCTGTACAACCTACACAGTGCAACCACGTGTGACGCTCTACTAGGCCAATGTTAAATCTCCAATCAAGAGAGCTCCGCCACTGCACATGGCTAACATATACTCCTAAATCATGCAAAACTCCACTGGTAGAGTCTCCCCAATGAAAGAAGCCCCATTTCTACCCAACAAATCTCAACAGCAATCTAGAAAACGAAACCCAACGTCCAGGAAACAGCATGCCAACAAGATTGGATCCAACAAACATAAGAAACTATCGAATAAAAAAGATCGCGGGCACTCACTGGGGATGCAGTGGAGAGACCAGCCATGCGCCAGAACATGTTGAGTTCCCGAAGTGCGGCGATCGAATTGCAGAATTGTGCTCAGATCTGTCCACTCAAAAACCCTAGCTCATATACCCCGCTAAAACTCCGTATCACAATCTCTGATTCAATAAAATCCCTGAAATTTCAACCCAAATTAATCACAACTCGCAAACCTTTTGGATGATCCAAGACACAAGCACCCGTGGATTCTTGTGTTGGATCCAATTTCACAGCAATATTTCACTCAACAGATAATGAGATGAATATGTGAAACTATATTACCTGCGGATGTGTGAGGGAGAAATTTTGAGATTTTTTCGGAATTTACAGAAAAAAATATCAATAAACCGGAAATAAATATCCGTTATTCAATTAATCATAGTTTTGAATCTTTTGATTTATGTACGTGTTTTTAATTACCACATGTGTATTTTTTTGACTTGTTCTGTGTATATGGCAAGAAAAAGACTTATGTAAATCATCTCAAGTATTATGATATTATCAGTATAACCTAAAATTGGTATCTGACTTTTCTTTATTTTATTTGGAAGTAATAATTGTTTGATAAGCTCGATTTTCTAGGTTTAATTTCCTCGTTAATAATAGCGAGTGTGTGTTAATAATTTGGTGGCCTGATGTCATAAGAAAATTAGTTTATACCTAGATTATTAGTTAATGAGGTCATAAACTCATTATATGCCAATTTAAGAGTGGTGAAGGAATAATTGTTTTATAAGAACTCAAATTAATGGGGATTGGTTTATGTCTCTTTCGCAATAACTTGTAGGTCAATCATGGGATAATGATGATTTGAAATATGAAATTTTAAATTTGTGGTTTTGATTTGTGTCTGTCGTTAAAAAATTGTGAAAAAGATCTTATTTGCGCTTTGTATATGTCACATTTGACCTTGGATCTAGATTTTGACCACTTAGAGAGAAGTGTGAAAGGAGAGGGAACGATGATAAAAGAGGATGAAACGTCAGAGCATCCACATCCAACGAGCACGGATGTGGATGCTCTAACATTTCATCCTCTTGCCAACGAGCACGAATGTGGGCACAGTCTCACTTTTATTCCCTATTCTTAAGCAAGAGCACAACACTCGCATCCGTGCTCATCCGCAAAGACAAGCTCAATGATCACACCATTCTATTATTCAATTTAAATAAAAACATTTTCACAAAATTAAAATACATTAAAAATACTCGGAATAATATTACAAATTATAAAAAATATAAAAATTACATAATTAAAATACTAAAAATTAAAAATTACATAATTAAAATACTAAAAATTAAAAATTACATAATTTAAATCCTAAAAATTAAAAATTACATAATTAAACACCTAAAAAATATAAATTACCCCCTTGAATGACTATTCATCCGGCTCTACCCCCAATGTTCTTTGGAGACCCCGTATTATCGTCACATGCGATCGAAGTTGCTCGGGGGTCATATTTGACCTATCGGCCAAATTGAGTTGGGCCAAAATCCCCCACAACGAGTTGGTGGGGGGTTGAGGTGGCACATAGGGAGCGGGGACGGATGGAGTCGCGGTGCGACGGCGGTTGGCCACAGCCTTCTTCCTTCCTTGCGGCCGGCGTTGGGAACCGCTCGGGCCGGCATCGGGGCTACCCAAGTTAGCTCCGGCAAGTTGGCTAGCCACATCTTCGGAGCCGGCGTCGGATAGGGATACCGACCTCGACAGTTTGGAGAAGGAGCTAGAGGAGGATGTTACGTCTCCCCTATACCTCGGATGCGACCACATCTCCCGCCAAATATTGAGGTACTTGAACGGCTTGTAGTCCATGGATTGGTAGGTCGCAAAGGCGGAACTGATGATGTCAAGCTCGCTCTGGTCGCTCCCCGCCGACCGCTCTTCCTGGAGGTAATACCCCTTGAACTTTTGGATTTCTTCGTTGGCTCTGTATATGTCATTGCGCACCATACTCTCGTTGCACTCGATTATTCCAGCCGGCCGGTTTTGATTGTACCGGCGACAGATGCGCCACCAATAATGGTCACCGGATTGGTTCGTGCCAACCTTCGGATCTTCGGAGATTGACAAGAACGCTTTGAACAATTGTTCCATCTCCCCCGGAGTGTACGGGGTGCGGACACCGCGAGTAGGAAGAGGAGGAGTTTGAGAGGGGCCACTCCCTCCCGCTCTAGGCACAGATGGCTCGGGTGTCCACCCATATTGCCCTTCGGGGGCATCTTGGTCTTCGACCGGGTAAGGCCGGTAGCCACCCGGAACTTGCGAACCTTGGGTTTGAGAAGGGGCCGAATATTCCGTTTCCGGACTAGGAAATGGTTGTGAACCGAACCAATCAGGGTTCCAACCGTGGGAGCCGGAGGGGTGATCGCCGTGGCCAGACATTGTTTTGTTGTAAGAGTGAAAGAAAGATTGAGAATTGAGAATGGAAATGAGAGGATTTAGATGAGAATTGTGTAGTGTGGTGTGAATTTTTAAGTATAGAAGTGGGGGGTAGTGTGTATTTTTTGGGAAAAAAATTAAAAAATAACTTAAAAGTGGTAGAAAACGGATATAATTTTTTGGGAAGTGAGAAAATATTTTTTTTAATTTTTTTTTAATTAAAATATGTTTTTTTAAAAAAAATTAAATTGCCAACGGCTATGCCGTTGGCCAATGGGAGGCTGCCACGTATGCTGCTCGCTGGCACGGACGTGCTCGATGCATCGAGTAGCGCCGCGCCAGCGGCAAGAGCGCAGCGGCGGACAGCGGTGCCGTGCCGCTGGCACGGACAGACGGACGCCGTCCTGCTCACCGCTGCGAATGCTCTAGTGCTTAAGGCAACAAGTACAAGGGGATGGAATGGTACTGAGGGTGAGGAGGAACAAGGCGGAGATGGTGGGCTTATTTTTCAGATTTGTGGCGTGATAGATGATGGGTGACGGAAAGGATGGAAGAGAACTAGGATTGCGCGCATTGTGAGAATACATAAGTGAATTGAAATTTAGGGAAATAAAAATGACTAATAAAGAATATCACATGTATACCATAGGTATTTGTGCTAATATCAAGAATTATTCATTTTTATTCTAATATAAGTAATTCGTAGTATTATTTTTATGATCATTCCATTATTTACTGCACACTATGATAATAGGGGATGGATCCTCTGCTGTGTTGCCGACGGGGGTGTTGTGCATCAAACGACAGCGTTCCATCAACTTGTATGCATTAATCAACAAATTTGTCACATGTACATGACATTCTCCCAGTTATGCAGAAAACATTTGTATCAAGTTTGTACTTTTCTTTTCTTTATGTTCTTTATTTTTCTTCCACCACCTATTTCCTTTAGAATTGTTATTATTTTAATTTAGAAACTAGATTATGCTTTCATTGTGATATATTCGATGCTCTATGTTCGGAAAAGTTAAATAGAAACAAAAACATTTTATATACCTTAATTTATTTTTAAAATGAAATGGAGTAGTATTATGTTTTACAAACCTCGATCTATATGTTTGTGAAGGGAAAATTAAATGTAATATCCCTGAAAATTTATCAATTTCTTTTTATTTTTTTATTTTAAAAATGAAAAAAGTAAAGAAGGAAAGTAAGAGAAACGATAAAGTAATAGAGACTACATATAGTATTGTGCTTTGTTGTGAAAGTAAATGTCTCACTTATAGTAAGACAACCTAAAAAGAATACGTCTCACTTATAATGGAAAGGAGGGAGTATAAAAGTATATAAAAGTATGACACACATACTATTAACTTTTTTATTCCACTTTTTATTATATTTCTTAAAATTTATGTTGGGTCAAATGGTGACAAATTATAAGGGACGGAAGGAGTAATATTTTTAACAAATACTCCTTCCTTAAAGATCAGGGGTCCTGCTTTTGACATTTCATTCCATTCGCAATTAAGAGTCTCGGTTTGCTTTTATTTTAAATAATAAGTTGATACAACATTTCATTAACTCATTTCACTCAGACTTTAATATAATATTAGTATATTTAAATGAGACTTAAACTCCATCATCTTTTTCCACGTACTTTCATTTATATTTTAAAACCGTAACCAACTCAATCTGAAAGTAACATACGATGTGAGTATTTAAAGTGAACTATAGGGAATTCTTTGTATGGGAAATCATAATTTCTTAAAAAAATTATATCCCTTTCAAATTCTTAATACAATTTAAATGTTAAAATGATGACATGAAAAATGAAAATGCTTGATGGTAAATACTAAATAGTAACTATAAATAGTTATTTTAACATTTAAGTGAATTATAATTAAAAAATGGTTTACATTGCAGAAATAAAAATTAAATACGAAGGAGTATAATTATAAAATTTTCTCACAAATAAATTCCCCACAGTTCATTTTTATCCTTTGTTAAAAATGTTACTCCTTAGATTCAATATTTCATTCACAAACATATAGATCGAGCTTTGTAATATATTTATCATATTTAATTTTTGAAATAAATTATGCATATATAAAATGTTTGGTTTTTTAATCAACCTTTTAAACGTAGAGCATCTAATATAATTACAATGAAAGCATAATCTAGTTTCAAAATTAAAATAATTAATAAAGAAACTAGAGGAAAAATGCTGTGAAAGAAAAAATTTAAAAATAAAGAAAAGAAAAGAAGATGCAACAGAATTTGCTACAAGAGTTTTACGCTTTGCCGGGATATTATGTGGGAGTGCATTGAATAACAAATTTGTTAATTAAACTAAAGGGAAAAGTTGATGGAACATTGTCGTTTGATGCACAACACCCTCTGGCAACACAACAGAGAATCCATCCCCATGATAATATCATTATACTACTAAGAAAAAAATCAGATTTAGAAATAGGTGGTATCATTATAAGATAAAATACAAATTTCATAATTTGCATATTCAAACGAAAAAAGTCATTTATAGGACGAAATTAGTGTTCTTTCGGATAAAAAATGAGAGACATATCCTAGTCCTTTTTCTAGTAATCTCGTTTTAAACTTTCAGCAATAAAAAAAAATGAAGGGTAGTTTAGGAATTAGACCACAAAGGGCACCCGAGTAATTCTCTCCAGATTTAAGGCGAACCAGTTGGCGTGTTCTGATTGGCTACACGACTCTCACGCACCAAGTACAACTGCTGCCCTTCTCCAAACACGGCAGAGCCGCCACCGCCGGAGTCCCCTACGCGCCGCGGAGAAGCCGTGGTGGAGCACTCTCCTCCGCCGCTCAAGAAGCTGCAGCTCGGCGTCGCCGCCACACTCCTCCCCCCGCCGCCGCAAAACCGACACGAAATCGCCCCCTATCAATCGCGGCCACCGATTATTTATACAAGCAAAAAAGAAGCTAATGAAAAAAAAACGGATTGAAAAAATACGGCGGAGGTGGAGGCGGCGGCGGAGCGGTAGGTGGTGCCGTCATTTTCGACGGTCCATCCGGCCTCCTGAGCGAGGTGGCGGAGGACCTCGTTGATGTCGGCGCGGGGGGAGAGGCGGTAGCCGCCGTGCTTGCGGAGGCCGTGGAAGATGTTGGTGGTGATGGAGCGGCGCTGCCTCTCTCTCATCTTGGTCCTCTCTCTCTCAAGAGCGCTCCGGCCGCCCTCCTTCATCATCAATCTCTCGTTTTTTTCTGAGTTTGTTGTGTTGTGTGATAATGATTTATATGTGGCATGAAAAGCTTGTTTTGGTTGCATGAAAGGGTCGTGGTTTGAGGAGTTAAGACAGTCAAATTGCATGTACTTTTACTCAACGTACACATGCCAGTAAAGGGTCCAAATTTTTATTCTCTTTTCATGGAATTTTTTGTTTTATTGTAGATTACTATACCAAATCATACATATGGGGTCGGGTTAGAATACAAATTTTTTACTAATCAAGATGGGTCCATTGATCGAATAAAAACTTGCCCGAGTCTCTTTCAAAGCTCGTAAATTATGATCCGTACTCAGGGATGGAACCGGAAACCTCCCACCCATGGTCTACCTCTGCGCCGACGCCCTGGTACTTCATCCAAAATATTTACAGTAGACGTTGCGGCGCACAAAAATTTGGAGAAATTCTCTGCGCTTTAGTTCTCTCAGTATTATTAGTTGTTGGACCCTAACTTTTCTTGTATGGACTATTTTCTATTAAATTTTAACCAAGCCCAAGTGTAAACAATTACACCGTTGTAGAGCTGAGAAATTCTTTTTCACCAATTTTGCTCTCTTGTTTTAATTTACTTTTTTTTTCTTCCCATTTTATTTTCATTTTTTTAATCAAGGGTGGGACAAAGTTTGCAAGCACAATAATATCTATCCCCTCACCTTAAACTTAATATTTCATGTTAATATATTTCAAGTACAATACTATAGTTAGTATGCACACAATATTCACCGATTTAATCATTAATTTCAAAGATTTCATTATTTTAAATTATTTTTCATTATTTTAAAAGATATAGAATCAATCAAAAGATAAATAACTAAATTACAACAAATATATTAGTTTTGATTGTAATACCTATTTTCATAGATGAATTTTGATTTTAATACATCATTTTAACTTGATTTATTTATCTATATTCATGTTCACTTATTTTCGAATTTCAAATAAAATATTAGTTCTTCTAAATTTGATTGTATAGATTTTAATTTTTGGTTCGGTTCGATTTTATATAATTGAACAAAATAATAAATTGAATTATATATATAAGGTTGTGATCAATTGAGATTTTTTTAGCCTAATTAAGGATTGAGATGCGTTATTAGCCACTCATTTATATTAAATGAGTGGTCCAGAATTTGCCACATGAAAAATATTTTTAAATTAATTAATTATGAAAGGGCATAATGGTAATTTCATATTTTAATTAGGGTTCTTCAGCTTGAGTTCTTCAGCCACCAACAAGCATCCACCTAAGCATGCATAAACCGAACCGGCCCGGCGGTTAACCGCCGGTTCGGAACCACCGCTTCATGAACCGGAACCGAGACCGGGACCGGCGGTTTGAACCGGCAGGCGGTTTCGCGGTTCAGGCGGGCCGGTTCAGGTTCGGGGAAATCTTGAACGGTGAACCGCCGGTTCGCCGGTTCAAATCAGCAGTTCAACGGGTCCAATGGCGGATTCCGGCTAGGGGCATAGGGTTGCAGGCGAAGGTTGTAGAAAAACCGGCATTTCCGTCTAGCACCGGCGGAAATGAGGTGATGCCTCCTCCCCCTCCACCCACTAACACTACAAAAGCTTTGAAATCTGATATTTTTGTTAAACACTACAAGAAGGTCCGGGTGATGATTCCAAGTCCTCATGATCCGCACTCTCAAGAAGAGACATCGGCGTTTCATGCGTATTGTAACTATTGTGATAAAGTCTACAAATTTGCGAGTGGTGGGGGATATGGCACCCTCCGTCGTCATTTGGTGACAAAGCATTTTCCTTTTAATGTTTATGATGACCAAAAATTTGAGGTTACTATGAAAAGTGGTTTAAACGTAGCTATAAAAAGAATAGGTCGAATGACCATGCAACGATCTACCGTTAGACAAAGTTTAGAGAAAAATGTTGAATTATCACGTTATTTAGTTAACTTGGGCCACAAAGTGAACATTTGCTCAGATGTATGAACTGATTGTTTTAACTAGCATTCATACATGGGCATTACGGTTCACTTTGTGGACAATAGTTGGACTTTGAACAAGCGTTTAATTGGTTTTAGAGAATTTGAGACACCGCACACTGCACCTGAAGTTGCTTCTTTAATTATTCAAGTTTTGAATGAGTTTCAATTATGCAATAAGATATTTTCTATTGGTTTTGATAATGCAACTGTCAACACCACAAGTATTAGTGATTTGATTGCGGCTTGTGCTCCGGTTATTGGAGGTAAGTATTTTCATCAAAGATGCATATGTCATATTTTAAATTTATGTGTACAAGATGCGCTTGAATTATGGCAAAAGCATGTTATTCATATTAGAACTGCAGTTAGATTAATCCATCAAAAGCCAGCTATTGGCAAAGCTTAGAAGAAATATTGCCATCAAAAGAATGTAAGATATACGAATTTTACTATGGATGTGTCTCATAGATGGAATTCGACATATGATTGTCTGAATTCTACTTTGACGCATAAAGATTCTTTATGTGATTTTTATAGAACCTATCACGTTCATGATTTATATCTTTCGCATAGTTGTTGGGAATATAGTGTGGCTTTATTTAAATTGTTTAAATATTTCAAAAATGCTACTGTTGAATTGTCGGGTGTTTATTATGGCACTGTTGTTCGTGTTTTAAAGCATTGCATGTATATATCACTTGGTTTTAAAATTGCAATGAAAAATGCTTCCTCTTCACCTGAATTGATGTGTGTTTTATACTGTAAGATTGAAAAATGGCTTAAGTATTTCAGTGAGATTCCAACGATGTTTTTGATTGCAAAGGTCTTGGATCCAAAATGGAAATTAGCCGGTACCTCCAAGATTTTAGATTTTTATTGTAACAATTTGAGTTCTATTGATCTTGGTCCACTTCAAGCAATCCAATCGGATACCAGTGACGAATTTGGAGTAGACCTCTCCGAAACATTTCAAATAAACCTCGCGGGCCGGTCAATTATCCAACAAACCTTCGAGTTTAATTTGCGTGCTCTCTACACCGAATATGAAACCAAGTATAACAATACCCACCAAGTCAGAAGACCCCCCTCCTCCACAACATAACTACGGCTTCGCATTTCAAGCCGATTATGATGACCCCGACGCGCAATCCCAATTAGCCTACCTATACAGCTACAGCGCCGGCGGAAGGTCCTCAGGTATGGTAAGTGAATTAGATTTATATTTCGATTCACTCTTTTCCTTTGGTGATGAAGGTCTTACTCCTCCCGCCCAAATCGACGTCCTTGATTGGTTGGGAACCCACGAGAAAGATTTTCCCATACTTGCGTCAATGGCCAAGGAGATTTTTTCTATTCCGACTTCCACTGTCGCCGTCGAGTCCGCTTTTAGTGTTGGCTCGCGTGTGTTGGATGAATCAAGAAGTAAGCTCTCCGTGAAAAATATGGAAGTCGTGATGTTACTTGATGACTGGGCCAAAGCTCACGTTAGAGAACAAGAAAATGATTGGGATGATCGTCAGGAGGGATCACAAGATGAATTCACCGGGGATGAATCGTAGGCCAACCGTCAACCGCCGTCGGCTAAGTCAAATAGGTAAGTAAGGTAAGAGAACTACGTGGGCTTTGATTCCTAATGCAAGTGAGCATTGGGGATACGTAGGCACCTCAACTTAAATTTCAAATTAAGTTGAGCTCAAGTCCTTTTTCCTTTATTTCTTTTTTTTTCCTATTGGTTCCTACTTTAAAAATATGCAAATACAATTATGGCTGAAAAAAAAAACAATTGACAAGCAGATATTTAATCGAGTATAACTCCCGAAAAATGTTGTAGTCCATCGATACATAAACATACATAATTATGGCTGAAAAAAAAAACAATTGACAAGAAGATATTTAATCGAGTATAACTCCCGAAAAATGTTGTAGTCCATCGATACATAAACATACATACATGAGATTTTGTGATTGTATGATCGAATCTAAATCTTGAGAATCAACTAGAGTTCTAAGAGCATCTGTAACGCCATGGGCCGGGCCGCAAATTGTGAGTCCCGGCCCGTCCCATGCATTACACGGAAGGGCGGCACGGCTCAGGCCCGTCCCGAGGCCGCGTTCCCGGCCTGGGGAGCGTCCCGCGTCCCGGCCCGGGACGGGGTTGCACGGTGACGGGCCGCATGTCCCGCGTCCCGGCCCAGCGTTACACGCTCTTCGGGCCGGGCCGCAAATCCAATTTTTTTTTAATTCGATGTCTATAAATACGAGCTTGCGTTCCATCCATTTCAAGTACTTCAAAGTTTGGAAGCTCGTCGAGAAGAGCCCGAAGTACACCAGCGGTGCCGAGCCGGCGGCAACAGGTGCGGCGAAGAGAACCAAAGTTTCCGCCTCCGGAAACTACTCTTCGAGCGAAGGAGGTCCGGCGATCGACCTCAACGTGACGGACGACGATGTCTTCTGCTCCTCTCCTAGCATTCAGAGCCGCCCGATAGGAACAAAGGCGGCCAAGAGGAAAGCAAAGGGGAAGGCAGCTGCGAGCAACTCCGCTATGGTGCCACCGCCGACCAATCCGTCTCTGGATAAGATGGCCGACACTTTGTCGGAGATGAATATTACATGGCGGATGAGCCAGCTGACGGAGTTGACATCGAGGGATACATCGAAGATGTCGGACGAGGAGATCGAGTTGCACCGTGAGATGATCGCCTACCTTCGCGCCCAAATGAAGAAGTAGTAGTCGTGGCCCGGGTTTCTGGTATTTCAAATTTGCTTCGTCTAGTAATGTAATGTTAATTTCTAATGAACAATGCATTTTCCCGGTTTCAATTGTTCAACGAATTGCGTTTACGAGTTAAATAGGTTGGAGTTGTGAATAGTGTCATTTATTAGTTGCGGCCCGGGCCGCAACCTGCAGGGTTACAGCAGTTGGGGCCTGGGCCGCAACTGTAGAGGAATGATGACGTGGAGGGGACTTGGGGCCGGAAATGGGGACGGGGTTAATGATGCCCTAAATTCCCTTGAAATTTCGCTGGATGCCGATTCTATCGACTCCTTTTCCAATTCCGCCATTTTCATTACTCTTTCTTCTTACACGTTTTGGAGTAAATATCCGAAACTGGACCTAAATTGGGCCTCAATCATGGATATGTAAATAGAATATTTGGGCTTTTAATATTAGGATTTTCATAAAGGCCGAAGAAGTCATTTCCATTGATATTGTGTTGTTGAATTGTAGGTGTTAATGGGTCGAGTTAGTGGAGCCCGACATGGCCCAGGTTCAATATGGGCTGACCCAAGACTGTCCGACAAAAATAGGATGCGCACTTGGGATGGGCCTAGCCCTTGGCCGACCCAATTCAAATTTCTAAATTTTATTTTATATAGTATGTCATAGTAGTATTTGATAAGGAGGTTTATGATCTTATAATCCAACCAGAAGGCTATATGTAACTGGATATACCTAAATTTATGAAAATACTTAGTTCGACCAGGCCGCTTTTTATTTTGGGCCTGGGTCGAGCCAAGCATAACCGAGCCTTAACAAAAGTTGGGCAAATCAACCTATTTGACACCTTTATATTTGTGCCTAATAATGAAGTGCAACTCAGTTGGTAAGACGTTTTCATTTAACGAATAAGCTAGAGGAATTCGAGTCACTAAAGGGATAAATGGAGAACCATTATAGATAATCTTCTTGAAAAAAATACCTTTACGTTTGTGCCTTACACAATAAAACACCTACGAATAAAGCAAACTCCATGTTACTAAATTACTAATCATTTCCATTTCTTGACCTATTGTTTGAAAACTTGTGAAATTATGAAATTAACCAAATAGACTAATATTCTTTTATATCTGAAACTAATCAAATAATATAACGACGACATCATTAGTACTTGCCATTTGCCGCATGCGATATTAACCTATAACATTCTCACTAATGACACATTAATCTTCATTCATGCATGTTATTCCAAAAAATCATTTACGGCATGAATTTATAATAATGAATGTGTGGAATATTGTGGACTCCAATTGCTTTGGGCTTATTATTAATCAGCTGGGCTGATTTAATTGTCTGGCCCGTTCTATTGTTGGTGACCCAAGTTGGGTTGGCCCAATACTTAAGTGGGATGCTCCGATGGCTGCCACGTGGCCATCTAACGCGGATCGTTGGCATGGACCGTTGGATCTAGGGTGTGTTTGTTTGGAGAGATAAACCATCCCTATCCCTTCTCGGTGCCTGATTCGGTTCATCTACTCTCTCTCTCTCTCTCTCTACATGCTTCCTCTCCGGCTTCTATCTAGAACTTTTCTCTCTCTCTCTCTCTCTCTCTGAAATGTCCTCCGATCTTCTTCTCCGGTGACTCTCTTCTCTGTTTTAATGAGAACTGAGCATTCATCTCTCAACTCATGTGTTGATTCTGAGATTTCCTTTGGTTTCGAACGGTTGAGTTCGAATCTGTTTGTTTGGCTGAAGATCTTCGGTTGATTTCTTAGATCCGTGAGATTCTGGTGTTCTTGAGGCCTTGTGGATGTGGTTGTGAGACGTTTGATGTTTGGGGTGGCTTCTGTGTTGTAGTAATCGGAGTATCCCTAGGGTTTGGGGTCCGATTGTTTCACTGTGCTCCCATGAGACTTGTTGGTGAAGATTGAGGAGGTCCTTGGCCCTGTGCAGTCGTGTGTGCAACCTGAGCCATATCCTAAATCTTCTGTCCATTTGTTCTTGTATTCTTTTCTGATGTAGATCTGATTCCGAAAGGATCTTTGTCTTGTGTTACTAATTTGTGTGCTTAAGTGTGCAGGTGGTTTTCGTGGAGTATAGCTTGCAATATCAGATTGGTTTCAGATCTGATATAGGCTAGGGTTTCTCTATAATCTTGTACTTAATCACATATTGTTCTAGCCGTAACATATCTCTTGTAATTGGCTTGTTCCTTGCTGAGATTAGCCATCTCAGTATTGATCTAATATAAAGAGGTCCTGATAATTAGTGAATCCCGAGTGATCTGATCCCTATAGAATGTCTACGAAATTTCGCAATGATACAAACATTTAGCTGTTCATAGTAAAGATAGTGCACTCATCTTCAATTTCAAATTAATAATTTGTTCAATATGAAGTTTGTTTATGAAGTAAGATAGTAATAATGTTTAGTTACTTTAATGTTCGGTTTAGTAGATAAGATAACAGTGAAATACGTCAAAATTGAGTTTATCTAAGATTATAATACTAAACATAATACTATTTGGTTACAAGTAAATATGACAACACAACGACCCATTAATGTTATATACCAAAATATGTCCACTAGGATACTGGACAATCCCAAATTTTAATTTTCATTTATCTATAATCATATCTAGACTCATATTGAAAGAAAAGCTTAATGTTACTCTAATTTTAGTCTTTCCCAATAAAAGTTTGTAAAATTAATCAACCAACAACAATTAAATACTAGAATGTAAAGTGTGAATGGGTAAAAGTAAATAATGATTGTATTTCTGCAATACATGGTCACTGAGAAAAGCAAAGTAGCCAAAATTTCAACTTATCCCACACCCTAAAATTTATTTCATAGTTTGCTTCCACAAGAAACAACAGAAAAATAATTGCATCAATAGTTGGTCGACAAGGATCTTCAACAGTACCAATTCATTCATTTGAGGGACAGTGGTTTTTTAATGAAAATCTATTTAGTCACAATTTATCAAACATAAGGCTAATATATTCCTAATTTAAAAGTGATATATAAATAAAATAATAAGCCTGAGTTAGTGCATTAATCGAATTTACAAGAGTATAATATTCTGCACCCTCATGAATCTAATAAAAAAAATTATGATCAATCATAATATAATCAAATAACATTGGTCAATATACCAGGTTCACATTCCAACTACCAGTTTCATATTTTACTCCTCTCCGTATTTTAAAAATAGCATCTCTTTCCATTTTAGTCCATTCCTTAAAAATAGCAACGTTAAACTTTCTGTTTTATGAAACTTTTCACATATGTACATCAATTTATTTACCACTTATATCATTAATAAAGGGAACCTTATAATCCATTAACATTAATTTTTCTCTCTTTCTCTTATTTTATCATTTTTTTCCTCTCTTACTTTACCAATTTTCCTCTCCCTCTCTCTTACTTTACTAAATTGTACATTAAAACTCATGCCATTTAAATGTTTCTATTTTTAAAAAACGGAGACATAGTATTATTTTTGGACTAAAATTTGTGTCATCCACTATTAAATCTAGTACAGTAGTATTATTAATAGATGAAGGAACTACAGTTTAATCATATTGCAGTTATAACTTATAACTTGGATATATTCGTAATTTAATATTTAAAATAATAATGATTTCAAATAACTACAGAGAGAATACAAGGAGGAAAAAAAATTTAGAAGTGGATATTTTATGATAAATTGTACTCGTACTGTAATTTGTAATATCCATAAATGATTTCAAAGCAACCGTACAATGAAAAGAGGATTGAATTGCACGCTTGTCTGAGCAAATTTCAAAAGACTCAGAAATATTGTGAAATGGACAAAACAAAATTAAAGTGGAGAGGGATGGCCATTTTATTTTTTGCTTTTTTATTAATTCTTGCCTTAGAAAAGCTTACATTTTTTGTCGTCTATTGTAAATGAAATTTATGTCGTTGATATTTCAAATATAAAAAATCATATCGGTTCATAATTCTCATACCAAACCTAATTCATCAAGCTTCATTCAACTTTTTTACGATACAAATTATAAGAAATATGATGAATATGACAGAAAATGATAATAAAACATCGATCATTCATTTATATATTTATAATTAAATACGAATATGTATAAAATAATAATTAGAAGATGATAAACAAAGCATATATCTTGCTTCCATATATAACATAATAGTAGTAGACATCTCAAAAGTTAATAATCTCTCTCAAGATTATGTCATGCATAAGTTCTAGCAGAATCAAAGGTACAAATAACTTAAGCAGCTGCTGCAAACCAGTGCAATTGTCATATATTAGGAGTTTGCTGTGTTTCTTTACACAAAAGACCAGTTCATGAACATGAAAGCTAGGCAGTGATTGGCATCTTCGTCGTTCAGGACCTTCCATGCGACGGCTTGCTCATACGAGACGGGCCTGCCCATGCTCGACACACAAACTCCCGCTGGCAGATAGGCAAAACCCTAAAAGAAATGCAACGGTAGATATTGAATACACTCATCACAACTCACAAGGGGGGGAAACTAGTCAGTGAGTGGTAGCCGTACCTGCTGCATGATCTTGGAGAACTCCGAGAGGAGAATCTTACGACCGGCTTCATCTAGAATCTTATCCAGCATTATGTCCTGAAGGGCGACTAGGGTCGTCTCCAGCATGTCGAGCCCTGCCTGGTTTGCAAATGTGAAAACTGCGGATGCCTGTCATTTTTATGAAAAAAACAGAGATGAATATAGAGATATAGAAAAGGTTTTAAAAAGTTAAACTAAAAGATAAGATGACTAACATTCATCTTAACACTGCAGCACATGATTGCGTCACTGTGGTGCCAAAGTTGTTTAAGAACGGCATCGCCTGCTTGTGAGTCTGCCTGAAGGAGTTCCCCACCGGTGTGCACACTGGGATATAATCATATAAGTTAGCAAGTTTAAATAAAAAAGCTCGTTCCTTGCGGCTCTTCTAAATATCCAGAGATAAAAAAGATACCTATAGCTCCTGCATATCCACTGTGCCAATGTCACAGCCTCGGGTGAACCTGGGAGAGGCTTTGGTACCATATGTGAGCTGAGTTGAGACGGGGCTATGGCCATAGCGACTCTTTGAACTGAGGCAACAATGCTTCGTACATATTGACGGGCCATAGCAGCAACGCTCTCTTGATAGTGATTTTCAAAAGTGAACTGGAACGCAATGGTTAGGACCGACCTAAGGTTCTGATTGCTCGTATCAGCTTCACCAGCTGAGCGAGGTCCACCATGTCCTACATCGAGGGCTGAAGCCAAGTCCAGTGTTCGATTTGCTGCAGGACCATCCTGTATCATAAAGATAATAGAATAATATATAAGAATAATGAGTTTGCACGGTTTCAACATGCAATTGACCGAGAGAAGCTAGGAAGGAGTAGCACCCAACTGATTTAGGTTCCAATGGAATGACACGGAACCCAGATGGAAGCAAAGGAGCATCATCACCAAATGATTCATCGATCGGTGCAAAAACAAGCTGAGCACAAGCCCCAGTGGTTGTCTCATCAATCCCACTGCATAACTGCATGGCCACGGGATACATTCACGATATGAACACCATAGTCAACACAATTTAGTAAATGACATCTACAAATCTGTTTTCCTATTGTCAGACCTGTAATAAGTACATATCTCTCGACAAAGCTATGTCTTCGGGGGAGAATGCATGGCCCTCCAGACGAACCACCTCCAGAAACTACATTTTGAAACCAATTATTCCATGAATTTCCATTGAGAGACAAAACAGACAGGCGCAGGAAAAAATGTGTTCATAAAAGTACCTCTTCATGCTCCACTGTCTGCGCCAGAGGTAAAATGACTTGGCTAATAGGAAATCCGCCAGGCTTTAAACACGGAACTGCATAAGGACTAGCTTTAAGAGAAGCAGCCGAGTAAACATCAACGCCATAATCAGCCCACTCCGAACGATGCTCCCTTAGGAAGCGAACAAGCAAAGCAGGGGGTACATTCTGCATCAAATATATATTAGGGATGCTATTGAAACTATCCGTCTGGAGTGTAATAATAAGCTAGAACGTAGATAAGATATCGTGATGGCATTGGAAATGAAAAGCTGATGTAGATTACATAATTTCTTTGTCAAGAAAACGATAAACAAAACTGACCTGGAGAAGCATTGATGCCCGTGCACAGAGGACTCCCCCAAATGTTGGGAGCATTGACAAATTGTTATATTGAGAACCAAGAAATTTGCTCGGGGAAGAGTTAATAGCAATGGTTACATCTTCCACTCCATCACTGCTCATTATGGACCAACCATCATCAACAAATCCATTGACAGCATCATTAAATCCCCTAATGGTCATTCACCATAAGCAGGCAGCATCAGAAGAATAATTGGAAGAAAATGGCATGAGATCATGGAAATGCATGAATGAGGTAAGCATTTTATAATAATTAATAGCGGAAGTCATTACTCACCTACACAACCTTTGACTTAATGCCCTGAGAATGGCAGGTTGGCGACCACCTGAGTACTGGACCTCCCCACTGGTTTCTTGAGCTATTTGTCGTATGTGACGCAAAGCCTAAACATACAGAATGAGTAATTTGTTACATAAACATGAACCAGTAAAGACACAAATGAAATGCGAGGCAGCTAACACTCACAGCCATAGTCATCTTCTGTGCTAGAATTTTGGAAGATTCGTAGAGAGGCCTCAAAACTTCAGGAACACTGGAGGCCTGTTACAAATAAGCCCATGATATATGATACCAGTGAATGATGACAGGCAAACATGTAAGCCTCCTAAACATTGTTGGTGAGTTCTTACATCAAAGTCAATGTGATCGACAATGTGGATAATTGATCCGCCACCCTCACAAGGTCGGATCAGGTACCCACTTGGTAGCATTTCAGATCTGACAAAGCAAGTAGCAGGGGGTCCAGTTGGACCACCAGTGGAAGATGTTAATGACCTCTCACAAATCTGCCAAGAAAAGATTATGCTGTCATTAAAGGCAACACCTGCTGATGGCACACAAATGTTTGAGACTCACCTCATTTGATGTTTAATAAGAGAAAATTAATAAGAAATTGCAGAAAATGGGTAAGTGCTAGGATTAGATACCACTAGACTGCCATCCTCCAAGCTAGTAATATATCTTAGCGTCCAAAAGTCACGAGCAGATGCCAAAGTTGTTGGTGCATATACCTATGGATCAGAGTGGATTTATTTAACATTTTATGAAGCTGTTATTCTATATAAATTGCCTGAGGCCAAAGCTACACAGAACAGCATACAGACTTCCATCACAGCAATTGTACCTGCATATATACAAGCTCTATAGTCCCTCCGTTTCCTGTGGGAATTGCACTTGCTACATCAAGGCAACGGCAGTCACGGAACCAAGAGAGACGATCTTTAAGAATTTCAGCAACCTACAAAAGGAATGTTAGTCTGAGTAGAATTTCAAATGGGGAAGGCCACAGATGATGGGCAATATAATGAAATTTGATTACTACCTTCGTGGGTTCAAGACTCACGAGGCCACAGGCTCGTGCTGCAACCCCACTACAATTGCGGGAAACAGCAACGATGCCAATAGAATCCGGACCAGGCTGCACACGTGATATAAGAGATGTTACCACGTAAAGCTGAGAAAGAAATAGAAGACAAACCAAAGAATTAAAATATATTTACCTTCATCCCAATCATCTGTACCCAGTCGACAGCAGTTCCGGTAGCCTTACCAAGGAACTCTGCCAGGGTCTCCTCAGCAATTGCGAGAAGACTACAAAGCCACAATCAAACATACAAAAGATTAAACAAATGATAAAGAAGCAAAAGCAGTTCAAACTTGTCGGACCGCCAACACATATGCAATGTAAAAACATCCAAAATAATAAGGAAGCAGTAAGGTAATTACCCAGCTGGGCTATTAGCATCCCTCTGAGGATGCTGAGGAGTTGGGTTTTGCTGTTGTTGCTGACCACTCATAACCACCGAGTCACAGCTAGTATCAGTGGTCGAGTTAACCTGTTAAAACACGAGTAGATAAGTTTAAATAACATAATGACATGACACAAAAGCCAACTGGTTACATTATTAAAGTAATGTAACATAAACAAAACAAAAAAATATTACTACTAACTTACGGTGTGGAGCTGCTGACGCATGTAACCATTTTCATAAACCAGATGTGAGACCTGGTTCTGAAGGCGATCATTCTCTTCCATAAGCAGCTTGTTCATGGCAGTCAGCTTCCTATTAACAGTCTGGAGGCGAGATGATTCTTTCCTCTGTTTCTCCCGGCATCTACAAAAGACAAAACAAGGAAGTTGTTCATTGTGTAATGCAACTAAAATTAGATTGCATACAGAATGTTTTTTTTTTCAAAATCCCACACATAAGAGAAGCTAATGAATGCAAAAAAACAAAATTACCAATAATCTGATTGGTATAGTTTATTAATAAATGTATCATGAATAATCAACCTAGCAGTCAGACATGATGAAAACAAAACAACTCTGTGTACTCCATCTACTGAACATTCAATAAAGAACGAGCATTTACAGTCTAACAATACTAATTGCATCCAGAACAAGCGAGCTCGAAAACCTAAAAATTAATGTTTAAAAGTCGTTTAAAAAGCAAAACCTGAAAAGTAAACTTCTTAATGATGACTACCAACTGGAAAACTGAGTAGTGTTCAACCCTGGAGAGAGATCTGAAGGATATTTATTGTATTCATTGAATTAAGAATCTACTAAGGAAAGGGACAGGAAGTGAAGATAAAGCAACTAATAACATGACTCTTATGATGATGAAGGCCCATCTGAAACATATTGACTGAGCACTAAGATGTCAAATGGCACAAATTTCAGCCACAGATTTCATGAAAATTCAGAGATTATCCGCCGTGTAAAAAGTTCTTAAGCGAGAAAGCAATCCAATTTCACCTCCCAATTCGATTAGCTAAAAGACTAATATGAGCCCTCAAAATTTTCTACAGAATACTAAGTTATTTTGTGTCATTCTTCAATTTCAGGTGTTCAAAAATAAATTGAAACCCGACATTTTTTGGAGAAGAGCTGAGAAAAACTTTAAGGTTTGGAGCCAGAAGAAAAAAAAATATAGTAACTCTTGTTTACCAATTTTTTTTCCCAAAATACTAAATCTAATTGAGGAAGATGAATAAGCAAAAAATAACTACATCATTCCAAAAGAAACCCAACGATGAAAAAAAAACACAAAGCACTTTTCCAAATCCGTCAAAAAACTCCACACTCATGTCCCAGTTCCCAACAGCCTTGAGAAACATGTGTACCTGCGGTTCTGAAACCAGACTTTGATTTGTTTAGGTTCAATGTTAGAAAGAATGGGGCACTCCCTAATGAGCTGCTGCCTCCTCAAAGAACTAGGCTTGGGGCATTCAGCATAAACCCTCTCGAGCGCATCAACTTGCTCCGGCGTGTACCTCACATACTTGCTCGCATCCAATTGCTGCTGATGCTTGCTACTGCCGCTGCTGTTACTACTGTCCCTGTGCATAGAAAGCGCCATCCGAAACACCCCCGCAGAAAGACTGAATCTTTGGTCGTTGGGAAGAAAAGTAATGGCGGTTTAGATGGTTGCATGAACCGGCAGGCTCTCTTCACACAGAGAGCCTACTCTCTCACTCATCAAGATTGTGGCTTTTGTGTCTTGGTTATCTTCTCTTTCCTAGACCAAAGAAGAGAGAGATATAGTCATATAGAGGAGAGCAAGGCAGGAGAAGGACTGGTGTTTTTTATTGGAACAGAGGTCCCTTGGTTTTTATCCAAGACCCCAATCTCGAGCAGAGAAAGTGAAATTTGGAGAGAGAGAGAGAGAGTATACTAAACAGTGAGATAAGAGGGTAGATAAAGTCAGTCACAAAACCAAGCCACAGGACACAGGAAAAAGAAAAAGAAAGAGAGGGAATTTCAGAAGGAAGGAAACAAAAACCAGAAACCAGAAACAAGAAACAAAAAACAAAAAAGAAAACAATAGACTAATTCCGATGCAAAAAAACGCCAATAATTTGGACGAATTGATCAAAAAACGATTACTTCAACGAGTTGCAGAGGTAAAAGGGGTTAAAATCGTTGAGGAAAGGCCAGATTTTTTTCAGTCTGAAATTGAAAAGCTGGGTGAGTAATATCAGCAAACACGTTCAATGCAATCAAGTGAGGTGCATATAATGATTTATTAAGAAAGGGTATTCGGATTTACTGGAAATTGGGAAGTAAAAAAAACTGCACAAACATGGAAATATTAAAGAAACACTGAACAGTGAAAAGATTGAAGATAGTAAATAGAAGGCAGAAGGGATGACTTTATGGGAAGCAGACTGGCAGCCCCATTTTTGGACAAGTAGAGCTTAGACCATCCACAACGCGTCTCGCGCCGGGCTCGCGTCTCGTCTCGGAGAGACGAGACCCCCGCGAGACGCATTGCAGCGTCCATCTCGTCTCCAGCTCGCGACCGTCTCGCCGCGTAGCTCGTCTCGGCGAGACACGAGACGAGATGTCTCGCCACGCGCTAGGGACACATGGCACGTCCCCATGCGTGCGTGACGCCCACTCGCTGGCCCGCGAGTGGGCGTCGTCACTGATGACGCAATAATTCATTTTTTTTTAAAAAAAATCGATTTTTAATAAAAATTTTTTTTTTTTTCAAACGGTAATATTACCGTTAAATATTTATTTTCATTTTTTAAATTTTTAATTTTTTTACTCTATAAATAATTCTATTCCATACTCATTTCAAACACAAACACACATCTATTCCTCTCAAATCCTCTCTATCATTCCAATTTCCATCTTCAATCAACTCAAACAAATGGATCCTTTTGAGCAAATGCGCCAATTAATGGAACAATCACTCGAAGAAGATCGACGACGAGAGGCGGAGGAAGCCGCACCACCCCCACGACGCTCCCGGAAGTACATCAATCGGAACCGGGAGGAAGCCGCCGCACGGTTAGTACGCGACTACTTCTGCGATAACCCGATTTGGGGAGATACCTATTTCCGTCGCCGTTTCCGCATGCGGAAACCGCTATTTCTCCACATAGCGAATACTTTGGCGGCCAGGGAGGAGTTCTTCCGAGAAGGGTTCGACGCGGTCGGTCGTCCCAGCCACACGACGCTGCAGAAATGTACTGCAGCCATCCGGCAGCTTGCGACTGGACAAACGACCGACATATTCGACGAATACCTGCACATCGGAGACAGCACTGGGCGCTTGTGCTTGCTCAACTTCTGCAGAGGCGTCCGGGCAGCCTTCAGTGACGAATTTCTCCGGAGGCCAACCACGGAGGATTGTCAGTTCCTCCTCAACCTGCACGAACAAGTGCACGGATTCCCCGGGATGCTTGGCAGTGTCGATTGCATGCACTGGCAATGGAAGAATTGCCCGGTGGCTTGGAGGGGTTCCTACACGAGCGGCCACAAAGGCACCCACCCAACCGTTGTACTCGAGGCCGTTGCCGACTACCGACTTTGGATCTGGCACGCGTACTTCGGGGTCCCTGGCTCGAACAACGACGTAAACGTGCTCCAACAGTCCGACCTCTTTACCGAAGTTTTGGATGGTAAAGCGCCGGCCATCAACTTCGTCGCCAACAACCGGCGGTATAAAATGGGGTACTATCTCGCCGACGGCATCTACCCGAAGTGGCCGACCTTCGTGAAGACGTGCGGCAGGCCAGCGAACCCAAAGCAGGCTCTTTTTGCGCAGAAGCAGGAGGCTGCGCGCAAGGATGTGGAGAGGGCGTTCGGGGTTCTCCAAGCGCGCTTCAACATCATCAAAGCCCCGGCTCGTTCGTGGTTCATGGAGAGCATGGTCGACATCATGTATACGTGCATAATCTTGCACAACATGATTGTCCGAGACGAAGGACCCGATGCCGGAAATTGGTTCGACCCTGAATCCCCCGGAAGCTCAACCGCAAGTAGTCCGCCGCGAAGTGGAGCGCATCCATCTATACAAGAACGGTTGGCTATTCGGGCAAGGACACGCGACTCTAGCGCCCACACCCAACTCCAAGAGGATCTAATTGAGCACATTTGGGAAAACTTTGGCGGAGAAGATTAAATTATGTCATTTTTATTTTTTTAGAATTTTAATTATGTCTTCGTTTTTTTTAATGTTAAGTTGTAATATTGTTTTAATTTTAATAAAGTGTGTTTGTTTAAATTGAATTGGGTTTTAAAAAAAATTATAAATTAAATTGAATGAATAGTAATTAAGAGACGGTATAGAGACGGTTAAGAGACGGAGCGTTGCAGGTTCCGTCTCTTAGTTAAGAGATGGAGGAAAAAAGGACAGTGGGGCCCTCAAATAGTGCTCAAATAGTAGTTAAGAGACGGTGTAAGAGACGGTATAGAGACAGCGTTGTGGATGGCCTTATAGCTGGTAAACCTGTAGCTTCCCTTCATGGGGAAAAAATATTAGTAATTCAAATTAAGTAATTCATGAGGTGTACTGTATTTGAAAAAAAATTTGTTGGAGTATAAATGTAATTGTACATATAAATTGGGCATTCAAATACCAAATTTAATTGAATTTTTTGACCAAATTTTGACTTTTTTCACCAAATTTTGAAGTTACGAGACAATCCATAATATGACCATAATTCATAATTTTCGACAATTTAGTCTAATTAATAAACTAGTTTTGGGTAGATCATCACGCAAATTGTATATAAAGGTGGGCCAGTCCAAGGATATTACAATAACTTCATGGGCCCACAGGCCCACATGCTTCGATCCACAAAGAATGCTGCAAAAGCCTTTCAAAATATTTCTAATTCTATTTGTATTATGATTAATAAATAAAGGTAGTCATTTTATGATTATTATTTTAAGTTCAATTATATAAGAAAATAAATAGATAAAAGATCCATTATAATTAAAAAAATAAATCGCTAACTCAGCTTTTCTAGTTTTAGAAAGTTACTCTATATCCTCTCATAAATAGTACTACTATTAATGTTTTCCACGCTTATATTTAAATTATTTAACACATACTCCATATCTGTAGTATTGCATATTGAATAATGGAAATACGTAGGAATTAATTATTGATGTCCCAGCATGCTTCCACAAACATGATATCATTATTACGCTTTCATGCACTAATTTTTTTGTTGGGAATGGGACCCACGAGACACTAACATATGTATAAAATTTTAAATTAATCACATTAATTCTCCTAATTATAAGTGTTCACATTGGTAGATTCCTCGTATAAGATCCATGTCAATTGCTCTCCACAGCCCCTACAACATTGGAACATCATAGTTGTTAGTATTATATATGAGTGTGTTTGATTCAAGTATACTCTAGTTATATAAATAAAATAAAATAAAATAAAATAAAATAAAATAAAATAAAATAAAATAAAATAAAATATTATGAAGTTATGGTATATATAATTATATATGTAACTTGTTATATGTATGTATTTTGAATTTTTTTATTTTTAGTATGGCGACCCGTTGACAATTTGTTCATGATGGAGATGAAGTGCCACGGGGCTTTTCACAAAAGTTAGAAGGCAAATGTTTTAAATATTTTAGAATAAAAGGGTCATATTAGAGGGGAAAAAACTATAGATTAGTGGGAAAGTCGAGATTAAATAAGGCAAACTTTAAGTGAAATCAATATGAAAATAAGGGAAGATATAGAAGCATGTGACCGCTATAAACAGTGGAATAAATAGGCATTTTTCATGGTTTGTTGGTTACTTAGCAATGATTATACTATGAAGGCTACGTTAATAGTTTCGGTATTCATTCGATTAAATTTTGAAAATTAATAATCAAAGTAAGAAATTTAAAGTTAATGTATGATATTTAATGGATAAAATTATTGCAAACAATGAAACTTGAAAATAACTTAGAATCGTGTGAAATGATGTGATTTTGGAGGCTTGAAGATTACTCCTTTTTACTAGTACTAGGTTTGATAGAGCTTGATTAACTCTTTTATAAAAATTAATATTTCGTCTAAAAAACAGAATCTTATTTTATCATTTTAGAGTGTTCCTAAAAAATAGTCTCATTTCTATAAATTGAAAGTTTCTTTTTCATACTTTATCCACTTTTTTCTCTATTTCTTTTACTTTACCTATTTTTTCTCATTCCCTATTACTTTATTAATTTCTCATTAAAATTAGTATCATCCACAAATGAGACTATTTTTTATAAACGAAGGGAGTAGTTATTAATTAAAATCAACACACAGGATATAATACATGAAAATGTTTGCCACCACCACATATATATTCAATTGTGCTCTCCCTTAAAAGAATCCTAAGAGGTAAGAAAAAGCAATTGATCTTTAGATTTCTCACTAGGTTGACATTTTGAATAAAGTGTTTCACATTTGCAAAAGCATCCAAAGTAGTGTGTGAGAGAGTTAGTTGTCAATATTATTAGTAATGTTTTTATTATGTTTTATAAAGTTATAGTATTACATTGTGGGTGACTAGTGGATGCTTGGATGAATAATATTGATGAAACGATGTAAACAATTTGGAATGGTGAGGTATAGTTAATATGTAACTGAAACTTATCGTATATAAATAATAAAAGAGACACATAATTGACTTTTATGGTTATAGCTCTTCAATAATAAATCTATCACTACCCATTTATTATCATGTACTGTACTAATCAGTATCCAAGTTAATAAATAACACAGTGCAAAAAAAATGGCGTGACCCTGATCGCCAGATCATTATTATTTTAGAGTATCTTTTTAATAACATAGTAATATAGTTTAGGGTAAAACAATAAAATTCACATTATATTTAATTTAATTTAATGAAGGGAAAATATTGTGTGTCGGGCCACATATGGGCCAGGCCCACTTGTTAATGTCCCCATATCGCAATCTGATTGCGTGATTTAGCAAAATTAAAGACAAAAGTGCTAGTCGCTTGCAGCCGAAAAGCGCTGTGGCTCTCCTTTCCTCATGCACCAAAAGCGTGTTTCCTCTCTAGACAGAGAGTTGTGCTATTCGAAACCCCACCATCCACCTGTCTCCCTCTTTCTTAAATTTTCCATGACTTTGCTTCCTTTTTACATCTCCCTTTCTCTCTCATGCACATATATGATAAGAAACACACATTGTAATTCATACATATTTCAAGGAATAGACAGAGGAGAGAGTGGGGCCATGTTTTTGAAATTATAGTTAGTTGTAAAGGTGAAGAAGAGCCATGAGGGATGGTAGAGAACAGAAAGAAAAACTTTATGGTAGTAATAATAATAGCATAAAATCATGGTATAATACTTTGCCTGCCATCATTATGAGTGATACCAAAGATTATGAATTTTATTTGTCAACCTTGGCATAAATGGAACAAAAAGTAACCCAATATTATGGTTGAGAGTGACTCTTCAAGTTATCAACCCATCCAACATTCTAGCTCCCAACCCCCTAACTAATTGCATTTTTATTTAGTTACATTTTTCCCATAAAAGATTAATAATGGTACAAGGATTGTGATCATAGTGACTCGAACTAACAGTGTGATACGAGCATTATTAGTTAGAGAAATTATGATTTGCATATCTTTTCCATATTTTTGTTTTCTTGTTCATTAAGTTAGTTATTAACATTATAAATAAGAGTTATTGTAATCATGTGAGAAATCTATCAAGAATATCAATATTATCGTTCATTCTATTCTCCAAGTGAGAAAACCCATCTTGTACGGGCATTTGCCCGCGACAGACATTTATCGATCGCCAATCTACGGACGCCGATCAGCCCGATAGGAGGTTTATCCTATCACATTGTAGTATAAGTTAAAAGGAAAGTTTGTTACCATTTAAATTACAATATTACAACATCTCGCCCCTACATGGAAAGGTTATCTATCCTTTTTTTTTCTTTCAAAATTCTTATTCTCATTTAATTTAAAGGCTAAGTACAGAGGGAAATCTTTTCTAATTTGGTACAATTATGAGAACAAGTAGTTTACATTTAATACCAATCTTATACTCCATTTAGAGAATTAGATACACCATGTAATGCTTATTTTGAGTTGGAATGGAGGAGGGGTGATATTTGATCATTATATCTTTTTGTTACAAGATAAGATATCGTATCATTTTGTTGTTTCCAAATAGAGTTATTGAACCAAAGATTGGTAAAAACATGTTTGGTATTATCCTTGATTTTCATTATACTAGGAGTATTATTTATTCACAGCTACCAATAAAATATTTCAAACACATGGGGACCTCTAATGCCACTATATACTGCATAAATACCAATAGAACAAAATATAAAAAATTAAAGAAAAATTGAGAAGGAAAAAATATCCCAACAAACAAACATTGTGGTCAAGGAGAATCACACGTAGCAACAAATAGATTGTTTTTTATGATTATTCAATGAACCATGGGTGGAATGAAGAAGACAAGAGAACGCATGTCTCAATGAGACAAAATCCAAAGACAACATGGGAAGTTGATTTAATTACGCAAACTTGAAATGATTCAAGAGAAGAAAACATAGGGAATATTTATAACATATTACTATAATAAATAACAAAAGTGAAGTAATTGTGGCTGTGTTGAAAAATTTGAAGGAGTTATCCTATCTACACCCTTTGAATTTGGTTTGATTGAGAGATAATTGGCATATCATGTTTGTTTGAATAAGACACACAACACACTATCATTATCTTTCACACTTTGGTCAACATCTCAAAACTAATCATACAATAATAAATCACACCCCAAAAATTACGACCCAAAAATTAATAGTATTTGTCGTTTAATGAAGTTGACACTTTTCTTCACGAGTTTCAGTTAATAAATAGAAAATAACCTAGAACTTTGCTTTAAATATGGATATATCGATATAAGTTTGAATTTTCACCTTATTGGGCCTAACCAGGCCTATTTGAGGAAATATAGGTTAAATAATTCGGCCCAAATTGGAACTTTGTTACTCGCTGAGGCCCATTTATATGAAATCAACGCGGCTCTTGCTGAGGTCCATTTATTTGAGCAAAGTATTAAGACATTCAATTATACCAAGTTTGTTTTAAATTTTATCAAGGCATTGTCTAAGCAATATCGAACTATTTTAAAATTCACCATGATATTTGAACAAAGTCTTGCGGCGTTCAATCATATCATAACAAGCTTATTTTAAAACTTATCAAGGCATTATTTAAGCAATGTCTCTAGGAGTGTCAAATTGGATTCTCAATTCAGAGAGACCAATGCCTAACTCATATACATGGGTTTCGATCAAACTGGATTCTCGATTTAAAGAGACCAATGCCTAACTCATATCCGTGGGATTTTTGGATCCTTATATCCAACTGGTCCTTCATCCATATTCAATTTATATCATTTTGACCAACCTATTAGACTTCATGATTTTGGCATGTTGCAATGGTTTTAGCCACACTATAAGTCTGACATGTTGTTCATATCTAGATATGTAATTTCATGTTCAACCGAACAAGGGAATTTGGGCAAGAGTGACACTTCTAGAGAGAGAAAAGCTCGAGTTGCATCGGTGCTCGATTAAAAAAATACATGAAACTGGTACAGCAACCTGAAATTCACATTCTGCTGAAACGCTCCCTACAAAAACCTATAACTGAATGTACACACACAAAACTATGACTTAAAAAATCTATGAACCATCATCTTAATGAATCTGCCAAATTCACACGAGATGGTTTCAACTGAGCTACTTTCGTTTCGAGCTGTTTAAGCTACATCTTCTGAGGGAACTCTTTTGGGGGCATCTTTTCACCGTTGAGGTTGTTACTGTCTTGATATTTCTCGCTAGATTCAACATCTTTCTTTTTCAGGTTGTCGTTTTTTTTCTGGAATCGACCCCCGTTTCCCCGAGTTCGCCTCAGTGCATGCAAGTGTCGAGATTCATGCAAATATGGCTGCAAGAATGATCAATTAGTATTTAGAAATGCCTTATTGCTAGAGGGGAAAAAGGGTTATACATCAAACTACTACGAGATTTAATGCAATGATGGCATAACTCATTGATACCTTTCGAGGCTTGGATAGTTTATTTTCTGATTCAGCCTTAGCACGAGACTGGCGACGACGCAAGATGCCATGATATTGCTTTGCGTTAACAAAGACAGGCTCCTCAACTGCTTCTGAGGGCAATGGCACACCAGCTTGCTGAATTCCAATCAATTGCAGATGTACCTGAATTTTGTTGAGATTTAGAACACTTGGGAACTTCTGTTAGGAAGAGGAGATGAGCATAACAAATACCATAGGCTGAGCAGGATAAGGTTGCGCTGGATAAGGCTGGGTTTCGTAAGGAGCAAATATACTCCTGTAGTATGGGTCAGGATATGGGTAAGCTGTTTGCGCCTGCAAGTATTAAGAAAGCAGAGTTAAATACTTAACTAGCCTTTATCAATCATCAAGCAACATGGCTGTTTGAACCTAAAATGGCTTCTACGGAAATCATACAGTTCTATTTTACAAAGGGATCTCTTACATTCTAGAGAAACATGAAAAGTATTGTCTGGAAATTCTATGACAATAGTGTGCACACAGACACTAACGTATTCTGTAAGAGCAAGAAACAAAAAACAGATGATGCTGTAATTAAGACTCAGATGGTGATACTTTTACGTTCAGTAACATAAGAGGGGGCTCAAACTAATAAAAACACAAGTAGCACAACAACACCATATGCAATACCATTACATTTCCTACTCCAACTTGAGCAGGTGGTGCATAGGGCATTCCTGGTGATGCAATACCAGTAGCACACATCCCCTTTGCTGGAGACAAGGGCTGGAGGTACGACTCTGTGTGGTTTTGTTGTTCATCAGCCTCACTATTATCTGACAATTATTCATATCACAAGAACTAGTAAGGAAGTCTAGACAGCGAGAGTGATAGCAATGGCAACACTGAGTTCAATCCTGCTTAGAAAAACTCAATTGGAAGATCCAAAAATATGAAGCACAAAGCTGTTGAGTGCTTACTCTGCCTATCTAGATAAAGTTGTCCAAAGGTCTCACCACCTACCACTAATCGATGGATGCCATTTTTGTATACAAACATACACCACCGGAATAATATACTTCCAAAAACTGCCATAAATCCAAATAAATGCCCTCTATGCTCTAATTTTCAATGAATTAAAACACGATAAACCACCAAAACATACTAGCAAAGAAAATAATAATTTCTTCACAGAAATTCACCTGAAAGGCTGTGAACGGAAGATGTCATAATGCTGAATGATGCACGCAGACCTGCAATGCAGAAACCAGAATCCAATCAATCACAATTAGGCGACTAAAAAGGAAATCAACATCCAAACATTTAAGATGAACTCAACGAAAGCACAGCACAAACATACAGGCAATCTTCAGGAATTTCCAATCAATAATCAGCACCCTCGGGATTTCAATCACATTGAATCGGCTCAATTGAGACCAGAATATTCCACTAAGATTCAGAAAATTCAGAATTAAATCCAATTAAAATCAGCCCCCTCCAATTCCAGTAACGCACCAAAGTCCAAACGGATAATAAAAAGGAGGAAGTTGTACAATAAAATTGAGAAATCGAAACTCAAAACAAAAAAAATTGAAACGAAAGGGATTTTAGATTTGATAGAATTGGAGAAGTGATAGTTAGGGTTTGAGATTACGAAAAGTTTTACCTGAGTGAAGGGAGCTCGATTTCACGGAGGTTGCTACACGAACAATAATTCTCTCTTCTCTCTCTCCCTCCTTACTTTCTCTCTCTAGCGATATATATTGCTGGAGCTCTTATTCTCTGCAGTTGAATGCAGATGGAAACTGTTGTCTCTATCCGAAGAGAGAGAGACTAATGAGGCGTCGAATTTTCCGTTTTTACCACGGCATGCACTTTTGACTGCCACGCTGTAATTCTCCAATGCCATTTATATCCGGCGGTAAAATCGATATAAAGTAAATTTTACTATTGGCCACAAATTCTTTTTCTTTTAATAAGTATATTTTCTTGAACACAATTTATATGATTACAAGTGGAATTATCGAGTGAAAAAAATATGAACAATCATCAATTAAATTAGTACTTTAACTTGAATTTTTAATTGGATTTATAACTTTTGAATTTAAAATATACTAGTAAAATCTTAATTTTTCATTTGCTATATCCCACAATAGTAAAAAAAACAGTATGACAAAATGAAACATGACTGGAAAATAAAATAATAAATTTAATTACTACTATAATTTAGGGACGTCCGAAATTTAGGGTGTTACAAACGTTGTTTTGGACAAAAGTATAATATGTTTTATAAAATGACATTATTCTATTTTGATTGTTGATCATGAATATGACACTAGTTCAATCAAAACTAAAATGAAAAAAATATATAGATTGGGATAAATTAAAAATCAAATATGAATATCTTGAAGTAGAGAGGTATTAAATTAAATTTATCATTTTATCCAACATATTGTTCTTCAACTATAAATATGTCTTAAATATAATTACTACTATATTATAAAACTAGGATACATTCGCTTCACCAAATCTAAATGTATATGCAATAAAAGAAATTGTTATAAAATTATATTCCTCGTTCAAAAGCAAGAATATTACCTTAAAGTTTAAACCTTTTTTAAATACAGTTTAAAAGATAAGTAGCACCATTAATTTGAAACCTAATCATAATTAATTCCGACTGAACTATGGGAAAATGCATCGCGGAATATGCGCCTACGAATCGAGCCTAGGGAATATCCAATCAGATTTCGCCACAACGTTAGCGTCGTAGAATTGATTGATGGAGGTGACGGACGGCGATAGCGGTGTATTAGACCGCAACCGCATGATAGAAAATCCGGAATAAAAATTTGAATAAAAAATGGGCGAAGTTGAATATGTGGCGGAGAGGTGCGTGGTCCAGTGGTGTTCCTTGATTTGGGCAGCCACTACCTTTCGTGGGGCCCGCCTTTGGAGAAGATGACCTCACACGTATGTTTTTCAACATAATTTGTGGTTGTGTTTCAATGGAGTGAGGTAAGTCTATGTCGAGTTTGGAAGGCTCGACACGTACATTCGAATAATTATCCTACTGATTTTTTTTACTATACTCCCTCACTTCTCCTAGGAAAATTGATATATTATGAAATTAAAAAAAAATACAAATAGTTAAACTAGTATTCCCTCCGTCCACGAATATGAGTCTCGTTTTGCCATTTTAGTCCGTCCCCGAATAAGAGTCTCGGTTCACTTTTACCATAAATGGTAATAGGGTTTCACCTTCCACTAACTTATTTAACTCATATTTTATTTAAAACTAATATATATATGTGAGATCCATATTCCATCAACTCTTTTCCACTCACTTTTCTTTACATTTCTTAAAACGGACGGAGGGAGTGTTAGTACTCTTCCACGCCACAAGAATATGTTTTTGGTTAAGCATGGATTTTAATATATAATTGATAATATAAGAGATAAATGAAAAGAAAAAAATAGTTAAAGCATTGTTAGTATAGAATGAGTCACGCCTCATTGGAGAGAAAAAAGTTTACAAATTTAAAAATTGTATATTCTTGTGGGATAGACTAAAAAGAAAAAAGAGTGCATATTCTTGTGGAACGGGGGAAGTACTATGTGAATATCCATCTTTAATAGAGTGAAAAATAGGGAAAAAATCAAAAAAAAATTCAAGAACTATAGTCATTTCGAAAACTATAGTCTGTCCCATGGTGGATGCTCTAAGCTAAATTTGTAATTAGACACTTCTCTTGCAAGTTACCGCTATCCAGTGATTAATACTCCAATATAAAATTGAACATTGGAGTATTATTTATCTTTATACCATGTGATATAATTAAGTGTGGAATTTAACAATGAAAGATAAATTATCGTTAATAATTGTGAGGAATTTCGAAGTGTTGGTGTAGTCGGAACTCGAAAGCAATTGTAGCAATGGCAATGGAAGCGGCGAGAGATGGATAGACAACAATAGAAAATAAATTAAAGGAATAGAAGAGGTGTGGAAAAAACTAATGCAGTGATTGTCAAGAGAAGCAACGTCGGCGTCGAAAGAATCTATAATGTCGAAAAGTCTTTGACGCGGTCATAACTTATAACGTATTAATAAATTGTGTATCTCAACACCATAGTAGTATTTTTTCTACGTAAGCATAACTGATTATTAATAATTTGAATTTTAATGCATATTTAACGTTAGAACTCCACAATGAAATTCCATTAGGCATGTAAAAAATTTGTGAACACGGATTGAGTATCCCCAATTTTTCGATTTGAGAAGTATATGAGATTGTTGGAGAATTATGCATCCTTGATTTTCAATGTTATAATGTCTTATTTTCGAATCAACTGAACTTGTCGGCTTTAGCCTTGTATATCTTTGTTATAGTGTCTTTGGAAATAATATGAAGACTTTTTTATAAAGAAAGTGATGCCTTGGGCCTATGCATAGGTAATTTTGGGCCTATGGTTTTTGTAATTGGGTTTTAGTAAGTGTCCAGCGTAAATAAACCATCAGTTGAATTGGGCCGTGAGAATTACTCCTCTGATTTGGTTAGGCCTGTGATTGTAGTATACTCTATAACTTTTTAACGCTTTTTTTTATTTTTCCTAAATTTTATTTTTTGAATATAGATATCTGAAATTTATTTTTCCTAAATCAAAAATCAAAATTGATTCGTCAAAATAAAACCTTATCGAACAATAAAAACAACACCATTTTAAGTTTATTAATTAAATAAATAAAAATAGATTCTACATTATCATACTTCCATCTACCCTATATGAGCTCCTTCGTTATGTCCAAACTTCTCTCTTTATCCCTTACTCCGTATTATTTAAGTCATTCATAACTCTCCGGTTCCTTTTTCTGCCAATATGAGGTAAGAGAAATATGGGCAAACCATTGTCAAGTAAAGAGAAAGAGAAAATGGATAGAAGTAGGTAGGCCACGTGATGGCGGCGATGTGATTTTTTTAGTCATGTCGAATTTCAGATGTCAAAATTTTCTTTTTAGTTTATCGCATTCAAGGTGTTTATTTCTCTCTCTTCCCTTTCTCATTAAAATATTCAATTACTTTTTTCATTCTACTTTACACTTAAAACTCCGTGCAACTTAAGAATGTGACCATCTTGAGTGGAACGGAATGAGTAGTATTTATAAGCTTTAGATTAGGACAAGTGTTAAATTTGTATTTGTATTAAAAATTAAATTTGGGAAAAAATTTAAAAAATATGGAATATTTGTATTTGAAGAAAAACAAATATATTTATATAATTATTATGATTTATGAATACATTTTGAGTATACAATACTTAAAACTACAATTATACACCTGTAATACTAAGTACTTCCTCAATCTTATTAAATATGAAAATTTTCTTTTTGATATGTGATTTTATGCAAGGTTATTCTATTAATTAATACTTCCTCCGTTCTATAGTAATAGAGTCATTTTGCTATTTTGGTACGTTCAATAGAAATAGAGTCATTTTGCTATTTTGGTACGTTCAATAGAAATAGAGTCATTTTTATTTTTAGTAAAAGTTAACACATTTCTCCACACATACTTTACTCTCTCTTACTTTATTCTCTCTTCATCTCTCTACCTTTATTTATTTTCCACTTTATTCTCCATTTACTTTAACTCACCTAGCATAATTTTCTTAATCTTCGGACTGAAAAGAAATGCTTCATTACTATGGAACGGATGAAATAAAAAGAAATTAAAAAAAGTGAGATATGTCGGTTTTATTTCAGGAAAAGTGTATTTTTAATTGGACAGAGTCACATTTATCATTATTTCGAAAATTAATGAAAGTCAAACATATAAATTGAAAGAAAGAGAGTATGAAAACAATGAAAACGACGAACATGGGACGAAACCAAGGCTGTAAAACCAGAAGGTGGACAAGTACAACTAATGAACACGGAAGAAACAGTTGTTTTTTCGTTTATTTGAAATCAAATAAAACGGCTCATGTTTGCAGGAGGAAGAATTAGTTATTTCATCCAAAAAAAGTTCAAGTCTTGACAATAAAAGCTCTTCTGATTGCATTCAAGAAAGGTAATGAAAAGCTCTTTTTTCACAATCATTTTCAGATCTGTCCTTTTTCAGCTATGTAAAAGTGCAGCTTGTGTATATGCAAAGTAGATTTCAAGTTTTTAGTTAATTGGGGTTTAAGATTGAGATCAGAAGAAGTATTTGGTTTTCTCCTTAGTTTCAAGATCAGTTTTTTAATTTTCCCTTTTTCCGAGTTTATGAATAGAATCAGTAGTTTCTGGAATTGGGTTGTGTGGATTTATCTTTTTCTTTCTGTTTTTGAAGGTGGGTTGGGAAATTTTAATTCATTCATTTCACTTTGGTTTAGATCGACTTCATTGATAAAAATAGCATAATTGAGTTTGACTGTGGTAAGATAGTGCTATTTATGATTGATTCTGTTTTATTGGTTGTGAATTTTGATGGGCTTATAAATGGGGCTTATTACTCTGCAGGTTTTGATAAGAAAGCATGAACCGCCATCAATCTGCAAGACAAACTTCAGGTTTTCATTGTTATGCATTTTGCAACAGTTGAATGAATTCTTCCTGTTAATTGGTGTAATTGGAAGTATATGTATGTGTGAATTCACTTAGTATTGTAAGTATTTTGGGCAAGTTCTAAGTTAAAGGGAAAAAGGTGGGAATAGTTTCAGAAGTTAGGGATTGTAACACAAAATCTTACACAAAGAAGCTAATCACCTGTACAAATACGAAAAAGTGTCGTGGACCGCTCTTGTATGGATATCTTTCTCGATATTAGTACTGTTTACATTGATCAGTTATGGTGTTTTATCATAGAGTCTGTATTTTCCCATCTTTATGCTGGTTCTTGAAAATGTATTCAGGTAAAAGAGCACTGAATGATCTTCTGACTCGACCTGACAATCGTGTGTGTGCAGATTGTGGTGCTCCGGACCCAAAATGGGCGTAAGTCCCTCATCGAGTCTCTGTCTTTCCTTGCTTTATCTTTACAAATATGTGGACACTAATTTTTATAAGATGGAGTTTGCCTACAAAGTTATTCGTGTATTTTTAATTTGAGGCTCGAAATGAATAGTATTAAAGCTCACTAGTTTGTGGTTTGTATATGGTTCATTTTTCATTTCAGGTCGTCAAATATTGGAGTCTTTATATGCTTAAAGTGCTCTAGTGTCCATAGAGGCCTCAGCACACATATTTCAAAGGTGACTTCTCATAACTGTTTTCTGCTCCGTGGCGTGCTTTCCCCAATATGAAGTATTTTCCCTTCATCGATGCTTCTTTATTCTGCAGGTTCTGTCTGTGACGTTAGATGACTGGTCCGACGATCAAATAGATTCGATGGTTGAAGTTGGTGGGAATGCATCTGCAAATTCCATATACGAGGCTTATATTCCTCAAGGGGTATCAAAGCCTAGGCCCGATGCTGGCCCTGAAGCACGCTCTCAGTTTATCAGGTAACGTCTGTGTTTAAAGTCTTGAAGATTAATCAACACATAACGAAATACGGAGTATTAGTCTGGGATTTTACTGCTCAATTTTCACGTAGTTGTTTTCTCAGTTTCTGTGTTTTATCAGTTTGTATATTTTATTCTTCTAAATTTGCACCTTTTAGATCGAAGTACGAGCTTCAGGAATTCTTGAAACCTAGCCTGCGTATTCTGTCAACTGCTTCAAAGAACTCTTTTCGATCTAGTATGTCCACGAAGATTTCAGATAGCTTTCGAAGTTCAGCTTCATCACAGAATTCAGTATGTCTCCTCCTTTCCACCTATGGAAGGACTAAACTTTGTTTCTTTCTTATGAAACTCACTATCCCGATAACTTGATGCATAGGAAGCTAATGCCAATTCGATTGCAGGAAGGCATGGCCGAGTTTATTGGAACGTTGAAGGTTAAAGTACTAAAAGGCACGAATCTAGCTGTTCGGGATATGCTATCTAGTGATCCGTATGTTGTCTTGAAACTCGGAAAGCAGGTCAGTGAATCAGAACTTCCTTAATCTGTAGACTGCGTTTTCATTCACTGCGTTTCCCATGTTTCTTTGCGGTGAACGATATTTATTCTTGTTCGTAGAGAGTTCAAACAACTGTGATGAAGAGCAACTTGAATCCCGTGTGGAACGAGGAACTTATGGTCTCCATTCCACAAAAATACGGCCCTATCAAGCTGGTACGAACCCCTCATATCACTGCGCTTGTTGCACGATCTGATATTGAATCCATCACGCGTTGTAATGATCCATTCGTGTCTGAAACCACAGGAAGTTTATGACTACGACACATTCTCTGCGGATGATATAATGGGGGAAGTCGAGATAGACATTCAGTCGATGATAACTTCTGCTACTGCATTCGGGGATGTTGCAACGTTTGAGAACATGCAGATTGGGAGATGGCTGAAGTCAAACGACAACGCGTTGTTGGAAGACAGCACAGTGAATATTGTGGATGGGAAGGTGAAGCAGTTAGTATCTTTGAAGCTGCAAAATGTGGAATCTGGAGAAATACATCTTGAGCTGGAGTGGATGCCTATTGATCAATAATAGTAGTACTATATAAATTGTGTTTTATATGTTGATATATATTTGTTAATTTTTTCCTCATTGTTATTTGAAAGATAAATATTCAAAGTCTAGGAGCCACGGTGTTTACTTTTCTTTTTTTACTTTAATAAAATCAGTAAATTTTTTGTATTTTATGTAAATCACTCTATAAAAGCTTATTTATCAAACAATATTTTACATAAAAAAAACAAAGTTTGAAATCTAAATTGATATTTACCCTGATAGAATTTTATTGGATTTCGTAATAATTCTATAGGCGATAGAAGTTGTCTTTTTTTACACATGGGAACTATTGATTGTTTTAACTTCCCAACATTCTCCTGCAAACTAATTAGTCCTAATTTACGTACAAAATTTTTTGTTGGAAATTTCTTAATGAGCTCACCATTTACGTACAAAATTTACCCTTCACCATATCAAAGAAGATGAAATGTCCCGCTTGTTGGTTTGTTTGAAAATTCTTGTCACACAGTCACAATATACTCAACTATTGCAATGAAAAGATTAATGAAGATTGTTGGTGCAAAGCTTTGGATAGGTAGATATTTATATCAACGTGGTAAGAAATTTATGGAACACAATATGGTATTTGCACCTACGATTATACTCATGAATTATATAGGATATATTAATTCTCTTTATGTAACAGTACTAAATGAATATAATTAAATGCAAGTTAAATTCTACAATTAAATGCTAATTATTTATATGTAATTTAATATTTTAATTAGTGGAAAAACCGTTTACAATAAATTATTGAGAATTCAAATATAAAAATTAGTATTACTTGATTTTATGGTGATTCCAATTGCATTTGCATTGATATCAAATTGATATGAAACGTCCACTAAACACTAAATATTTAAAATTCCACCCAAAACTCTTAAATATTTATAATTAGCTTAAAATTCGTCTTTTATATAGTTATAGATTATAGATATGGTGCTTAGAGGGCTTAGCCAAGAATGTATACTGATAAATTATCATCCGCCAAACGTGGTATTGCTTCATGTTGGTTATTTAATTTGTTGGAAATTATAGCTTCATTATTTTTATTTTATTTTATTTTGCGAAAAAATTCTCTATCATACTCAATTCCACGAAAGAGTAATACTATTATTTTTATAGCTATGTGTTGGAATATGAGAAATACTATGTTGGACTAGTGATTTTGCTTGGAAGAATTATTTGAAAAGGCGATTGATGGAATATATGACAAATGACTTAGAGATGTTGGTAGTGATGATGTGACAAATTAAGAAATACTTTAGTTTTCAACTTCTATAAAATTATACTCTCCCAGTCCTTAAATATTTGTCACATTTTTATTTTTTACACTCGTTTAAAAAAAATGATAGTAATAAATAGTTAAAATGGAGATAGGATAAAGTAGGAGAGATAATAATGTAGAGAATACTCTTATTTACGTTATTATCTCTCTTACTTTACCCTCTCACCACTTTAACTATTTATTATCATTTTTCTAAAACGAGTGCAGAAATGAAATGTGACAAAATTTCAGGGACGGGGGAAGTACAACTTACTCATATTTAGATCATCTCCAGTAAGACTGGACGTCAAATAGCCCTCACATAGCCTTCACACTGCCACATCATCAGCACTACAATTCTCCTGCCACATCAGCTTGCCACATCAACTGGACATCAAATAGCCCTCACATAGCCTTCACACTACCTATCCACATCACTAATAACAATTATATAATTTAATTTACACTCGTATCAACATACGGAATTTAATTTACGAGACAAATACGGAAAATTCGAATAATAATATTAAAATTTTAAAAATACAATAATTTTAAAAAAATACATTTAAAAAAATTACATTTAAAAAAATTACATAAACTTACATAAAAACTAACGCCTTGCAATCCTCCGCGCCCACAACTCTTCAACTAAATCCTTTTGGAGTCGAATATGAGCCTCCGTCTGACGCATGTCGGCATGTGCTTGGAGGAGGGCTTCTTCATCGTCGCCGACTCCTGCCGCGTCGCAAAGTAGGCCTTCTTCGCATCTGATGCGCACCGGATCGTCTTCACAAAGACGGGCCACCTAGGGTATATCCCATCCGCCAAGTAGTAGCCCATATCATGCTGGTTGCCGTTGGCGACAAAACTGATGGCCGGACCGACGCCCTGGCACTGCTTGTTGAAAAGGGGCGACGAGTTGAGGACGTTTAGGTCGTTGTTCGAACCGGCTATCCCAAAATACGCATGCTAAATCCACAACCGGTAATCAGCTACGGCCTCGAGGATCATCGTGGGATTTTTTCCCTTGTAGCCGGTCGTGTAAAACCCCTTCCAAGCAGCGGGACAGTTCTTCCACTCCCAATGCATACAATCTATGCTGCCTAACATTCCCGGGAACCCATGCTGATCCCCGTGCATCCGCAGCAGATTCCGGCAATCTTCGGGGGTAGGCTTTCGGAGATACTGATCACCGAATACTTCGATCACGCCCTGACAGAAATACTTCATACATTCGATGGCAGTCGTCTCACCGATGTGGAGGTATTCGTCCCACATGTCTGCCGCGGTGCCGTAGGCCAACTGCCTGATTGCCGCAGTGCACTTTTGAATAGGGGTGTGGCCGGGTCTGCCAGCCGCATCGTGCCTGAAGCGGAAATACAGATATCGCTGCTCCAAAGCGTTAACAATACGCATAAACAAGTCCCGCCTCATCCTAAAACGACGCCTGAAATGGTTGGCGTTAAAACGCGGCTCCTCTGTGAAGTAATCTGTGAACAGGCGCTGATGTGCAGCTTCATGATCACGATCAACCACTTGTCGACGGTGGACAACTGGTCGTGGGCGAGGTGTCGTCGGCTGCATATAATTCTGCATCCATCGATCAACCTCACGGCTCGTATAGGCATCTAGCTCTTCGTTCATCATACGCTCGTACTCATCCGCATCCCCACCACTACCACCGGCATTACTCATTTCTTAAATTGATCTTGAACAGAAAGTAAGGTAGAGAGAGAGTACTCGTTAAAACAAGTGGTGCGAATGAAAATGACGTTCAAAGCGCGTATATATAGTGTTTTCAAAAGAAAAAAAAATAAAAAATAAAATCTGACGCCGGTTTGACGCCGATCCGGGACCCACAATGGCGCCGTGAGGATCGGCGCCGTGAGGATCGGCGTCGGAACCTGCGTCATCGCGCGAATCGGCATGGCCACGCCGATTTCGCCGACGCCGGTTCCAATGGTTCGGCGTCAGAACCGGCGTCGCGATTTTGACGCCGTTACTGGAGATGCTCTTATAGACATTTCTTTACTTATTCTATCATTCTCTAGTCTATTCTTTCAAGGTGAGGTGGAGAGAGCATTTAGCGGAGGGTGGAGGGTGTTTGTTGCTAATGTAACATCCTAAAAATGAGTTTAGACGGAATTCCCTATTCCAATTAGAAAAATTATGAATTAGAAATTTTCGACAAATAATTTGATGTCGAAGATGATAATAATTAAAGTTATATATTTTAGACTATGACTGTATAGACATTAAGTGATTGAATGGAGATATAAATTAAGATGGTGAGAATTTACATTAATATTCCATCAATTAGTAGATTATATTTTTGATAGATTTCTAAGAAATGTCCGAAAACTTACTAAAGTACTATACTATTTTTATGTCATAAATGAAAAATCAGTACTGATTATATAATAGGAATGTAATATTTGTGTGTGTACGTAGGTATCATATATTTATTAGAGTGAACTACACAAATGGTCCCTGAACTATGCGTTTTGCACGCAAATGGTACCTAAACTTTAAAAATATCGCGGATAGTCTCTTAACTTAGGTGTAATTACATTTTGATACTTTTTCACTATTCATCATAATTTTGCACCAAAAATGCCCCCAAGGCATGAATGACATTTTGGGACTTGCATATCTAGGTACTAGATTTGATATTTTCTTTATCTTTCTCTCCAGTACTAAATATGATATTTTCTTGTAGTTTGAGTAACTAAAATGATATTATTCTCTTTACTTTTTTCAATCACTTTATGTCATATCTTCTTTCTCTCTTTCTTAAAAATTTTAGGAAGTAAAAAACTAAAATAAAAAAATACACTATGAAATTCTTAAATATGGAATAAAATTTAAAATTATAAATTTAATTATCAAAATAAAATTTTTAGCTAAATATAATTTGATTATGGTTCAATAATTTTTTAAATATTAAATATTATGATTAATTGAAAATTAAGAATTTAGTTTTAGTTAAAAAATTAATTTTTAATATTAAAAAATAATCAAATCGCAATCAAAATGAAATTTTGCTACAAATTATTTTTATAATTAAATTTATAATTTTGATTTTTATAATTAATATATTTAAGAATTTCATACTATTTTTTATTTTTATTTTTTACTTCCTAAAATTTTAGAGAAAGAGCGAGAAAGAAGATATGACATAAAGTGATTGAAAAAGTGCAGTGAATAATATCATTTTAGATACTCAAATGATAATAAAACATCATATTTAGTACTAGAGAGAAAGATAAAAAAAATATCAAATCTAGTACCTAGATATGAAAGTCCAAAAATGACCTTCATGCCTTGGGGGCATTTTTTGTGCAAAATTGTGATGCATAGTGAAAAAGTATAAAAAATGTGATTATACCTTAGTTCAGGGACAACTCACAATATTTTTAAAGTTTGGGTATCATTTACGTGCAAAACGCGTAGTTCAGGGACTATTTGCGTAGTTCACTCTATTTATTAAAATGATTTTCTAGAAAGTTCGAGAGAAATGAAAGGTCGGAAAGGTGAGATGATTTCTTTCAATATGAATATTCTGGAAGTATTGGAATAAATACAAATAAAGATAAGAGAATACATTAAAAAAAATCTAGAGAATTGGACATCTTAATAAACAGCTAGCCATTCTCTCATTTTTTAGGGTGGCTTCGGTCCCTTCATCTTATAGCATATCAAGGTCTCAAGTATATGATTTGACTAATATATATGGGAATATATTAATCAGTTTAAATTACAAAATTTATGCTCTGCAAAAATTGGTAAACTAAAAGTAATTATAGAAGTAGTATATTTTAAGTTAGTTCTTAATTTTTTAATTAGGTCTATATAATTGTATATATAATATTATGTGCTAATCGATGATACAGTATGTGATCTGTATATGTGGCTTATGACGTGAAATATGTGATGATATTAAGAGAGTAGGAGTTTAATCTGTTAAACTGATATGACCTGGTGTAAAAGTTTGCTGATGCATTATCGTAGATTATTATTTGAAATAAGTATACTTGACTGTGCTTACGCCCCGTGCTTGAGTGTATTCTGTGGGTACAATTGGCAAGCTATAGGACAACAGCGCTGCATTATCTGTGATCACTCGTCTTCTGGATAACCGAAGCGAGGATCGTTTACTAATTGTTATCTGATCTATCTGATATGCACCCCATGGGTGAGTGGTCTGTACGGAGTCCTCTCGAGGACAAAATCCGCATTTACATCTGATTCTATTTCTGATCTGGTCCGTGATCCTAGTTTGTAACTAAGCACTTAAGAAGGCTATACGTGTTTGATATGTGAAAAATTATATGCTTACATAAAAAGGATCTTATGTGATGCTAAATGATATATTCTGATGCAAGAAGGGTGTGTCTGACATTGTCTGATATGATTCGACATTGTATGATATAAATTGATGTTTGACATTAGCTGTTGATAATTGAGATTATCTACTGAGGTATTATGAAATTATATGAAATAAGGTGTTAAAAGTTGTTAGATGCTATAATGTTATCTTGTGAAATTAGTCATATGTTAAAATAATATGGCTATGTGAAGGTGTCTTGGTAGATGAATTAAATCATAAAATAAGCTACAAATTGATTTGTAATTTGCTATAATTTATAGTACTAAAATTGTGGCATTTTCTATTCGGTCTATCATCGGACGAGTAGGGGATGTTACAGCTAAAATAGGCTAGTGGACTGACAACTGTTTTAACACAACATATATACTAACCATGCAATGAAAAGATAATGTTTGTTTAGGCATAGGTGGTCATGGGACTGGAATGTGATTTGGATCTGACGACATGGCCTTGAACCAAGTTGTTGGCATATACATCATTGGTAAAGAATGGATGATTAAGAGCAGCATTTGTTGTGATCCTTTCCGTTGGATCTTGCTTGAGCAAGTTCTGGAAAACAAAACAACCAACAAAATAGATGGAAAATTGAGTGCATAGCCATCCAGAAAGTAGAACATGTCTATCACTTTTTCCTCAAATTGCTCCTTAGGGAGAAGGAAATCTTCATCAACAAATGGAAAATATCCAAGTATCCTCTCAGCAAATATGCATCCTACGGGCCACATGTCCACTACATATGTAACCTCACTGCGTTGCTCCTTGAACTCGGGTGCTACATAGCTTGTCTACACCTGCATGTGTTAAAATTACATATGTAATGCAATTCTAAAATATTTTATATCAAAAAACATAAACAAGACTATTACCATGTTAGCCCAAGCATAACTTGAGTAAACGGGCTCCTATCACTGTATCTTGATTTCTCGATTTTACTAGAATGTTTGCGGGTCTTAAGTCGCAATGTACCACTGAGTTAGCATGGAGGCTACTGAAGTAGCTAGAAAGAGCGTGTGCACTTTGATATATCTTAATCCACTCGGTCCAGAGGATTCACTAGATCACAGGGTCTAGGAGATCATGGATCTGTCAGAATTCGGTTGTTGGACACACTTTTCTTGCTTAAAAACCCAACCCACTATACTATTGGCTAGTATAGGGAAGTAAAAGATCGATCCCACGAGAACGGATGTGTTAGCATGCATTAAGAGGCTTTTGGGAGAGTTTGGCTGTTGCCACGCAACAAGTGGGTTGAGAAATTAAACTATTAGACTTAGGAAATCAAAAGCAGGTTACTCCATCTACTAGACCGAAGAAACAGAAAGAGAACGTAAGCATGCATGGGTAACAGAAAGGATGATTTAACTAAAGAAACGCAACGACTAAGCTACTTGACCGGGTAAGTTGGCTTCCTAAAATGGCTAACAAAGCGTGAATATGCAATGGGGACCATTTTCCCGAAAATCCGAAAAGATAAATCTTAACATAATAACCATAAAACTTCAATATTAACGAGGCACGTAGTCGAGATAGCGCTCCCGGGACATCTTGCACGTTCACGAGCGTCCAATTCTCGGTGCTGCTGTAGTTGGACTAACTCCCTCGTCCTCCACTTGTCATCTGGAGTCATCATCTGCTTCCAGTTCTTCCGTGGCTTCTTCCTGTTCTCGTTCTCCTATTAACAATATTAAAATAGGACGACCCATTTCGATAGTATTGAAGTGAGTTTTGTTATTGACATATATTTCTGTCGCTATTTATATAGATGAGAACAATATATTAGACACACATATAATTGGATGATATGTGATCTCCATAATATTCAGATTGAATTTATGTACTCCATATGATTTACGATATATAATAGCTAATGATTTCGAATTCTATGCCGTCGAAATATAAATATCATGACAATATTATTGCAATTTGGTGTATACCATAATTGTGTTTAAGTAATTACTTTTTGTATGCAATATATTTTCTTGTTAAATAGTAGATGTACGGAAATGATAAGATAATCTAATTACTTACCAAAATATATAAATGAATTATTTAGATAATACTTATTAAGTTGATCATTACGATGTTTCCACACTATACAGGAGTATAACTTTGGTTATTTAGATAATATTAAGTTGATCATTACGATATTTTTCTAAACATCAATCGAATACTTGTGGTGTTAGACAAGTATTTTGTGGGTGCGTTTTGTTTTTCAAGTGGCAGAAGAATAAAAATGTCTAACTTGTTACAAAATTGAAATTTGTGAATATAACTGAATTTTTTTTAAATATCAGCAATCATAGAACTATGTTTATGCATACTTCCTTAGTCCATAAAAAATAGACAAAGTTATAAATGGCATAAGTTTTAATGTTTAGTTGGTAAAGTAAGAGAAATAGAGGGAAAAGACAGTGGAAATAGTGTTAGTGGTTTGTGGAGTTCACATTTAGAATAATGTGTCAAGTTATTATTTGTTTAAAAATTTTCATATTTAAAATTGGTCTAATTTTGATGAACACCATAAAATAAAAAAGTAGTCTATTTTTTTTATAGACGGTTGTAGTATGATTTAGGTTCATCCAATATTATTACGGAAATAAGTAGTACTGTAATCGTTGCAAATGCAAACAATTCATTCAATCACCAAAATTGCTCAATACAATAGATATTTATATATACATAAAAAATATCCAATTTTAAGAAGTAAAATTTCATACTATATGAATAAATATTGATTGTATAAGTGAATACTTATTTCTCGAAAATGTCTACAAGGAATTTTCAAAATTTTGTCTCTATATATGTCAAAATTCGTGGCATGCCTATTAAGTTTTCTTGCATTTGAAATTTGAATGTATATGCACTTTGTTATTGATATATGTCAAAATTCGTGGCATATATATATATATATATATATATATATATATATATATATATATATATATGGTTGCGTTAAAGACAGAACCATTCTTAAGTGTAGAACCTAGAACTCTACATATTTTATTCATTGGATGAGGAAAAAATGACGGTCAAGATTAAAAATCATACATATTAGACTATGTTTTCACGACATTCCGGACTCAACATGTGAAAAAACTCACATGTTGATGGAAGAATGAATGAAACGAAGAAGAGTCCATGCATGCATTATTTTTTCACTTCTCTGCATTCACCCATTAATAATAGTTTTGGTTGTAATGGGAAGTTGTTGTGCAAATCAACACGATTGGATTAAAAGATCTAACGACCTCCGTTTGGCATTTGTTCTACGTTTAAGAATGGTTCTACCTTGATCACAATCCTATATATATATATATATATATATATATATATATATATATATATATATATATATTTTGTTGTGTCCTTTTCCATTTATTTATACACCAACTTTCTTGTGATTTTCATAAAAAAATCTGATCAATTTAAACACTATGTCTCTCTATGTTCTAAGTTAAGTATATCAATTCTATTGGCAATTGAAACATAAAATGAATATAAAAATATCTCACATCGATGTACACAAAGAGCTTAATCCATTATATAAGTCGCATGTGCCTCTCCTCCTATCACCAATTGGTTTTAGGATGGAACCCATGGATTTCTATTACGAATTTAAACATAATGAAACGTTCATGCCTGGTTGAGTTGTGAAGATATGAGATAACGCGTCTCGATTATGTAATAAAGGTATAGGGTGTCATTTTCATGAATTATTGAGCAATGAAGAATGACCACATTTTAGTGCAACTTAGTTCACTAATATTGGAATTGCTTTATCATTAATAATTTCATATCCTTTCTTCATTGTATATAAATATATTATCCAACTAGAAAAGGTATAGTCGTGTGTGTAGATAATGGTGTTAGGTCAGTTTGATTGCCGCACTTAAAGAGGGATGAGATAATGAGATTTTTCCCTTTTTGAGGTAAGGATGAGTTGTTTGTAAATAATACAGGTGGTCAATTAAGATGATTTTTGTGTAAGATAAAACTAATATCACATTTTTCCACTATGGTATGTTCATGATTTAAAATTTTAGTACTCCTATTTTTTTTGGAGGAAATGAACATCACTCTCCAATAAATCATTATATTCGTCGTCGCCTTGGACGTTGCCCATCCGACGTTCTTCACCCCCACCAACCTCGTATCCGAGCATGTCGGTCAAAAATCGGTTACAAATTGAATAGACACGGACAAAATCGGCATAGTGGTGCATCCAAGGTGAGCAAGAGAGGAAGGTGGAGAAAGAGAGATTGTGAAGGCCAACTAAATCATCTCACCAAATGTTGAGATTGATAATGGGATATAAGAGTGAAAAGCTACTATAGAGACCGGCTTAGACGTGGGCCGAGTTTGAGTATCGAGCTACGATTAGTGCAGAGCTGAATAATCGAACAAGCAATTAAAGAAGGAAAATGGGTGTAGTCGAGGCATGTGCAGAAACCGAATTGAACCATAGTATTACCGACATATTTGAATTAAATCGCTCAATCTTACCATCCAATAATACTACTTGTCAATTTTTAAAAAAAAACTACAATATACAATCAAATAAAAGGGCATAAAAATGTAACGGTGATATTTAATTCAGTAAGCCAAATGCAACAGGAAATTTAATTTTGACTGGAAAAATAAAAGAAAACTCTAATATCAAAATTCATATTTCTTCCATCCCTAGCCAATTAAACAGGATGTCACTTTTTCGAACGATTTTTTTGTTTTCTAATAGCTAAATTAAGATATTTATTTTTATATAGTACTATACACTCCATAATTATATAAAGTTCAAGTACAATTTCAATATTCAACAATCAGTCAAATAAAATTAAACCCACTAATTAAAGACGTATGGTTTAATCTCAAAAACAGTTTGAACATCATCATCAACTCAATTAACCCAAACTATTATGAACAAAAAATTAAAAGTTGGATTATGGTTCAAATCAATCAAAATTAACCAGCACTAACCACTGATTTTCTTCTCCGCATGAATCGGCGGCAAAGGCGAAGAATTCCGGTCAGTTTTCCGTAGCCGGAAGATAAATACGGCGCCGGAAATCGCCAGCAGCGCGACGCCGGTCAGCCCGCACACCGCCGTCGCCACCAGCAACCCCAGCCGCACGTGATCTCTCCTTGACTCGTCACGTGCTCTCTCGCCCGCGCGAGCTCCCAGCCACGTGTCGCTGATGTTCTTCGCCTCCGGCAGCTGCACGGTCGCCGACGACGTCGTTTCGCCGAAGAATGCCATCATTTCCTGCTGCTCGTAGGCGCCGCCGTCTCGCGGCGGCGGCGCCGACGAGCCCTCCTGGAACTCGAGGCCGTGGTCCGACGGCCGGAGGTCCCGGGCGGCGGAGCGGCCGAGGAGGGCGGATAGGGCCACCGCGGCGACGAATTGAAGGAGGATTTTGTTCATTTTTGGGAATTGGATTGGACGATAAAATGAGATGAAATGAGTGATGGGAAATTGGGAGTGTTGATTGTTTTATTCGGTTTTTCTGTAATATTTTGTGATTATTAACTGCAGTAAATAAATTATAATTATCAGGTTTTGGAAACTGGACTCGTGAATTCTTGTCGGAGTGGAACAAAATGGGATGAAGACAGAGCAATTATTGCGTGAGTAAATAGCTACACACTATGTGAACGGTGAACCTACTATTTACTTCAATTTAAATTATAAGTACAGTAAAAAACCATTAGTTTGGATTAAATTTTGATTTATCACGTTATTATATAAAATTAATGGAAAAATTATAAAGTATATTATTAGAGTATATATGTCTTTAACTCAATCGATGTTAAACAGATATATTCTTATTATGAAAATTCGGATAAACATATAAATTCAAATTTCGATTGTTATATGACGCATCAAATACGGTTTCACTCAAATCAAATCCAGTGGTATATCTTTGAACAATTTTAAACTTTATGGTTTTCTAATCGAATTTAAAATTATAAAAAAGACTAGAATTTAATCAAATTTTATGATTTTCTTGCTATCTACACATTTAATGAGTGAGTTGTCTATCACTCATTGGTTTGTAGAGTTTAATTTAAAAAGTTTAATTGATTTTTTCTTCAGTGAATGTAATTGTAACTAATTCTTATAAAATCTATCACCTGCAGCACCTTTTTTACTACCTCCGTCCCTGAAAATTTATCTCATTTTTCCATTTTCGTCCGTCCCCCAAAATTTGTCTCATTTCACTTTTTACCATTTTTTATAGTGGACTCCATATTTCACTAACTCATTCCTACTCACATTTTATTATAAAACTAAAATATAAAAGTAGGACCTACAATCCACTAACTTTTTCAACTCACTTTCCATTACATTTCTTAAAACCCGTGACGAATCAAAGTGGGACAAATTTTTGGGGACGGTGGTGGTAAGTTTTAAAAGGAGATGAGCACGGGAATAAAAGTGGGAGTACCTTTTACCTAAAAAAGTATTCCCTCTCGTCCCTTTGCTTGGACTTTTCTCTCTCGTTTGGCATACTTGCATGTGCAATTCTCATTTGTTTTACCTTTCATGTGAAGGAATACTGTATTTATCATTTCTCTCCAACAATGGTATTTTAAAGTTAACACTTATTTTATGTTGAGGAAAAGAAAATTGACATGCTCACCAAACATATTGTTATTTATCATATTGTTAGTCATATGTTTTCGCAAACCACACTTGCACATCCTCAAGTTGAAGGTCTATATATAGCCTACGTATGATAGATTGTAGTAGTAGTAGTAAATAATTATATCCGTGCTATATTTTTTTTATAACTTAAATATTGTTAAGAGCCCATTGGTGTGAAAACAAACAAGTTTGTGACGCTGAATTGGACTTCCGATAGATAAGAGAAAGTCAAATAATCCCATGGGCTATTCTCCTGGTATATGAATCAAATCTTTATGAAGTGTCATACTATTAATTATATGGATATACACTATGAAATATCACATTTTGTTTCGGTTAAAGTTTCTAACACTCAATTATAATTACATCTCACATTTTAATCCGGGTAAATTAAATTAGACATTTATTGAGATAGCCCAAGCGGTTAATGGGCTATGATTGGGCTTTCAACATCCCTTAGTTGGGCTTTTGTACATACTACTTCCCACAAAACTAAAAAAAAATAAAAATCAATACATTCTCCTCAATTGATGTTTGTCAAATCAGCTCTGACTTTTATCCACGTCAGCACGGTGTCAAAAACCTCCTCCACAAACTCGTTACTCTCCCCGATCAGTTGATGCCACGCGCCGTCGTATACCTTGATCGTCTTGTCCTTGCTCGCCGCGGCCTCGTAGAGCCGCCTCGCCCCCTCGGGATCGCAGATCACGTCCTCGCCTCCATGCAGGATCAGCATCGCCACGTCAACACCCCCACACTCCCTCTTTATACACTCGCAAACACTCAGCAGCTGCTGCGCCGTCGCCGCCGTCGGCCGCCCGCACGTCCTCCTACTCGGGCTCCCCGCCGCCAGCTCCCTCTTCCACCCCTCCCTGTACGACCGCCTCCCCGGCGGCGGCGTGATCGCGATCCTCCACGCCGGCGCCACGTACGCCGCCGCAGGCAGCAGTTTCTCCAGCGGCCACACCGGCTTGAACTTTTTAGACACCTCCAGCATGGCCCCGCTGAGGATGAGGCCACGCCAGGGGGCCTGACAGGCCCCCTGGCGCAGGCAGGCCAGGAGGGCCAGGGCGCCTCCCAGAGACTCCCCATATAGAAAGGCTGGGAGGCCTGGGGGGTGCCTGGCCCTGGCGTCAGCGAAAAAGCGGAGGCAGTCGTCGAGGAGGGGCTGGATGTCGGTGATGTGGTCGCGGGGGCCGTCAGAGAGGCCATGGCCCTGGAGGTCGAGGGCGCAGACGAAGAGGCCGGATTTGGCGGCGGCCACGGCGTTGAGCTCGAAAAGCCAGCCGCTCTCGGAGGTGTAGCCGTGGATCATGCCGAGGAAGGCCGCGATGGGGCGGGAGGGGTCGTTCGGCTGCCATGACTGGGTGAAGATGTTCATGTTTTGGGCGTTGGTGAAGGAGCTCTCTTGGTGGAGGATGTTGTGTTTTTTGTAGAAAGCCTCCTTTGTGAGGTTGCCGTAGGGGCTCTTCTCATTGGCTTCATGAATTGGATGACTCATTTTTTTCTCTCTCTAGAGTGAAAGGGTGTAGAGTTATTGGCCAAACATATAAGGGCTAGGTGCTTTATGATTGGTTGGGAGAGGCTGCCCTCCCAGCTGTATCTACGGTAATGTGAATAAATGAATTTGAATTATTTAGTGTACACTATTAATAAACATGGATCATGGCTAAATCGGCTTATGTTGCACCTTTTTTGTCTTTCGCAATTCAAGTATTGAATTGATTGCATATTTAGAAAATTCAATTAAATAATAAAAGGGCTGAAATCGGGCATGAAACATTAATTGTGACTACGATTTCGACTTGAAATGACATGGTTGCGGAGTATGAGAATGTGTTACAACGATTTCGAATATGGCGCCAAAAGATAGGCACGTTCAAATAATAGTAGTGACTACACAACCCATTATTCTTTATCCACCTTGTATTATTGTATATCACATTGCAAAGTACTTAAAAAGGACAACGTAAAAACATTGAAGAAAATGAAAATAAGCAAAATTTGTTATATATTCTATATTCAACCTTGCATTTTACTAAACTAAGTGAACTCATCCCTTAAATAGCCCCACTACACATTTCTTGTGTGTTAATTTGTTATATATTCTATATTCAACCTTGCATTTTACTAAACTAAGTGAACTCATCCCTTAAATAGCCCCACTACACATTTCTTGTGTGTTAATTTGTTATATATTCTATATTCAACCTTGCATTTTACTAAACTAAGTGAACTCATCCCTTAAATAGCCCCACTACACATTTCTTGTGTGTTATGAGGATTCATATAGTGGATGCTCTAAATTAGCATAGTAATATATCTCAACTCTTGTTCTATGTATCTCTTTCAGTCGGCAAATTTAGGATGGACAAGTGAGGGTGGCCGCCCCGCTCAGACACTCAAACCACCAGAATGTCCTCATTTTCTCTAATTAGGATCTGTCGATAAAAACTATGGCTACCTCTAAATTTGTTCAATTTTTAAAGAGATAACAGAATATCAAATGACCTAATTTTTTGAATTTCTTAAGCACACATTGTGAAATTTTAAAAAGCCATTCTTTCTCACTCGTTTATTCACTTCAAACTGGAGACTATTTTCACCAAATGAATCCTCCAAAATTATGCCATGGATGCCAATACCTCTGCGAACAACTTGTCCAATAGCCAACTAACACGTGTCAGCTACTTGTTCCACGTGAAATTATGCTGCTAGTTAACCAATTCATGTTTCAACTGCAAACCACATGAGCTGGTGATCAAACATCAACATCAAAGAATTAATGATATGCCTGAACAGGTAAATTGCTGTTCCATTCCAAAAAGTTTGAACTGCCGCCATAAATTTTGTAAAGTGAGGTGGTAGTTTATCTCTCATAAAAGTCGCCATTTCCATTATAGCATTCACCGTAGAAATAGCCTGGCCATAGCTCAGCCATAACTTAACAAAAACTCCGCTTGTCATATCAGCAGCACTAACAACTCCTCCTGCCACATCATCAGGACAAACAACTAGACAAGCAATAGCCCAACCATAGCCTAGCCACAATAAACAAAATTATAAAAATAAATAATTAACAATCACACAAAATACGGAATTAAATGTACGATACAGATACGGAAAAACTCAATAATATTATTAAAAATTAAAAAATACATTAATAAAAAAAATTACATAAATCTAAAAAAAACTCCTCCTCCACACACGAGCCCCCCGCCTCCGCCACACTCGTCGCCACCGCCGTTGTCGCCGCTATCCGGGACCCCCAAATCTGCGGCATCTGAGCCCGCATCTGAGCCCCCCACATGTGCCGCGGCGGTGGTTAAATCGACTTGCATACTCACGAGCATAGCGTGGAGAAAACTCTTCTCCTCGGGGTCAGTTGTCGCCCTCCATTCAGCTAAGATCTTGTACATCTGAGCTCGCGTTTGTTGACGCGCGAAGAAGGCGAGCTCAGCTGTCGACCCGCCAACAGGGGGGATGCCGACTGGGCCTCCTGGGAGGCCTGGCGAGCCCGTTGCGCCCGTCTTTGACCAACCGGGCGAGTGCGGCGAGCAAAAGCGGGAGGATTCGGGAACTCCTGTGCATCCTCGAGGAGGTCGTGGGAACCGCCGCTGCTGCCGCCGCTGTAATCACCGGTATAGTTCAGGCGCTGCTTCTTCGGCCAGCCAGCTTCGACACCTGCCCGAAACTTCTCGGAGTCCATCATCACCTTATAGCAGTTCCAGTAGGTGAACTCCTTGTAAAGATCGGTGATACGAGCATTATTTAGTTAGTTAAATTAAAGATTTACGTATCTTTTCCGCATCTTTGTTTATTTGCGTATCTTTTCCATATATTTGATTTCTTGTTAAGTAAGTTAGTTATTAGCATTATAAATAGAAGTTATTGTAATCATTTGACAAATCAATCAAAAATATCAATATTATCGTTCATTCTCTTCTTCAAGTGAGAAAACCGTCGTGCTCGACGGGCACTCGCCCGCGACAAATATTTATCGATCGCCGATCTACGAACGCCGATCAGCCCTCAATGAAAGCACCAGATGTTAAGGACTCAATTCCTCAACGGTGATCGGCGGCTGGCTGCTCGGCGATCAAGATAACTTCCGGCGTCCTGAGATAGGATTAGCAGAGATTCTAGTTTCGTGCTGTGCGCGGAACTCCTCCGTCGGGCAGCGGTGAACTAGGGTTAGGATACTTCACGGTTTTTTTGTGGGCAAAATAATATTTTCATTCATTGATTCCATAAAATGATTACATCATTCCCTATTTATAATACTAAACCCTAACTTACCGAACAAGAAAATAATATATGAAAAGATACTATGAATCAAAAGATAACTAAATAAAAGATATGGAAGATATGGCAATGTCTTGTATCAGTCTCGTATCTCCCGGGCACGGGGAAGGCTTTCTCCGCCATCCTCCTGCAGTCTTCGTTAGTTTGGTCACTGGACTGCATGTGGAGGGCGTTGGTGTACAAGCCCGAAAATCAGGAGACCGCAGCTCTGATTCGGTCCCACCCTTTCCGGCACTCCTCCCTGCTGCGTGGTCGCCCCTCCGGGCAAAATGTCTTGTAGGCTGCTGCTATTTTAGCCCACAAGTTGACGATCCTCTGATTGTTCGAGGCGAGGGGATCATCGAAAACACTCACCCACGCCTTGGACAGCGCGACGTTCTCCGCGTCCGTCCACTTCCTCCGTGTCGGACTGTCGTCACCAGCCGGCTACGACGACTCGTCGACCACCCTCTTCCCCCTCTTCTTCTTTGGCGCGCCCTGACCCCGCCCTACTCCCCCCGTTTGAACGGGAGTGTCCGCATCCCCGAGATCTATCCCCAACTCCTCTAGGTCGAAAGTCTCAATCCCAGTGAATTGCGTCTCCGTTGGGGTCGATGTGTGCGAAGAAGCAGTAACAAAATCAAAACTGGGGCGATAGACGTTGTCCCCCCCGGCGTCCCCTGCATCCCCGGGTACCCCGGCATCATCTGCATCCCGGGTTCCCACCCCGACATCATCTGCATCCTGGGTTGCATCCCCGGTACCCCCTGCCCACCCGGCATCGCCGGCACCCCCGGCATCCCCTGCCATCCCGGCGTACCACCCCCGGATGCCATCCCGGGCATCATCTGCTGCCAAGGGTACATGTTGTAGTACCCGCCCATCGGACCCCATCCACCTCCCACGGGTACCGTGGGAGTTTGAGACCCGCTCGTCCCTGGAGTAGGCTGGTTGTTGTGCTCCATTTCGCGTTGTTGCTCTTGTACATAAATTAAGATAGAGAGAATACTCGTTAAAACAAGTGGTGCAAATGAAAATGACGTGCAAATCGTGTATATATAGTGTTTCGAAAATTAAATAAAAGAAAATCACTGGCCGATCACTCGCCGATCGGGAGCCTGCAATGGCGGCCAGTTGATCGGCGAGCGCATCGGCCAGCGCTCGGGAATCGGCGTGCGCTCGCCGTTTTTCTCGCCGATTTGGCGCTCACCGGCTGCAATGGTTCGGCGAGCAGACCAGCGAGCGCCAGGGATCGGCTAGCCGGTCCGCTCGCCCCCATTATGGATGCTCTTAATATATTTGACTGATGTGCAAAAGCTACTAGCTTTGACGGCTTTAAATGCCTTGTTTTCACCTCTCACTAAATCAGAAATCATAATAGCATGAATCATGATTATGATATTGATTAGTACATGTATTTATGATTAATACAGAGCAAATCGTTCATTGAAAAATAAAATTTTAACAATAATTTTAGAGTGAATTCACAAAACTCGAAAAAAATGCATTCCTCACAGTTGATATGATGTACTCTGCAAATCTAAGGTTCAAGTTTACATATGATTAGCTCTACCACACATTTAGAGAATGATGTAGTTAAAAAGTATCGGCAAACTGATCAAATTAATCAGCAGATGGTTCAGAATAACCCTGTTTCTGTTGATGACCGACTGTGTGAGTTGTTTCCTTTTGATGCATGTTTTACACGCAGTTGTCATCTATGGCCATTTCCTTCCATTTCTTGCATAATCGTGCTCCACGCGAACAATGCAGCTCCAATGGCAGGTTCGACCTTAGAATGTCAGACACACCGTCAGGCACAGACCTATTTTCCTTGTCTAAGCAAGTTGGAAGATGCAAAGAGAGCAAGCAAGTTGGAAGATGCAAAGAGAGCAAAAGGCCGAAGAACCATTTGTAACAACACCAAACATAAAAGGGGGGTGACATTTATCTCATACTAGATGGAAATATAGATGGTAATCGGCCAGCAGAGGGAGAGCAAACAATAACCAATCTCTGTGATGGAATAATTTGAGGAAAATGGATACAACTCTAGGAATGTGTATGTGCAATAATGGATCATACAAGAGGAAGGCTAACCTTTGGTCTTATAGGGCAAGCCCCTGGAAAGGCCTTCAAAATCAAGTTAGTAACTTCATTTCCGATATCCCACCTCTTGTTGGCTTCGAGGACCCCACCAACCATGACAATGGGGAAAGTACCCTTTTCATCTGCATTACTTTTACTTACTTTCAGTTGTTGTATATGAGGTGTGAGAGCTCAGTGAAAGTTGAGCAGATAGAGATTCGATGGAGGAGTTAACGGCATAATATTACGTGTCTTCATGTTACAGTTGCAACAATATGATCACACATGCTTAGAGCACTTTGTATGTCTTTTATGCCAAGATAAATGAGAACACACCTTCTCCAGCCAAATGTAGTCGTTGGACAACAGCTTTCACGCTCAAAGCCAATTCTCGGACTGCATTGCTCAGGATCTCATCTGCAATCTGATCACCAGCTTCAGCACAAGATACCACAACAGGGACTAGCGCAGCGATTCTGGCCCAAGAAGAATCTGCATAGGTCCACCTAAATTCCAATAAGCAAGAAATAAAAAGAATGGTGATATAGTTAAGATATGTGTTATACTCATTGTAAATTTTCAAGTAACTGATTAACTTCTTGTAATACACATGGAACTGCTCTATCCAACCATGCAGAGAACGAATGGATTATAAATAACCTTTTTTATACTAAAATATCTTAGTTTGTCCCTCATGAACTCTAATCTCACTTAGTCCTAGAAAGACAGCTAGGGACATCTAAACATACAGGTTAGAATTCATAAGTGCTCAGCTAGCATGAGCAAATCCAGCAAAATTATAACAGCTATTTAGTTGTTCATTACATGAGTTTGGGATATGTTTGTTTTGACCAAAGGAACAAATTTTTCAAGGTAGTTTGTTTGGCAATAGAAAAATTGCAGTTTTATAAGTTATAAAAGGGCAAAACAGAGGCAAAAAACGCATTCTGATCTCTAGCACGGAAAAATCAAAATACCATCATGAACTCACTCATTCCATTGCAAAATAATTTGTACAGAGGCACGCTGGGGGAATCTAACTCTATATAGAGCAAAAAACAGCAAGACCATAAGTAGCCTGTTTGGCAGCAGCAGCAGCAGCATGGACAGCGTTCATAGGGGATAAGTTTCTGCAAAGACATACCCTATGATTTCATCGGGAGATGAAAGACCAAGTGACTGCAGAATACAGTTTGTTAGCATCGTTGCTGGACCACGCCCATCATGAGCCTTCATCACTGCTGTCAATGCCCGAGAAGCAATTCCGTAACCACTGGAAGCATTAGCAAGTCACTGTTCTAATTCAGCATATAGAATAATATATGCAGTATACATTATGTACAAGCACAATGTATCACTAAGATATGATGCATCTACAGTTCTACACCCAGCATTTCAAACTCTATAGGAACAGTAACATCACCAACTTTAAGGTTTATACAAGTTTCATTCATTTTTTAACAAGAACAGTACGTAGTATAAACACAGCTCTTCAATATATAGTGGGATATTAAAGACATGAAACAGATTATCCACACTATCTGCAATACTGACTGATCAACTTCAGTTTTCTGACTATAGTATACCTGTAAATTAACTGGTCATGCCTCATCCAATGTTAAAATATTAAACTAGTTCCATAAAGACTTTTAACATCATAATTTATCAGAGCTCATTCAGGAAAGAGATAGTCTAAAAGAAGAGTCGCCAGAAAGTTCTGAACATACCTGCCCCAGTCACCTAATACTGGCCCTGCACCAGCAGAGCGGGCTTCTTTTCCATCTTCAGTAAACCCATAAGCAATACATCCAGTGCCCGCAATTAAAACACACCCATGAAGTCTCCCCATTGTCCCACTTGCAAGAGCTACTACAGCATCATTCTGCACATATATCTTTACATTGCGTGGAAATATATTCCTGAAACAATGATTACACAATCAAAACCAATTCAAAAGATGGTGCAACCATACAACCAAAATTAACAAAAACACCTGACGTACTTGACATAATTTTGCATTAAAAGAAGCAGCTTCAGCTTATGTTTCTAATAAAATTGCATCTAGTTAGCACCAGATCTTCTATACTCAATTTTTACTATTGCATTTCATTTTTTAGAAAGATTTAGCCTTCAGTAGTTCTCGAGCTTTCTCTTGCAAGTTCTATGAACATGAAAAGGAAATGACAAAATCAACGAATACAGCTTTTCACATTATTTCACTCTAAAAAAATACAATAAAAGGTTCACTATATTATGCTAGCTTGATTCTAAAACAAAACAGTTATTTAGCTACCAATGACTGTCTTAATATGTTTCTATCACAACCTCATGCACGGAGGACTTAAGAAGATCTTAACTTCCATCGTTTACATTATACAGAGTTTAGCATTCGAATTTTCTCAAGAAATCAATATACCAGTCTGACAATCATTGATGATGTATTTCTTCAGCTCTTATAAGAATATAAACATCCACATTGCACATACCACTAGTCTTATTTCAGAACAAGCGATAAGAAAACCAAATTTCTAATCAGTCAAAGAAGATTCGGATTAGTCAAATTTAACAGAGACGTGATACCTAATCCAATTCAAGACCCTTTCCTGATCTGATGGATGATTCACACCAGAAACTCCTAAGCATATAGCAAGAACTGCTGAAAGATTCTTGCCAGCCCTAGAAAGAGCTTCATTTATAACTTGTTCAAGTGTTTCTCTGGCCGCAGTTTCTGTAAGCACGATGCCAAAAAGCAATAAAGATTTTATAAACTGAGAAATAAAGTTCCATACCGTTCTACTCTTCCATTGTCATTCTCCAAAATACAAAGGACTTAATTCAAAAATAAACTTCTTAGCTTATCTTCTACATATATTTTACAACAAAATACTTAATTGACATTGCCAAATACTTAAGCACATCGTCCATAGCTGCAAAGTTCCTTTCCAATACACCATTCAAGGAGAACATGTAAGTTTAACAAGTCAAGATATGAAAATTTTGTCATGCCACATTCAGAAGCAGGAAACCTAGGTGCTGATGATCGATATCAATTTCACTAGTGCCTAATTGAAATTGCAATCCATTCCATCGCATGATCAGGAGTACCTCCAACGCTGTTGTGGTTAGAGCAACCGGCGGCGGCGCGGCCGAGAACGGGGATAGGGTCGGGCAATTGGCGGTGGTCGGAGAAGGGTAGAAGCGGCAAACAAACGCAGACGGTGGAAGTGGTGCCGCCGTCCACCCCCAAAATCACCCCTTCTTCCGCGCTACGACCCTCCTCCGATTCAGAACCCATCGCCGATCGTTTCTTTCCTTGATATTTTATTTTCCTTTTTTTATTTTTTTTGGGAATATTTTGCTGAATTACGAAATTGTGATTACTCCATTGGCGACGGAGAAGGCGGAGGAATCCAACGCTTTGAACTGTAGTAATTCCCACCAAATACAGTTTTGTTGCGCTGTCGAAATAACGCTTTACTAACATTGTATGGTATATAGTTCAAAAAAGAAATAACTGCATCGAAGGAACTGCAGAGAATGGCTGGTTGTAGTAATTTATTGCCTTTTTCAATATTCTTATTCCAGCAAAACACTCTTATGTGGGTTTTCTGTTTATTTTCTTATATTGTGGAGTAATTTGAGTATTGTAAATTGGAAATACTAATGTAAATCACAAACTTCTGTTGGTTTGAAATTTGGATAGTGACATTAATATCGTTGATCTTGATTTCTTTTTATGTCAATGAATAATAACTATGAATTTAGTTGGGTTGGAATGACTTAATACGCAAATAAATTTTACTATTGAATATGAATGATAGTTAATGCGGAAATGTAATTTTGTTCGTGTCCTTAATGAAATCAAATTAGGGTTTATTGTAGAGTTGGACACATAAAAAATATTGGTAGAGATTATGATTTTTAAACTTTATTGAAAAATGTATTAATTAGATGATTCGGATCATTAATACTACAGTTTTTACATAACAAATTGGGATCTGCATAATAGTCTCGTAGTAATTAATTGCTTGCATGACTTTATATTTATATTAACTTAATAGATAAATTAATTACGTAGATTGAATATAAAATCGTTAGACGATAGGAATATAAAATATCTTTCAATAATTTTTATGATAAGATTTAGATGCAACCATTGAAACACAGCATATATCAATTGAGCCATCAAAGTTCAAAACTGTGTAAAATATGTGCAACAATTTGATTTATCAATGATTATATTTTTTATATACACATTGTGCAATAGTAGTATTTTATACAACTTCAAACGAAAATAAAATTAATTTGATGTGTTTCGGTTTCTTAAATACCACATTAATTAGTTCCCGTGCCTAATTAACCCCAACGCACAAGACAATAATAATAATAATAATTATTATTATTATTATTATTTTAATTTTTATTTATTTTTTTTGGGGGGGGTACTTAAGCTCCTATTAAGCAATTCTATTTTGCGTCAAATCAGAATTTTTAAAAAAATATTACTGCATCAACTAATTCTTATTTTTTTTACTAAGCAATTCTATTTTTTTGGAGGGAGGGGGGAGTATTATTTAATTTCTTAACTATTAAAATGAGAATTTTGTTCCCTGCATCAACTAATTCTTATCTTTATCTTTTTATTACTTCTTTTTGTTTCAAAATGAATATAAAGAAACTATAATAAAACTACGATACTTTCTTGAGATTTGTTAAATTTATGTAAGTTTAATCTTTGGTTTAATTTAAAAGAAAATTCAGTTAAGAAAGTGTGAAGTGTCTTTTTAGCAATGATTTCTCATTTACCTAATTTTGAAATGAGATATTTGTTCCATGCAACTAAATATTTTTATCTTTGATAATTCTCATTGATTCAAGATTTAATACTTCAAAATTAAAATATCATGAGATTTGTTCAATTTATACACATTGTGTTTAATTCTTGTATCAATTTCAAAAGAAATTTTGTTAAGAAGAAATGTCTAACATATAATAATAATTTATTTTATTATTGAGTGAACTACATAAATAGTAATATTTCACTTTCGCACATAAATAGTTCATCTATGACACAAATGAGAAAATATATATGTTTAGAGGATATTTTGGGATGAAAATCGCATCAGGTACTAAAAATGTGATTTATAGGTATAAAAACGATATAAAATAAAGATCGGGTACCATTTAACTTTCATCTCATTGAATATGAGAAACATCTTATCAACTAAATTACACTTCACGGTCCGGTAAAACAACAACTTGTCCGACCTTTATTTACTAAACAAAAATATGAATTGATAATGATATAAAAAATAAAGTCGCAATGTTGAAAAATACTTTTAAACTGAATTGACTCTATGAAAATGAAAGAGTTGATAATTATTCGTCGATTAGATTTTGACATCATTAGCTGGTGGAGTACACTACATGTTACTTCATAATTATGATTTTAAAATTTATTCAACGACCAACATAATTAAATGGATTAGTTAAACCACTGCATTAATTACGACAATAACAATTGCAAAATGTTTCCCATCGAAAGGCCCAAATCAACTAATTGTGTTACGACAAAGGCATGCAGCATTGTCTGAGACATTACACAATGCTTGATCTCAATTATCAAACACACATATAAATATATCAAAATCAAGATCGAATATCTCGACATCGATCATTTTTGTTTTTATCGGTAACGGATAATGCAAGTAATATTTTATATGTTGATTTATATTTTTAGATCGCGTAGGATTATAATCATAGTTATTTTAATGAAATCATGCATGGTTTTAACCAAGTACAAATAGCACGTAAGATCGAAAACATGTTTAATTAAATTTCTATAAAGCATTTTTCTGTTTAATTATATTGTTATTATTATTGCTTTTTATAGTTTTATTACTAATAGTGAGCACTCATACTAATTTAGCGTGTAATAACATAATGTTATACTTACAGACATTGCCTAATGCCTAATCATCAGTCTTGTTTAGTTCGTAATCATTATTTATTTAATTTTTATATACTTTAGTAGTTTGTTTATAAGAGCATCCACAGTGGGGCGGAGGTTAGCCCGCCCGATACATCCTCCGCCCTATCGTTCGCCCACCTACGGTGGGCGGACGATGCGCCCTCCTTCCTCCGCGCCCTGTGCATCGTCCGCGGGCGATCATGCAATTTTTGCATCCTCCGGACTATCCTCCGCCCCATTCCGGGGGTCCGGACGATGCAACACAATTTTTTTTTTGTTTTTTTATATATTTTCTTCTATATATATCACCAATTCTTTTACTTCGTTTCACATCTTTCACTCCACTCTCTTCCCCATCTCAATTTCTCTCTAAATTCAATAATGAATCCGACGATTTTCCATATTTGCAAACATAAAATATAAAAAATAAAAAACAAATTCTGACAATAGGATTTGGCTTTAATTTGCGGTGTTTTTATATTTATTTTTGCTACTTGATATATTTGCAAACATAAAAAATAAAAAACAAATACTACAAAATAGGAGTTAAAACTATAGGGCGGACTATAGAGCGTCCCACTGCAGGTGGATAGGGTGGAGGATAAAATGCTGATATGGGCCATATGGCGGAAGATAGGGCGGACTATAGGGCGCCCCATTGTGGATGCTCTAATTAATAGTAGTACCTTAAATGTCGTTATTTATATCGATAATTTTATATAAAATTCAAAATTTGAATTGTCTTTTATTATTTTTAGAGTTATAAAAATGACAAGGTATTATTTTCTTATAATTTGTGAAATTAATGATATTAATAGTGTAAATTAAACGATTTTGATGTGTACATAAGATATGTTAGTAGTATAAAATATCTTTTTGTTCTTATATAAATTTAATTATTTTTTTTATAATTACTAATGGTATCCATTGGCGGTTTCAGTGACCATTTGGTTAAAGATGGACGAGTCTCATTCCACTCGACCACACTCTTTGAATTATAAAATTAATTATTTTAAGCACTTATATTACGAAGACAATGTGCTACTATTATTGAAATTTAATTGCCCCATCTAATTTACCCATACGGCAGCCTGATACAGTTAAAATTTAAATAATCTGAATTGAGAATTGGAAGAACCATGACGACGAGACTCTTTTATAATCTAAATTCGTTGCGTGACTGACAATTGTGGTTTCAAATTTGGTCATTAATTCAAATGTCATAAATATCTCTAAATCGAGACATTTCCGTAAAAATTAGAGGTATAAATTACACAACATATTGCCTTCTGAATTAATTGGGATACAGAGTGGTATATACTCCGTAGTTTAATTGATAAATTGGGGCAGACTAAATTTAGAATTAAGCTAGTAAGTATACTAGTACTTTACAAGAGGAGATGCATATAATTAATTAATACATTGTCTAATTAATCCAATATGTAACACGTATATTAACTTGCAATATGCATGACACCGTCAATCACGATAACTAAGGTCACATCAAATTAAACACAATTCTACAAAATAAGATAATTAGAAACATTCACTTTATATGAATTTGATATCTACATCTACACCTACCATACTAATTGTTGGTGCCGGTGGATAACTCAAACCCCAAAAATAGAGATTTCCATTGTTAAAATTCTAATATTTTGTCTCACATCGGCTTGGTGATGATCTCATCTCTTCAATATAAGTGTGGATAACCCTCCCCCTTACGAGGCCTTTTAAGGGGTGAGTGACACATTTCTAATATGGTATCAGAGCGGGCTCAAGTCGATGATGGAGTTTATTTTCTTTATCTCTTCTCTTGCATACCCACTTGATAGAAGTCCGATGTGTCATTCCGGCCCACACGTGAGGGAACGTGTTAAAATTCTAATATCTTGTCCCACATCAGCTTGATGATGATCCTATCTCTTCTATATAAGTGTGGATAACCCTCCCCTTATGGGGTGAGTGACCCATTTCTAATATTCATTTCCTCAACCAAAGGGGAGAATTATTGTGGTGGATGAACCATCAACAAATAGGAACACGACACAACACAACAAATATGTCAAAGATGCCCAAAAATCATTATTCAAACACATGGATTGTTTATTTTGGAATTTTTTACTCAAGTCCAAGTATTTCCACCGGCAAAAAAGTATCAAGATGGACTTCGAATAATCGCTCGTCGTCAATAAAGAATTGCAATAAAAGTTTGTGTTATTGAAACTTACTATTATGGGTAATTGAGTAAATTATTGGTCTACTATTTATAAAATTATGAATATGAACTATTTTTTTATGTCATATCGAAGCTTTTGATAACATATTTGTGATATTGTTTCTTTTTAATACACATAATGCAATGTAGGCATGTATAAATTATTAGGATACATATTAACACAAATAGACTTAAGTTGTGAATTTGTTTTTATATAGAGTACTATTGTATAATTTGTCGAATTTTGACTACACATAAATTTAACAATGAGAATACTTAAACTTGTGAATTTGTTTTTATATAGACAACTATCGTATTGGATTTTTTACTAAAAAAATTATTGTATGTTGTATTTTATAAGTATAAATTATAAAATAATTTTAAACTTATGTAGGTTTGACTATTTGAAATCAAATCATCTGGTTAGTATGGTTCAACCACCAAACTCGTCTAAGAAATATTTAATCGTGCTCATCCCAAATTTTTTATAACAACTAATGTTTGATTATTAGATATATTGTAAATGAGTTCGGAAGATTAGTGAGTATCGCACGGGTTTGGGGGTTGGAGCATATTTTTAGATGTCATTAATTTAAAATTTAAATAAAATCATATACTCCATTTGTATAGTTTATTTGCAAATAGTGATCTTTTTTTTAAAAAAAATAGTGCTCTTAACTTAGCGCGTATTGTTATGGAATTTGAGATGAGAATGAAGACGACTATTCAACGAGTATTTATACGGTTTATTATTTGAATTTTATTGACACTGATAATCAGTCATTACAACAACTTACATTTACTGACAGTGATACTTATTATAGCATGCAACTTATAAAAGAGAAAATCTAAAAAAAACCACAAATTATATATATGGTCATTAATAAAGATTATGGCAAAATTTGAACTCCATATACGGTAGATGTTATCGTGTTATACTATCAAACTAGGAGTATTTATTTAAAATGCAAAACACATCTAAAGGCACTCATACTTCTATGAAATTTTATATTATCAGGTTCTTGTACCAATGTATTTTATTTCATTATGTCATTTTAAATTTTTATTTCATTAGGTTTTTATAGTAATGTCTTTTATTTTAAGAAGTTCTTTGGTTACATCTTTATCTGATGAACTTAAAAAATTAATTATTTGTTTTTTTGTTAAATAAATTTATTTATATTTCTTGTTAGATCTCTTATTTATTTTGTAATTAACTTAGCTATAATATTAACTCAAGAATCATTAGAAAAATGAAAATTTTAAAAGTTGATAAGTATATAATTATAAGTCATATCAATGAAATTTTCATTTTTATTGATTCTCGAGTTTGCAACTGAATTGATTTTAAAATGAATAGAAGAAGAAAAAAAATCAAATTAAATGAATTAATAAAATATAATTAAATTCTTAAGTCCGTTAAATAAAGAACTAATTAAAATAAAAATAAAAATATAAAATTCTTATAAATTAAAAATGTATTAGTATAAAGACAACAAAGTTGTAAAAACCTAATGTAACAAAATTCATTGATGTAAGGATTTAATAATATAAAAATTAATAAAGATCTAATGAAATAAAATGTATTAAGAACTCAAACCACTAGATGCATGCATTTTAATTACTTTTGAAAAAAATTCAAATTAAATAATTGACTCACTGGACATATTAAATTGCCAATATAGTTCACCCAATGAAATTCTCAATCACTCCAATAAATAAAGTGAGATTTGGCCAGATTTAAAATGCGATCCAGTTTTTATACTTATATGCTTATCACTTATATTAGATTCTGCAGTCAAACTATTTTGCATTCTATCTCACTTCTTTTGAGACTTTTGGGTTACAAAAATAAAAGTCCCAGTTATACAAATAAACTAGAAAATCTTCATATAACTTTTTATTGTGTCAAGAGAATTAGAGCATCCACTACGCGTCTCGCGCGCGGCTCGCGTTCCATCCTGGAGGGACGGTTCCGCCGCGGGACGCGTTGCAACGTTCGTCTCGTACCGAGCCCGTCCCCAGCCCGTCCCGTAGCCCGTAGCCGCGAGACAAGGGATGCGCCGTCCCGACACGCGCCCCCGATGCATGCGTGACGCCCACTCGCTGGCCCGCGAGTCGGCGTCGTCACGGATGACGCAATAATTCGTTTTTTTTTAATTCGAATTTTAATAAAAAATTTTATTTTTCAAACGGTAATGTTACCGTTAATTTTTTATTTTCTTTTTTTAAATTTTTTTTTGATTTATTTACTCTATAAATAATCATATTTCATACTCATTTCACACACAAACACACATCTATTTCTCTCAAATCCTCTCTATAACCACTCCGATTTCATCTTAAATCAACTCAAACAAATGGATCCTTTTGAGCAAATGCGTCAATTAATGGAACAATCACTTGAAGAAGATCGACGCCGACAGGCGGAGGAAGCCGCGCCGCCTCCACTTTATTTTTTTAGGATTCTAATTATGTCCATTTTCTATTTTTTTGAATTTTAATGTTGTTTTAATTTTAATAAAGTGTGTTTGTTTTAATTGAATTGGGTTGAAAAAAAAAGAAATTTAATGAATAGTAATTTAAGGGACGGTTAAGGGACGGAGCGTTGCAGGTTTCGTCCATTAGTTAAGGGATGGAGGAATAAAGTACAGTGGGGCCCTCAAATAGTAGTTTAAGGGACGGTGGAGGAACGGTGGGGGACAGCGTAGTGGATGCTCCTAGTTTCTCTATCTATAATTATAATAAATATGTACTACTCCTACTATATAATTTAATCACCGCAGATGTCCTGAACAAATAAGCTATTTTTTTCTTATATAAATTACATTATTTAATTATTATTATAATTTAATTAACATAATCTAGTTCATATGACCTTTCAACTTCAAGCCAAAATCTCTTAAAGACATTTTCTTTTTAGCTTCATCGCTTACAAAAAAGCCAATCCACAAGATGAAGTATATGAGATTTAAATAGGTTGCATTTTAAAAATAAAATTAATAGTTAAAATAAAATAATATTGACAACTCTTCGACATTGCTGAAATAACATAAAATAAAATAACTTACAAAGAAACGAATAAATTTCCATGTCTTCAGCTTAGACATCAAAATATAACACTAGATAATTAAATATATACACTATATATTTTATGTCCAGAAAAATAAATAAATCCACAAGCAATCACAGCTAATTTCAACTGTTTTTATTACAATTTCCGCGTTATATTGTCTGAAAGGTACAGAGGGTACTATTGGTACGGAGAAACAATACGACAAGATTATAGTATTTAATTTAATCACACAGACCAAGGCCACTTTGGTAAATTTCCCTTAGATTAAAATTTACTGTTGATTATCTTCCAGACACATACATGTGACAATAATGGAGGTCCATGCTCTGGCACAGGGGCGGACGCAGAAATAAACATTAGTAAGGGCTATATTTTCAAAATATAGTTTGAAAATGTTTTTCTAGGTAATTTATGTGATTAATAAGAGCTTTAATATAAATATAGGTATAAAATAGGAATAAATTATAAAAATTTATTAAAAAAATGTTTAAAAAACAATTCATTAAGGGCTAAAGCCCCACCCTTTGTCGACGTGGGTCCGCCCATGCTCTGGCACCAACAGCCACTCATCCCCAAAATTTCAAATCAGATAAAAATTCCCATTTTTAATTTATTAATTTACAAATTTATTAAATTGACACAAAATTAAAAACATATGACTGCTGATAAATGCAAGATCAGTTACAACCTGCAACAAAACTGCCGCCTACACTTTATTTGTGATAAAGTTTGCATATACAGATATGCCTATGCAAGATTCTTGGCTCCCTTTTTTCCTAAATTAAACATAAGCATCAAAATGTCGCCAGACTGTATTTGTGACCTTATTTCCAGCCTACCCACATCTTCCACTTCTTGCAATAGTTTTCAATAAATTCATATTTTCAGCTGAATAAAGCAAATTGTTTCATTTTTGGGAAAAAGATTGAATATTTGTGAAAATCCCCAACACCCATATTCTTGGCATAGATCTGCTCTGCTGCTGTTGGAATCAGCACCCTTTGATGGTCTTTATCTTTGCTTGTGTTTGTTGAAGGTAAGTCTTTTTTTTTTTTTATGTTTCTGTTTGAGAGGGAATTTGGTGATTTTGAAGTCAATATTTTGGTTTGTATTTTGAACTTTATATATGTTTTTTGTTTTTAATCTTGTAGTGATTTGTGGGGGAGAAGAAAGGTGGAAACACGAGAAGAAAAAGGGATTCTTGATTGGTTTGGACTATGAAGGGGTATTTTAGAGGGGGTTTAGGCTTGTTGCTGCATTTGATTTTGTTTATGTTTGCTTTCTCTGTTGAAGCTCAGAAATTGTCTTTTGTAATAAATTGTGGGACAAATTCTAGTGTGAATGTGGATGGAAGGAAATGGACAGGTGATGCTGCTGCAGGAAACAATGTCACCCTTAGTTCTCCTGCTGGGATTGAGGCTTCAAGTAGTGTGTTCAATGGAGATCGAGTCTACGAGCCGTTGTATCGAACGGCCAGGATTTTTAGTGAGGGTTTGAACTATACTTTTCAAGTTCCTAATGAGAATTATTTTCTTAGGCTGCATTTCTATCCATTGGTTGTTGATGGATACAATGTGAATGAGTCTTTCTTTTCTGTTGAGGCCAATGGTTTGAGGTTGGTTTCGGAGTTCAATGTTCCCGGTGAGATTGCAGATAAGAATCAGAATTTGCCTGGATCTGAAGCAGCCAACTCTAGCTATACCTATTTGTTGAAGGAGTATTTCTTGTCTGTGGAGTCGAATGTGGTGGTTGTGAGCTTCGTCCCATCAAAGGGGTCGTTTGGTTTTGTGAGTGCTATTGAGACTGTTGAGGTGGGGGATAGGCTGTTTGATGATTCGGTGAAAAGAGTTGGGGGGAATGGTGGGGGTGGCGCGTTGGACTTGGGGAAACGAGGGCTGGAGACTATGTATAGGTTGAATGTTGGTGGTCCGTCTATTAGGCCCTCCCATGATTCGCTTCTGTGGAGGACTTGGGAGATGGATTCGGGTTATATGATCAATGCGGATGCTGGTACTGTGCCCAACACCAAGGCTAATGTGACGTATGCCAATCCAAACGACACTGTTGTGGCTCCTCTCGCGGTGTATGAGTCTGTAAGGGTGTTGACGAATGCTGGAGTCATGGAGAAGCGATTCAACATGTCGTGGAAGTTGGAGGTGCATCCGGATTTTGAGTATATGGTCCGTCTGCACTTTTGTGAAGTGGTGTTCGACAATGCAAATCAGAGGGTGTTTAGGATATTCATTGACAACAAAACTGCTGCTGACAACTTTGATGTCTACGCGCGAGCTGGAGGGTTGAACAAGCCGTATCATGAGGATTACCTCGACTCTATGTCATCGAGCAGCAGCACCCTTTGGATACAGCTAGGTCCTGATCCCACTACGGGTTCTGCTGGGACCGATGCTATATTGAATGGTTTGGAGGTATTCAAGCTTAGCCGGAGTGGAAATCTCGCCTATGTAGAGACTTATACCAATGTAAATGAGAAAAAAGCTTCAAAAAGTTTGATCCTTTGGATTGGCATTGGAGCAGGCATTGCATCAATCGCCATTCTTGCAGCTACGTGGGTGCTCGTGTTTTGGTTCTGCAAGAAGAAAAGAGAAGAAAACGACACCAAGAAGGGCCCTCCCGGGTGGCGCCCTCTGTTCCTACACGGATTCAGCACCGCAAATGCTAAAGGGTCATCAACGAACTATCAGAACACAAGCGGACAGAATGGGACTATTCGGTCTGGGAGGCGTTTCACGATAGCTGAGATTAGATCAGCAACAAATAACTTTGATGAGAGTCTTGTGATTGGAGTGGGGGGATTCGGGAAGGTGTTCAAAGGTGAGATTGGCGAAGGCGTTCTTGGAGCAATCAAACGAGCCAATCCACAGTCTCAGCAGGGATTGAAAGAGTTTGAGACGGAGATTGAGATGCTGTCGAAGCTACGACACAGGCATCTAGTCTCGTTGATTGGATTCTGTGATGAACAGAATGAGATGATCCTGGTGTATGAGTGTATGGCTAATGGAACTTTCAGGAGCCATCTGTTTGGGAGCGACTTGCCCCCGTTGAGTTGGAGGCAACGTCTAGAGATCTGCATTGGTGCCGCGAGAGGGCTACATTACCTCCATACTGGTTCGGACAGAGGCATCATCCACAGAGACGTGAAGACGACCAACATCTTGTTGGATGAGGATTTTGTCGCGAAAATGGCTGATTTTGGGCTGTCCAAAACTGGCCCTTCGTTGGAGCACACACACGTGAGCACTGCAGTGAAGGGAAGCTTCGGTTATCTGGATCCCGAGTACTTCAGAAGGCAGCAGCTGACTGAGAAATCAGACGTCTACTCATTTGGTGTAGTCCTATTCGAAGCTGTCTGTGCACGAGCCGTGATCAATCCAACGCTGCCTAGGGAGCAGATCAATCTTGCAGAGTGGGCCATGCGTTGGCAACGGGAGAATTTACTCGAGAGAATACTTGATCCAATGCTGAGAGGCGGCTACTCACAGGAATCGCTGATGAAGTTTGGTGAGATCGCTGAGAAATGCCTTGCGGACGAGGGGAAGTCCCGGCCGACCATGGGGGAAGTCCTGTGGCACTTGGAATACGTCTTGCAGCTGCAAGACGCTTGGTTGCACAGCAATGCTGGTGAAGAAGACTCGGCCGCCTCAACAATGCTTGGTCAGAGTATGCACACCACTGATGAGACGGGGCATGGGCCTGTTGTGGAGTCGAATGCAGAATCATCCTCAAAGACCGATGAATCGAGGGATCCGTTGGATCCTATGGTTGTTGGAGCTGATGAATTCTCACAGATGCTAAAACAGGAAGGAAGGTGAAAACTATGATGATTGATTTGTCATATAATCCCATCATAAGGATGAATGCGCATATGCATTCGAGGCTGTGGGGGTTCGTCGTTTAAAATCTGCAACGTGCAAACAGTGGACGAAGGCGAAGGTGGTGGCAACATAGGCAGCCACCATAGTTAGTATGTAGCTCCTTATGAATGGCTGTTTTTCTGAGATTAGTTGCTATGTAGTCTTTTAATGATGCCCAATTCTTTCATTCTTGTTTTGATGTCTGAAACTGTTGAATTTTTACATGATGTTTCGGCTTTTTGTTGTGAGGGAAGGTCAGGCCATCTTCCTATAGTGACTGCAGATAGCAGACACCATTTGTGTGAGTTTGAGTTGTAAGGATTTGTTGCAAAGTTGGATATTTTTATCAGTTATAATCTGAACCTCTTGCCACCATTGTCTCCCAATTTTTTTAATGCTGTCTTGAGTTTTATGCAATCACGAATCCATGCCAAAGGGATTTGTATCAAACAAGAGTACTAGAAAATAACAACATTTAAAAGTACTAGAAATTAACAACATTCTTTGTAGCCTCTCATCTGATGCCACAAAGAATGGGTTGTTTACTTTTATTGGGAAAAAGAATGGGACGTTTACTTTTATTAGGAATTTAGGATTATAGACTGCTCTATAAACAAGTTAGTAGTATATACTAATGATATTGTAAGCTATAAATCTAATCTTTCAATTTTATATAACAATGGATGTTAAAGTTGATTGCAACGTACACCCGCCCGTCATTATGAGTCTCATTTAATGGCGGCACGAGTTTTAAAAAATATTTAGAAAAGTGGGTGAAAAAAAAGTTGGTGGAATGTGAGTAGAATAAGTTAGTAGATTGTGAGATTATATTAATATTTATGATAAAAGTGAACAGAGACTCTTATTTACGAAAGGAGTAGTATTTGTAACAAATGAACAATAAATAAAACTAATAAACGAATAATTAATCATCATTTTTCTCGTTTCCCAAGTACAAAAGAAAGTTTTAAAAAATTAATTGAAAATTTAAAAGTGCACTTATGGTAAGTGTTGGAGTTTGTTGGGCCACTGGTGGGCCCATACCATGCATTCCTGGACCCACCCCCAGATCCAATCCTAGCTTTGAAATTAATCACTTTCTAAAAAAATCGACGGTGGAATTTGCATGACAGCGCAGTGGGACCACTTACATCACTGAATGATGTTCGATTATTACATCTCCAAAAGGCACTCTACCTGAAAAATTCACCTTTCAAATTGTTCTTTTTTCATCATATTTTGGGACATGAAAATGGTCATAAAATTGTACTCGCCCATGCTTAAAAGTTTATCACATTTTTTATTATAAAATTAATATATATACAAATTGTATATATATATATATATATATGAAGGGTACGTTATCCTCCTTATCACCCCAAATATAGAACATAGGACTAATATAATCCCTTGAATCTATTAATCTAATGGCTTTGATTAAAAGTATCGTCGTACATTATTATACCATTTTCGTACATTAAAGGGCAATTTGGATATATTACTGTTACATCATTTATATGGATTAGTACATTAACTAAATGTATATATTAATGTGTTCTTAATGTAATATTAATGCGTTTTAATGTATATGCCCCTTCTACGTAATGTAGATTATAATTTTTTGAATGAGTGACGAAAGTTATATCCATTCCCTAAGGGTTTAACAATCCATGAGGCTAGGGTGTAGTACCGACTCAGTAAAACAACGTTCACTAGGGTAATCTTGTGGATACTATACCCTAGCCCTATGGATAAGTTAACTCTAGGGGGCTGGATCTAACTTCCTCCGGTTAGTGAACGTTATGTTAATATGATGGTACTATACCCTAGCCCCATGGGCTACTAAACCCTTGTTGAATAATGTTAACTCTCGACCCTAAGAGAATTCATACGATGCTATATTATCCTGAGTATATCGTACATTATCATGGGTATATCGTACATTACTTTCCGTCTCATGAACTTGTGAATTTGTGGATGCTATATAGTATAGCTTCAATTCACAAATTCATACGATGCTACATTATCCTGGGTATATCGTACATTACTTTCCGTCTCATGAATTTGTGAATTTGTGGATGCTATATAGTATATCTTCAAATCACAAATTCATACGATGTTACATTATCATGGGTATCGTACATTATCATGGGTATATCGTACATTATCATGGGTATTCGTACATTACTTTCTGTCTCATGAATTTGTGGATGCTATATAGTATAGCTTCAATTCACAATTTTATACGATGCTACATTATCATGGGTATATCGTACATTACTTTCCATCTCATGAATTTGTGAATTTGTGGATGCTATATATTATAGCTTCCATCCACAAATTCATATGATGCTACATTATCATGGGTATATCGTACATTAATGGATGAGACTTGTACATTAAAATACAATTTTCATACATTAACATCATATACTAATAGAACATGATGTACAAAAATAATTACATCATGTAGCGAAATCATGTACAATTGTGCTTTACCATTTTTACCCTTTTTGATTATTTTATTAATTTTTAAATGCCACGTGGCTTCCATATCAACCATCAGATCACAGCTAATCAATGGATGAAATTAGTTTTCCTTTTTAACACTTTTTTACACATTAATCTGAATACATCCCTATGAATACATCCCTATATATAAGATCCTCATTTACTAATTTCTTCAACTCACTTTTATTACATTTTTAAAAATCCGTGTCCCGGTCAAAATGCGACAAAATTTGATAAACGAAGGGAGTAATTGAACAATATAAATTACAAAATATGAAAAATACTATTATTTGACATATACTCCCTCAGTTCCATGTTAATAGAATCATTTTTCTATTTTGGGAAATTCCAAATTAATTGAATCATTTCTATTTCTGGCAAAAAGTAATTATACTTTTTACTTTATTCTCTATTTAACTCTCTTAAGTACTTTATTTTCTCTCACTTTTTCACTATCCATTCAACACACTATTCTTAAACTCCGTGCTAAAAAGAAATATCTTTATTAGCAAGTAACTGAGGGAGTACATTATATTATCAAATTGACATTTATATTAAGAATTGAGTAAAATAAAAGCTCTTATACTTTCTGGTACTAAATGTATATTTCTTTGCTTGATCAGTTATCAAAAGCAATGACATAGTTTGAATTAAAAAACACAAATATACATTCCAAAAAGAAAAAGAAAAGTACAATAATTCAAATAAACATTCAACAAGGACTCTAATACAAACTCTATTGTTTTACAATCCTATTTTAGACTATGGTTCTATAATATCCCAATTTCTCAAATTAGAGCATCTACAACGGTGGACGGACGGCGTCCGTCCGTCCGTGCCAGCGGCACGGAAGAGCTCGTCCGCCGCTGGCACGGCGCTGCTCGATGCATCGAGCACGTCCGTGCCAGCGAGCAGGTGACGTGGCGTCCTGCGATTGGGCAACGACATAGCCGTTGCCTTTGAATTTTTTTAAAAAAATCGGTTTTTAATTAAAAAAACCAATTAAAAATAAAAAAATATTTTTCCACTTTCCAAAAAAAATATATCCGTTTTTTACCGTTTTCTACCACTTTTTATTTTTTATTTCCCCCCCAAAATACACATTTTCATCTATAAATACCATCACTTTCACACCCAGAAATTCACACCACATTCTCTCATTTCCATTCTCATCTACATTCTCTCATTTCCACTCTCATTTACATTATCTAATTTCCATTCTCATCTACATTCTCTCATCTCCATTTCTTCCACACATACAACATAACAATGTCCGGCCAAGGTGATCACCCTCCGGGCTCCCACGGTTTGAACCCCTATTGGTTCGGTTCACAACCGTTTCATAGTCCAGAAACGGAATATTCGGCCCCTCCTCAAACCCAAAGTTCGGGCGTTCCGGGTGGCTACCGGCCATACCCAATCGACGACTAAGATGCCCCCGAAGGGCGATACGGGTGGACACCCGAGCCTAGAGCGAGGTCGACTGCCCCCTCCCAAACTCCGACTCCTCCTACTCGCGGTGTCCGCATACCGTACTCACCGGCAGAGATGGAGCAATTGTTCAAGGCGTATTTGTCAATCTCCGAAGATCCGGAGGTTGGCACGAACCAATCCGGCGATCACTTTTGGTGGCGCATCTGTCACCGGTACAATGAAAACCGGCCGGAGGGAACAATCAAGCGCAATGAGAGTATGGTGCGCAACGCCATCTACCGAGCCAACGAAGAAATTAACAAGTTCCAGGGGTATTACCTCCAGGAAGAGCGGTCGGCGGGGAGCGACTGGAGCGAGGTCGACATCATCAGTTCCGCCATGTCGACCTACCAATCCATGAAGTGCAAGGCGTTCAAGTATCTCAACATTTAGCAGGAGACGCGGTCGCATCCGAAGTATATGGGAGACGTAACATCCTCCTCTAGCGCCTCATCCAAATGGTCAAGGTCGGTATCCCTATCCGACTCCGGCTCCGGCTCCGAAGACGTGGTTAGCCAACTCGCCGGAGCTAACTTGGGTAGCCCCGACGCCAGCCCGAGCGGTTCCCAACGCCGACCGCAAGGAAGGAAGAAGGCAGCGGCCAACCGCCGTCGCGCCGTGACTCCATCCGGCGATGCTCCCGACCCCGCTCTCTTTCCCGTTCCCTATGCGCCACCTCCACCCCCACTCAATATGGCCGATAGGTCAACTATGGCCGATAGGTCAACTATGACCCCCTCGCAACTTCGATCGCACGAGGCTATGATATTGGGCCTCCAAAAACAATTGGGGGTAGTGCCGCCGAATGAGTAGTCTTCCACAGGATATTTTTAGCTTTAATTATGTAATTTTTAATTTTTAGTATTTTAATTATGTAATTTTTATTTTTTAGGATTTTAATTATGTAATTTTTATTTTTTAGGATTTTAATTATGTCTTTTTTATTTTATTTGTAATTTGTAATATTATTTCAGTTTTTTAATGAATTTTAATGTTATGGAAATGTTCTTATTTAAAATGAATTGTGCTCGTCCTTGCGGAAGAGCACACCTGTGGGTGTTGTGCTATTGCCTAAGAGCAGATAGGAATAGTGGCGCCGGGCCCACAACCGTGCTCGTGGGCAAGAGCACGATTGTGGGTGCTCTTAGGCCATCCGCAATTGGGCGGACGATGGCACGCCCGATGGCGCGCATCGCCCGCGCCCGCCATCGTCTGCCCTATTGCGGGTGCGTGACATAGGCCGCGGAGGATCGTCGCGCCCTATACTAAGGGCGCGGAGTATAGCGCGGACGATGCCCATCGTCCGCCCCATTGCGGCCTACGCGGACGATGGCCGCGGACGATAGGCCATCGTCCGCGCCATCGTCCGGCCCACTGTGGGCTACACGGACGATCGACGCGGACGATGGCACGCGGTTTCGTTTTTTTATAAATAGAGTTCATTTGTAATTTCATTTCACGATTTTACTTTCGAAACTTATTACATTTACATAATTACTACGAAATGGATTCAAGTCTCAATAGTCCTATGTTTAGCGGAGAGGCGCGTTGGCCAGGTACAGAACCCGGTGAATATCGTTCGTTCGACGCCGACACCTAGTACGATCCCGATTTCAGTACGGAATCGTACGGGTTTTCTGACATGGAGCCGTCTCCAAACCGACCAAGCGCTCCCTCCCGCCGTGACGCCTCAGCGGCCGATCCCGAACTCGCCGCGACCGCTTCCGCCCCAGCCAAAAAGAAGCGGAACGGGCAGCGGGGGCAGAAATTGCTGCCGCCTCCCGGAAATTGCGATGAGTATACCCCCGGCCGTACGAACTACACCGACGACGAAACCCTTATTTTGGCCCGGTGTTGGGTAGATATATCGGAAGACCCGATTTTCGCGAACAACCAGAGGCAGGACGCGTACTGGGAGCGCATCGCCGGCCTCTACAATGAGGCCAAGCCGCCGACCGCGTACATGCGCAAACGTGAGCAACTCCGCAAGCACTGGGATCAAGTGAAGAAGCAAGTGAACTTGTACGCGGCGGAGTTCGAGAAGTTCACGCGGGCACAGGGGAGTGGCGAGAGCTTGAGCGACGTGCGCGCTAAAGCGCTGTTGTCGTACCGGTCGATCTACGACGACTTCAAGCACGAGGCCATCTGGGCGCTCTTGAGGGACAAGCAGAAGTTCCAAGGTGGAATTCTGCACACTGGTGCGCCGAAGAGGACGAAGACCACCGAAGCTGGTGATTACACGAGCAGCGGCAGCGGCAATCACCCGGTTGACCTCAACCGGACGTACGTGAATGAAGGGAGTTCTGGTACACCGGTGTCCTCCCGGCCTCCGCCCGGCGTCAACGCTGCGAAGGCCAAGGGGAAGGCAGCCGCGACCTCATCCTCGACCGCTGCAAACCCATCTTCGTTCCCGTAAACGCTCCCGACCCAGACGGCCACCGCGTTTGAGTCGTTGGCAACATCGTCGATGGCGATGACGTTATTGCAGACGCACAAGGCCCTCAAGAAGTGTACCGACCCCGATGAAGCCGAATATCTCCGGGCATTAATCGATGAGCTGCGTCGGAAGTTGGGAATTGCACCGACTTAGTTGTTTTTTTTGTAAGTTGAATGGTGTAACTTTTTTTTATTAATGCGTCGCCATTTATTATTTAGACGTTTTTTATTTACTCGTTACTTGTTATTTGAAAACATTTAAATTAATTAAACAAAACAATAAAATGATGATGTGGCGCGTCTTAGGGCGCCCCACTATAGATGGAGAGGTAGTAGGATAAAACTGATGACGTGGCGCGCCTCAGTGCTGATGCAACCCTAGTCAAAGCTTAAATTTGGTGGGACCCAATGTTGTTCTATTACTGCAACACCACTTTCGAATTCCGGTGCTCTGCTCCTCCATGAGCTCAAAGCAGCGCACAGTTTCCATGGAAATTAAATGGACCCCAATCAATTTTAAAAACTAGATTTGATGAATCTCATTGACGTCCACCACGCTAAGATTCCTCAAATACACTTTTCGCGGGCATAATTACGCATTTAATCCCACTTTATTTCCCGCTACTATTTCCCTTTTTTCCCCTTCTGACTCTCTTCTGCTGCTTTTGTTTTTTTTACTGTTTCTTTTATCTGCTACCAGAGATTCTTGATTAAAGAATAACCACTTAATTAAAGCTTATAGCCTGAATTTATTAGGGTGTTTTAATACAATTAAATACTGGCTAGACTAAAAAAGTAGAATAATGAAAGTGAAATAAAAGTTGGGCTAAGAATTTCCCATAATTCTAACGATGGAACAAAACATAATTAATGTGTTGCGCGCTTCCCCACTTGTGAGCTGCGTTGGTTGAAGGATTTAAAAGTTTAAAAAAGGGATGTGAATAACCAATTAAGAAGAGTGTATGGAGAGAGAGAAAGTGAGTGGGAGTGCGTTGTTTTCTTGTGTAAATTGCATAAAACTCCCATCTTTTTCCTTCTCTCGTTTATAGGGTTTCAAAAGGCAAAAGCTTTTTTGATGTTTCGTGTCCATAGTATTTTGTTATGAGATAATTTGAACACCCTTTTTGGTTTGTTAAAGCTACATCGACAATAGAAAGTGAGAAATTGTTGTCTTTCTTAGTACATTGTTGTATTTTGAGCTATCAATTTTTTTGGTCGGAAGGAGGAGCTTGAATCTTGAAAAGGAAAATTACCAACTCCTCTATGGTGACAGAACGGTGAACTTTCCTTTGTTTAGATCTCCATTTTGTGCTGTCTTTTTCCTTCGAAAGGTGTTGTGGTCTGAAAATGTGGTGTGAAGCTCTGGCATTGTGTTTGTTGCAGTAAAAAAGAACACATTTTTAGTGGAATTCAGTTGGGGGTATTTTGTTTGGTGCATAACACAGTACATTTCCTTAGATTTCAAATCTTGTGGTACATTTGTGGATAACAAGATAGTTTTGCTTGGGTTTAGAATGAGGATATTTAGGCTTCTTGTTGTGAGTCTTTGTTGTTTCTCCTGCTTGGGACAGCTCCCATCTCAAGACATCTTGGCATTGCTCGAGTTCAAGAAAGGAATCAAACATGATCCAACTGGTTTTGTAGTGAACTCATGGAATGATGAGTCAATTGATTTCAATGGCTGCCCTTCTTCTTGGAATGGAATCATGTGTAATGGTGGTAATGTTGCTGCTGTTGTTCTTGATAATTTAGGCTTATCTGCTGATGTGGATTTGAGTGTGTTCTCTAATCTAACAATGCTAGTGAAGCTGTCAATTGCAAACAATTCAATCTCTGGCAAGTTAGAAAAAAGCCTAGGCACCTTCAAGAGCCTCGAGTATCTCGATGTTTCGAATAATTTGTTATCCTCTTCGTTGCCATCTGAGATTGGTAACCTTGCTAGTCTAAAGAATCTGTCACTGGCTGGAAATAACTTCTCTGGTGCGATTCCGGACTCAATATCCGGTCTTGCCTCGATTAGGTCTCTGGACATGAGCCGGAATTCCCTCTCTGGGCCCTTGCCTTCATCTTTGACGAGGTTGGGAGGTTTGGTGTATCTCAATTTGTCGTTGAACAGCTTCACAAAGGGCGTCCCGAAGGGTTTGGAGCTGATGACTGAGCTTGATGTGCTCGACTTACATGGAAACATGCTCGATGGCAAGGTGGATCCTTTGTTCCTGCTGCTCACTACAGCTAGTCATGTTGATCTTAGTGGGAATTTGCTAGTTAATGTTGCAGAGGATCAGAAGAAGTTTCTAGGAGGAGTTTCTCCATCTCTAAAGCATTTGAATCTCAGCCACAACCAGATTGTGGGATCGCTCGTTGGTGGTGGCGAAGCGCAAGCTTTTGGGAGCTTGAAGGTCTTGGATTTGAGCTACAATCAGCTGTTTGGGGAATTGCCTGGCTTCAATTTCGTTTATGATCTCGAAGTCTTGAGACTTGGCAACAACAAGTTCACTGGCCCTGTACCGAACAACCTTCTGAAAGGAGACTCTTTGGTCCTAACTGAGCTGGACCTAAGTGGGAATAACCTTACAGGTATATTGTCTACTCATAACTTGTCTTTTTTACTTTTAGAAACTGTGAATTTGATCTTATTTTCATAATTTTGTGTATGAATTTCTAGTGTTGATTGTTGTTAGGAATGCCATTGAATTATGATGTGATGTTTAGTGTTTGATTCTCTTGTTTTAGTAACTATTTATGCTCTTATTAACTTGTGATGGGATGCAAAAGCTATTGCTAACACCTTGTTTTACTTGACAGGGCCTATAAGTATGATTACTTCGACGACGTTGCACACTCTTAACCTGTCGTCTAATCAGCTCTCCGGTGAGCTTCCTCTGCTGACGGGAAGCTGTGCTGTGATCGACGTGTCAAGAAACAACTTTCAAGGAAATTTGACTAGGTTGGTTAAATGGGGGAATGTCGAGTTCCTTGATCTAAGCCAGAACCAATTGACAGGGCCTATTCCAGAGGCGACGGCTCAGTTTCTGCGTCTGAATCACCTCAACCTCTCCCACAATTCCCTGAATGGTTCTCTTCCTAGAGCCATCTCGTTGTTTCCGAAGCTCACCACTCTCGATCTCAGCTTCAATGGATTAGACGGACCTCTTTTAGCTTCTCTTTTAACGTCGGAGACTCTCAAGGAACTTCATCTGCAGAGCAATGCCTTCTCTGGGAGTATTGAGTTCTTGCCTCTCACTAACATTACAAATCTTCTTGTGATTGATCTTGCTGACAATGAGCTTAGCGGTGAGTTTCCTGATGGATTCGGTTCGTTCACTGGACTTCAAACGCTCAATGTCAGTAGAAACAATTTCTCGGGGTCTCTACCTAGTTCGTTTGGTAATCTCACAAACTTAAACTCGCTGGACATATCCGGGAATCATTTCACCGGGCATCTGCCAGAGAATTTGGCTGATAGTCTCCAAAGCTTCAATGCTTCGTATAATAATCTCTCTGGTGTTGTCCCTGATAATCTGAGGAGGTTCCCTACGTCTTCGTTCTACCCTGGCAACTCCGACTTGCAATTCCCTAATCCTCCTCCGGGATCAAGGCAAGGCCAAGCTGGAAACTCGAGTAATAATCATATGAGAACTATTGTTATCGTGGCAATAGTAGTTTCGTGTGTGGCTGCTTTGATCATTCTGATCCTACTCGTCGTTTTTATCTGTCACAAGCGGAAATCCAAGAGGCCGTTGCCTGTTGTCACCACCAAAGACGCCAGCCGCCCTTCAACTTATCCATCTAGCATCGGTGGCAGGGACCGTGCTAGTGGCTTGACTGTTTCAGCCGAGGATCTAGTGAGGTCGAGAAAAGGGTTGTCATCGGAGATAATTGACCCTGAAGAGAAACTGGCTGCAGTAACCGGTTTCTCCCCATCGAAGACAGGCCACTTCTCGTGGTCGCCTGAATCTGGCGATTCATATACTATAGATAGCCTCTCGAGATTAGATGTCAAATCTCCCGACCGGCTGGCAGGCGAGCTGTATTTTCTAGACGACACTATCTCGTTCACTGCTGAGGAGCTGTCACGAGCCCCAGCCGAAGTCCTTGGACGGAGCAGCCACGGGACGTCGTACAGAGCGACTCTGGAGAACGGGCTGTTCTTGACCGTGAAGTGGCTGAGGGAAGGAGTTGCTAAGCAGAGGAAAGAATTTGCTAAAGAAGCAAAGAAGTTTTCCAACATCAGACATCCAAATGTGGTAGGGCTCAGAGGCTACTACTGGGGGCCTACACAACATGAGAAGCTCATACTGTCCGACTACATATCGCCCGGTGGCCTCGCGAGCTTTCTATACGGTAATTCCTAGCCTCAATTTTAAGACAATTACGTTTTTCGTTTGCTACTTTGCTTACAATGTTGTCTTGGTTGATGTAGATGGCTTGATTTTCCTTTGCATGATTTGTCACATCTATAATTCTTAGTCAAAATAATCACATTTTAAGTATAGATTCTTGGGCATTTGCTTGCTGTTTATGTACAATGGAAAGTAGTTATGTTGTGTTTGTGGTTCCGACTGTGCTACGTTTTCAACGAATCTACTATTTGCAGATCGACCGGGGAGGAAGGGGCCGCCCTTAACGTGGGCACAGAGGCTCAAGATCGCAGTAGACGTTGCACGTGGCCTAAACTATCTCCATTTCGACCGAGCTGTGCCTCACGGAAACCTCAAAGCAGCAAATGTACTACTCGAAGGGCCCGACCTCAACGCCAGAGTGGCCGACTACTGCCTGCACCGTCTCATGACCCAATCGGGCACCATCGAACAGATCCTCGACGCTGGTGTTCTAGGCTACCGCGCGCCAGAGCTGATCGCGTCCAAGAAGCCCCTCCCGTCGTTCAAATCAGATGTCTATGCATTCGGAGTCATAATGCTGGAACTCCTAACCGGGAAATGTGCTGGCGATGTCGTCTCGGGTGCAGATGGAGGAGTCGGGCTGTCGGATTGGGTGCGGTTTAAGGTGGCGGAAGGGCGAGGAGCAGAGTGCTTCGATGCAGCGTTGGTGGCGGAGATGAGCGTCCCTGCAGCTGATAAAGGGATGAAGGAGGTGCTCGGGATCGCCCTCCGGTGCATCCGATCGGTGTCGGAGAGGCCGGGGATCAAGAATGTGTATGAAGATCTATCGTCCATTTAGGTTTGGTTAGATTTTGTCTTAGTGAAGAAGATCAAGATATGAAGTGGGGATGAAATATCTCATTTTCACCTCCCTTTTTTTTGCTTTTGAGTAGTCGAAGTATAAAGTTTGTTATTTTTGTTTTGTTTTTTTTTCTTTTTTCTTTTTTGCAACAATCTATAATCTATAACTATATAAAGTGGTAGTTGTGGAGATATTAACAGAAATGCCACTTAAAGCAGTTTGGGCAGGAAAATAAGAGTCCATTAGAGCATTAGCAATGGGGCGCCCTAAGACGTGCCCTATGGCGTGTCACGTCAGCAGTTTTATCCTCCTACCTCCCCACCTGCAGTGGGGCGCCCTAAAGCGCGCCCTAAGGTGCGCCCTATGGCGCGCCACATCATCATTTTATTGTTTTGTTTAATTAATTAAATTGTTTTCAAATAACAAGTAACGAGTAAATAAAAAACGGTCTAAATAACAAACGGCGAAGTTTTAATAAAAAAAAGTTACATCATTGAACTAATAAAAAAAAAAAAAACTAAGTCGGACCAATTCCCAACTTCCGGCGCAGCTCATCGAGTAACGCCCGGAGATATTCGGCTTCGTCGGGGTCGGTACACTTCTTGAGGGCCCTGTGCGTCTGCAACATCGTCCTTGCCATCGACGTTGTTGCTAACGACTCAAACGCGGTGGCCGTCTGCGTCGGGAGCTCTATCGGGACCGGAGCTTGGGTTGCAGCAGTCGACGATGAGGTCGCGGTCGCCTTCCCCTTGGCCTTCGCAGCCTTGACGCCGGAAGGACACCGGTGTGCCGGAACTCCCTTCATCCACGTACGTCCGGTTGAGGTCAACCGGGTGACTGCCGCTGCCGCTGCTCGTGTAGTCACCAACTTCGCTGACCTTCGTCCTCTTCGTCGCACCAGTGTGCAGAATTCTACCTTGGAACTTCTGCTTCTCCCTCAAGAGCGCCCAGATGGCCTCGTGCTTGAAATCGCCGAACATCGACCGGTACGACAACATCGCTTTAGTGCGCACGTCACTCGTGCTCTCGCCGTTCACTTGTGACCGCGTGAACTTCTCGAACTCCGCCGCGTACAAGTTCACTTGCTTCTTGACTTGATCTCAGTGCTTGCGGAGTTGCTCACGCTTGCGCTTGTACGCGGTCGGCGGCTTGACCGAATATTAGAGGTCCGCGATGCGTTCCCAGTACGCGATCTGTCGCTGGTTGTTTGCGAATATCGGATCTTCCGATATATCTACCCAACACCGGGCCAATGTGAGAGTTTCGTCGTCGTTGTAGTTCGTACGGCCGGGGGCGTACTCATCGCAATCACCGGGAGGCGGCAACTTCTGCGCCCGCTGCCGGTTCCGCTTCTTTCTGGCTGGGGCGGAAGCGGTCGCGGCGGGGTCGGGATCGGCCGCTGCGGTTGGGCGGTGCGGAGACGGCTCCATGTCAGACAACCTATACGATTCCGTACTGAAATCGGGATCGTAATTGGTGTTGGTGTCGAACGAACGATAATCGCCAGGTTCTGTACCCGGCCAATGCGCCCCTGCGCTAAACGTAGGACTATTGGGGCTTGAATCAATTTCGTAGTAATTATGTAAATGTAAGTTTCGAAAATGAAATCGCGTGAAATGAAATGTTACAAATGAACGGTATTTATAAAAAAACGAAACCGCGTGCCATCGTCCGCGACCTCCACAATGGGGCGGACGATGGCGTGGACGATGGCCATCGTCCGCGGTCGATCGTCCGCGACCTCCACAATGGGGCGGACGATGGCGTGGACGATGGCCATCGTCCGCGCTATCCTCCGCGACCGAAGTATAGGGCGCGACTATCGTCCGTGCCCTATGGCGCGCACCCGCAATGGGTGCGGACGATGGATGGCGCGGAAGATGCGCGCCATCGGGCGTGCCATTGTCCGCCCATTGCGGATGCTCTTAGTTAGGAGTAAAATATTCATCATCTCGAGAAATGGATTGACTGCAAATTTGCTGTCATAGAGCAAAAGTGGTCTCTCTCTCTTTGTGCTCTCTATGTGTTTGCTCTTCCCAAAAAGAGTTGGCTTACCAGAAAAGTTTGGTAGAATTATATATGAAAATGAACGCTTATTAAAACCAAACCTCTCTCCCGCACCCTCAAAAATTATCCGCCGCAGCAGTTCGTCTGCCTCGAGACCTCGCCTCCTCCGCTCTCCTTACTTTCTTCGTCCAGAGGCTGCACGCAGCGCCTGACCGCCTCCATTGATGGTGCTCTGCCGCTGCCTCGCGGACTCCGGTGCCGCACCGTCGTTGCATGGGTCACCGTGGCTTGCTGCTGTCAGCGTCGTTGTCTGGGTCGTCGTGCGACTGCTCGCCGACAGTCCCACCCACAAAAGCTAAGCATTTTATTTTAAAATCTTGCTTAAAGTTCGACTTTTGAAATTTCAAACATTTGGTTATTGATTTGAAACTTTAGTTTGGAAGATTTAGATGGTATTGTTAGTTGTGTGGAGTTTCCCATGAGTTACATATTTTAACATGCTCATGCTTAGAATTTGAAAGTAGAGAACTTTTACCTCCGTTGAAAAAAAGTGGAGGTAAATCATATGAGCTTAATTGTAAGAGACTGGAGATATAAGGAGATAAATTTGGAATGTAATATACCTTGAACATGATTCAGACTGATATAGGATGTGTCGTGCTCCTTCCTCTGCACTATCTCCTTTTCTTATTCTATACATTTTTTTAATTGTGAAATGTGAAATTTGGGATAAAATTCTCTATAGATTGCGAGAATATGTTGAGTATAGACCGTGGTGTAGTGTAGAAGGGGTTAATTTTGGTATAATTGGTATTAATGGGGTATTAATTTGGTTTAAATTGGTATAACTGTCAATCAATGGTTTTATTTGCTGATATTAATCGTGAATTGATTGTAGGTAACGGTTGGAAAAAATATTATGGAGCAGATTGGTCATGATAAATAGTGAAGAACTCGTCGGCGACAACAGAGGAAGCAACCCGCCTGCTGTGGTGGGGTTGGCAGTGCTGTGGAGCCTGTGTTTTTTGTACGGGACAAGAGGGCAGATATGGAGCTCCCACAAGTGGGCTAAGTCGGAGGCCATTCTGAGGGAGTTGCGGAACTTCCACCGCCAAGCTCCGCCAGGTTGCTGATGCTATGACGGTGGAGATGCACGCTGGTCTAGATTCGGAGGGCGGTAGTTAGCTAAGATGCTCATAAGTTACGCTGACAATCTTCCCACAGGGTGTGCTTTTATATATGATTGTGCACAAATGTGTTTTGTGTTTCTTGATTGTATTTGATATGCTTCTGTATCTATACTATTTGATTTGATTTTAGCAATCATCTTGCTCAAATCTGGTGCATTTGGCCCTTATTCCGAATCTCAATGACATTAGCTAATAATTCTTGATTTCAAACACAATAAACTGGTTTTTATTTCAAATTAGAGGTATGAGGAGTAGGGCGATGGTAATATTGATTTGTATGGTGGTGTTTGTACAACTTTTGGGTTTTCCAACTACATAATAAAACTTATTTGTTGATAACTTATTTCAGATTGGAGGTATGAGGAGTAGGGCGAAGATCCGGAGGTTGGCACGAACCAATCCGGTGACCATTATTGGTGGCGCATCTGTCGCCGGTACAATCAAAACCGGCCGGCTAGAACAATCGAGCACAACGAGAGTATGGTGTGCAACGCCATATACAGAGCCAACGAAGAAATCCAAAAGTTCCAGGGGTATTACCTCCAGGAAGAGCGGTCAGCGGGGAGCGGCCGGAGCGAGCTTGACATCATCAATTCCACCTAGGCGACCTACCAATCTATGAACTACAAGCCGTTTAAGTACCTCAACATTTGGCAGGAGACGCGGTCGCATCCGAAGTATAGGGGAGGCGTAACATCCTCCTCTAGCTCCTCCTCCAAATGGTCGAAGTCGGTATCCCTATCCGACGTCGGCTCCGAAGATGTGGCTAGCCAACTTGCCGAAGCTAACTTCGGTAGCTCCGATGCCGACCCGAGCGGTTCCCAACGCCGGCCGCAAGGAAGGAAGAAGGCGGCGGCCAACCGCCGTCGCGCCGCGACTCCATCCGCCCCCGCTCCCACTCCCGAATCCGCTCCCTATGTGCCACCTCAACCCCCCACCAACTCGTTGTGGGGGATTTTGACCCAACTCAATTTGGCCGATAGGTCAAATATGACCTCTAAGCAACTTCGATCGCATGTGGGGATGATACGGGGTCTCCAAAGAACATTGGGGGTAGAGCCGGATGAATAGTCATCCACGGGGGTAATTTTTTTTAGGTGTTTAATTATGTAATTTTTAATTTTTAGGATTTTAATTATGTAATTTTTAATTTATAGTATTTTAATTATGTATTTTTAATGCATTTTAATTTTGTGGAAATGTTTTTATTTAAATTGAATAATAGAATGGTGAGACCCTTGAGCTTGTCCTTGCGGAAGAGCACGGATGTGAGTGTTGTGCTCTTGCCTAAGAGCAAGGAGTAAAAGTGGGACCGGACCCACATCTGTGCTCGTTGGCAAGAGCACGGATGTGGATGCTCTCAATGTCTAAAAGTTTTGTCTTGAGACTTGGGATGAAGGGAGTAAAATAAAAACTGACGGGATTGAAATAAATAAATAAATAATAGTAGTAATAAATTGAATTTTAATTTATACAGTTTATATTTTGTAAAATTAATACTAGGAGTATTTCATAATAATAGTAAATTTTATGTTCACACAATACTTACATATGATTCTACTCAAGTAAGAATACCAAACACGCAACAAAGTCCAGCGGTACCATTTTGTACAATTGCTAGATCAGCACCAATCCTAACTAGATTCGCTCTTATCAAAGATTAATACTGCTGCGAATTAATTTTACTCTGAAAATGGCCATAAAGCACACAGCATAATTAAGAAGGCTGGTGCTTGTCCATACTGGAAAACACGGTAGCACTTAGCTCTCTCTCTCTAGACACACGCATAACTCTGGTAATGATGGCTGCTTGTACATTGAGGTTGCTGTTGTCTCCTACCAGGGGCATCCATCAACTGTTTTCTCACACTCGCAACTTCTGCTCATCATCTGTTCCCTCCCAATTTGAAGTAAAGTTTTCTATTTTTGTTTTGTTTAGTTTCCGTTCAAGCCTAATTGAAGCTTTTCTGTTTCTGGGATTTGCTGTGTTCATCTCTCTGCGTTTACCCCTCTTTTTCTTGGCTGTATCGTTTCTGTGTGAAGTCTGATTTTGGAATTTTGATGAGTTTTCAAGAAATTGAAGCAAGTTTTCACTTTTATTGATGTGATTGGTGTAATCTTGGTTGTATTTATATATTATTACAGAGAGTTGGATTCATAGGACTTGGAAACATGGGATCAAGGATGGCTGATAACTTGTTTAAAGCTGGATACAGTGTTGTCGTTCATGATATGTAATGCTATATCTATATCAATGTGTTTTGCTCAACATATCTTGTTGTTATCTAAAGTTCTAAACCCTTTTCTTGAATTTTTACAATTTTTTTTGTGACAGTAACCATGATGTGATGAAAGCATTCTCGGACAAAGGGTTTCTTACAAAGAATTCACCTCTTGGAGTTGCTGAGGAGAGTGATACTGTAATCACAATGCTGCCATCTTCTGCCCATGTAAGTTTTAAAAGTACCTCACCATGATTTGCAATATTAGTAATTACTCGGGTTTTAAGAAATGTGACTGCAATAAGCTAGTGAAATGTTAGTCCTACTTTTATGTACAATATTAGTTTTGAATTAAATGTGAGTGAAGTGAGTTACTGAATGTTGAATATACTTATCATATATAGTAGAAGTGAAACGAGCCAAGTAATGGCGGACGGACCAAAGTGACAAAAATGAGACATGTATTGGCGAACGGATGGAGTAATTGTCTTAGAACGTGTTTTGGCTTCGTATGTAGGTGATGGATGTTTATATGGGACCGGAAGGTATCCTTAATCACGGGGATCAGGTTAGGTCGCGGTTATTCATAGATTCCTCAACAATCGATCCTCAAACATCCAGAAAGGTTTCTGCAGCCGTTGCTGCTACTATTTTAAATGGTATAATCCTTAATCCTCCCTTTCGAAAGCTAGTTTTCTTCCTTTGCACTGACTGTTTGTTTTAAGGTGGTTCTGCTATGTTGGATGCCCCTGTGTCTGGAGGTATCATATCAGCTGAAAACGGAACTCTTACGTTCATGGTATGTGCTATCGCAATTCTAGTTGTATAAATAATGGATCTACGAATGAACATTCCTTAGACAAATTGATATAGTTGGAATAATCACATGACTAGTTGTATAGACACTTATCGTCCGTCTCAAATCTATAATGATACATCCATGGTAGTGACCAGTTACGTTTCTATGTGGATTTTTGATAAACGTTTGCTTGACTTTTGTTAATTGAGATAAATTATTCAACTTATTTGTTGCATACAATGATTCTCTACATAAGGTGCACAAGGGATTTTTCCAACGCTTCCACTATTTCATTATCGCATACTTAAATCTTAGAGTCCATCTGATCTTTCTTTCGACTAGGTTGGTGGTTCTGAGGAAGCTTATAGGTCTGCGAGACCTTTGTTTCTCTCGATGGGGAAAAACGTCATATACTGCGGAGGTCCAGGAACTGGTTCGGTGTGTTCTTGCGTTGGCTCTTGTCTAAATCATCCCTTAATGTTTTCTTGAAAAATGACGTGCTAAAATGTGTCGTGAGACAATATGATAGGTTAACGGGTAGCCTTTGAATAACTTTCTTTCTTTCTATCTAGGCAGCAAAGATTTGCAATAATTTGGCGATGGCTGTGAGCATGCTCGGGGTTTCAGAAGCTTTTTCGCTCGGACAGTCACTGGGCATCGGAGCAGCTACTTTGACTGAGATATTTAACTCTTCGAGTGCCCGATGTTGGAGTAGGTAATGCACTACTTGTTACCTGATGAATCAAGTTCACCAGAAACTAAAACATAAAGCTGTCGAAAAAACTGGGGCTAATGTTCTCTGTTTTTTGGCAGTGACACTTACAATCCGGTGCCAGGAGTGATGGAAGGGGTGCCGGCATCTAGGAATTACGATGGAGGGTTTGCTACGAAACTGATGGTATGTGTTTTCTGAGAAAACATCTGTTAGATTTCCGTTTTAGAAAACAATCGGCTGCAGAAGTGTTATCGGTCGCTTTCGATGTAGGCTAAGGACCTGAACCTTGCGGCAATATCAGCCAACGAAGTCGGTGCAAGAAGTCCGATGACATCTTCAGCACAAAAGATGTTAGTTCACAGCCACTACATGATTGTGAATAGCCATTTACTGATTTTATTGCCTTTTAACCCTCAATTTACCGTGCAGATTCACAGAACTTTGTGACCGAGGTTTCGAAACAAAGGACTTCTCTTGCGTATTTCGCCATTATTTCCATGGCAAGGACGAGGTGTAATGTAGAGCAAGAACGGGAATCAATGTACACAGTTCGTTTTATCTACTTTATTAAGTGTTATGAGATTGATCAGAACTTAATCAAAAGTTATGATTTAAATGACAATTTTTCCATTAGTTGGGTTTTAGAAGGTTTGCCGGTGGCTGTGGAGGATGCCTTTCCAAGGCGAGGTGGTGTCGGAAGCCTAATTCAGAGTTAACCAATCGAATCTATGTTGGATATTTTAGTGTAATTGGATTAACTTGATTGATCAACGTGATCATAATGAGACATCAAATAAGTTGAAAGTACGGAGTGTACACTTATTTGAATTCGATATGATTAGACGGGGGTTCGGGGGTAGCGCCCCCGAGTAGCGGGGTCCAAGGGGCAATAGCCCCTGGCGGGGTTCAAGGGGCGGTAGCCTAGGTCAGCTTGGAAATTTTTTATTTCCATTAAAGTTGTTGTACAGAAAATTCATCCGGAAACGTAATTTTCGAAAGTTGAAGGACTATTTTGAAATTTATTATTCCCGCCAAAAAACTGTTAAAAACAGTTGTGAAATGAAGAGACGCGACTCTTCGTTTTCAGCCTCTTCTTATGATCGATTTTTGGGTTCAAAGAGTTTGAAAGAATCAACGTACGAATATCTTCGAAACCTGAATTGTATTCGATTAAATATTGGTAGAACCGCCAAACTGATTTGATCCGAAAGTGTTTTCACGCCTTTCAGGATATCCAAATTGTTCACGTTTGATAATATCTCCATAACAAAGATCAAATCAATTTTTCTGAAAATGTCGAATAAGGAAACGACGAAGGAAGCAACGAAAGGTTTTGTGAAGTTGGATAAGTTTGCTGGCCAGGATTTCATACGCCGGCAGAAGTAGATGCATTTCATGTTAACTGGTTTGAAGGTCGTGTATGTTCTGAGTACTCCCATGCCCGAGGCTGTTGATAATGAAACTCTGGAACAGACGAGGAGGCGAATGAAGTGGGAGAACGACGACTACATATGTCATGGTCACATTTTAAACGGTATGTCTGATTCCCTATTTGATGTATATCAAAACGTAGAGTCTGCTAAAGAGTTGTGGGATTCCCTCGAAGCCAAATATATGGCAGAAGATGCCTCTAGCAAGAAATTTCTTCTGGTAATTTTATTAACTATAAAATGGTTAATTCGAGGCCTATCATGGAACAATATAACGAATTGTTGAGGATATTGGGACAATTTTCCCAATATGATATGAAAATGGATGAATCCATTTCTGTTTCTAGCATTATCGATAAACTGCCACCCTCCTGGAAAGATTTTAAAAACAATATGAAACATAAGAAGGAGGAGTTGAATCTAGTCGAACTTGGAAGTGACTACCAAATCGAACAGTCCATACGTGATATGGAAAAGGGCTCTGTCGGTAATGGGAAAACAATGGTTGGTTATTTTGTGAACATGGTGGAAGAGGGTGAATCCTCCAAGGCTGGGAAAGAGAAAAGATCGTTTCAAGGAAAACGAAAGTTTCATGGAAACTACAGTAAGGCTGGGGATAAGAAGCCTAAATTGATGTGTTGGAAGTGCGGTAAATCTGGGCACTTCAAAAGGGACTGCAAGTCTGGAAACGGTGGAAGTAAAGGAAAAAACGTGGCTAGTACAAATGGATTCAAGGATCCGGGAAAATAATAAGGTTCGTTTTCTGTACCTAATAATCATTCGGTTGAAAATTATTATGCATCAATAATTTCTAAAGCACTTTATGTGCAGGATGATGATCTCTCGTGGTGGGTTGATTCGGGTGCAACGTGTCATGTGTGCAAGGATCGTCAATGGTTCAAAGATTTCAAACCAATTGAAGATGGATCTTCGTTGAAGATGGGCAATGTTGCAACTGAACCAATCAAAGGATTAGGAACTGTTAGCCTAGTGTTTACTTCCGGAAACTCTTTAGTGTTAAAGAATGTTGTATATGTACCTGGTATTCGTAAAAACTTGGTGTCTGGTATTGTATTAAACAATTGTGGTTACAAACAAGTTTTAGAAAGCGATAAATATATTCTGTCAAGACATGGTACTTTTATTGGCTTTGGTTATCTTTGAGGCATGTTTAGGTTGAATCTAGATGTTTCTTTTGTTAATAATTCTGTTTGCATGACTTCTACTAGCTCTAGTAATCATGTTAGTAAATCAGAATTGTGGCATGCTAGATTAGGACATGTACATTACAAGAGATTGAAAGACATGTCGAAAATGAGTTTAATACCTGCTTTTGAGTTGAATAATGAAAGGTGTAAAACTTGCATGTTAACTAAGATTACTCGTCAACCTTTCAATAAACATATCAGTAAAGATACCAAGGTATTAGAACTTATACACAACGATTTGTGTGACTTTCATTCTACTCCATCACTTGGAAATAAAAAGTATGTAGTTACTTTTATTGATGATGCTACTAGATATTGCAATGTGTATTTGTGTGACAAACTCATAGTTTAGGATGTTTAGATGGGTGATTAACACATGTTGTTGAATCTTTTGAGGTATAAAGTATATGTTTCACCCACTTTTCAGCTATTTTTTAGAGTTAACAAGTTTGTCGGAGTTTTGATGCAAGAACAGGTCTAAAACGGGCAAAACGGAGCGAACGGGCTGACCACAGAATGTTCGCCCGACCGGGCGAATTTCATATAAAAAACGCCCGGTCGGGCGCAAGCCGAAGAAAACAGAAAGTTCGCCCGACCGGGCGTTGTTCATCCAACAAAACGCCCGACCGGGCGTTTGAAGCCTCATCGCGATTTACCCAGATCGCCCGACCGGGCATATTCCGACTTACAGATCGCCCGACCGGGCGATTTGTCGCTGTTGCAACTTTGCCTCTTTCTTACTCCGGATATAAAAGGGTTCTCACTCATTTCCAAACCCGAACTCCCACACCACGAATCTTAGCAAGAAAGTAAGGTTTTGAGAGGATTTGAAGTCAAGGAGCTTCCCATTTCCAAGAGATTGGAGGAAGGAGACCCCCCACCATCAATTCCACCATAGGGAGTTCTAGTATCATTTCTATTATGTGTAGCTTTGTTTTCCTTGTTTTTGCTTTTATGTTAGCTTTGACTATGAGTAGCTAAGCTTTTAGTAGGGATTTGGTGAAGTTTGAATGGATTGTATGGATTGAATCTATGGTTGAATGCGTATCTATCTCTTTTGTTGGTTTTGTTGAACCTTGGTCTTTTAATATCTAATTGCTTAGCTACCAATTAGATAAATCTTGTACCTAATTGATGTTATTGAGAAATACAAGATTAGGATAGATGTGTAATCAACAACTCCGTGCATTATATGTAATCGAGAGATGCATAAGCTAGAGAGAGGGCTTGGGTCCGTTGTGCTTTGGAGTCAATCTCGAATTGTATGGACGAGACTCCTACACTAGAGATTGACCCACGTGTTAGATGCACCCGAGAGGGGGTCTAACCGATTATCCCGACTTTCCTAACCGCATTTGAGGCCCAATAGATGAGCATGACCCATAGATGAAATCCTTGATCCATTCTAACGGATCCATTTCCCTATACTTTCCCAATTTGTGTGAAAACCTATCTTTGTTTGTTTGTTTTTCTTAGTTAATTGTCTTACTAGCTTATTTGTTCTTTGATCTTAGTTAAGAAAACCAAAAACCCCTTTTATTAGTCTAGATAGTGTTCAAAGTTACATCATAGTATTCAAACCGGCTTTTAGTCTCCGTGGATCGATAATTTAGCTTACCACGTGCTACTTAACTCGTACACTTGCGGGTGACGCTTTTGAATACTAAATTAGCACGAGTCAAGTTTTTGGCGCCGTTGCCGGGGACTAAATTTGCTTTTGTGTTTGATATTGTGAAAAGATAGAGAATACTAGTTTAGACATTTTACTTGCTTTAATTATTTAGTTTAGTTTTCTAGTTTAGCTCTATTTTGACTTTGTTTCCTCTCTTGTGTTGTGTAGGTTTTTATGCTCACGCGCTCAAGTCGTTTACCCCTTGAGCCGATTAATTTAGAGATAGAAGCCGCCAATAGAAGAAGAGGAGGACGAAGGAGAAGAGCAAGAGCTCAACATCAAGTTGAGCCAATGGAAAATCCACATGGGAACAATGAGGGAATTCTCCCTCCACCTCCACCTCTATTAAATCAAGACCAAATCATTCTCCAACTACAACAAGAAATGGCGGAGATGAGAAGGGAAAGAGAGGAGGAAAGGAGGCGAGAGGCTCCGGTTAGAGACGCATTTGGGAACGTCAATATCCCACATCCACCCTATGATACAAGGGTGAATGCCAACAATTTTGAGTTGAAGACAGGATTGATTCAATTTGTGGAGCAACGTGTTTTCTCGGGAAGGCCCACGGAGGATCCTAATAGGCACTTATCTAAATTCTTAGAGATTGCCAATACAACTAAGCTTAATGGGGTTCCCGACGATACAATCAAACTTAGGCTATTTCCATTCTCATTGTCGGGATATGCTAGAGATTGGTTTGATAACCTTGAGCCGGGCTCGGTTACAAGTTGGGACGACTTAGCCCAAAAGTTTTTGGATCGATTCTTCCCTCTAAGCTCCACTCTCAACCTCCAAGCAGAGATCTCCCACTTTAAAATGAAGGGCCAAGAGTCTATGTTCGAGGCTTGGGAGAGATTCAACGCCTTGCTAAAGAAATGCCCCAACCATGGGTTATCTCCGGGCCATCAAGTGAGCCTCTTCTACAATGGATGCTCGGAGTTTATCAAGAGTCAATTAGACTTTGGTTCGGGGGGTTCATTCTTGGACAAGGGGGTCGAGGAGTGCAAGAAGATGCTTCAAAGGCTTGCCTATACTAGCAAGGGTTGGAGCTCGGGCCGAGATAGTTCAATGCCGGTGGCTTCGGTTGTGGATTCGGATGCATTCAATCTTCTCAACCAACAAATGATGTTGTTGAATCAAAAGGTGGATGGCCTTAGTTTGGGAGTGGCACCTATGGGAGAGCCTTTACATACCGTGGAAGATGTCAATTATGTGCATCAAGGAGGGAATCAAAGGAACTTCTACAACTATCGCCCTAACAATGGGGGTGGTAATTACCAAGGCTATCGCTCACCCTTCAATGCACATCCAAACCTTTCTTATGGCAATCCAAACAATGCTATCCAACCACCTCCACCACCTCGTTTCCCTACACCTAGTGGGTCGACAAGTGGGGCCGCTAATGTGCCCACCAATTCTAAACCTTCAAGTGATGATGTCACCCATGAGCTTCTAAAAGCTCTAATGGAGAAGACCGATGGAATCATGACACAATCTACTAAGAGAATTGATAAGGTTGAGACGGCGGTAGTGGAGGTCACCACGAGAATGGGGGCTTTGGAGCATCAAATGAGTCAAATTGCCCAAGCCGTGGGCCAACTTCATCAACCGGGGCAATTCCCAAGCAACACCATTCCTAACCCAAAGGATTGCAAGGCTATCAATTTGAGGAGTGGAACAAGCTATAAGAGCCCCCCTATGCCCGAAAAGGAAGCTATTGTGCAACCCGAAGAAGAAGAGACAATAGAAGTGGAGGCATCAACGAAGAGCCCACCAAAAGATCAAGCCGAGACAATAGTTCCTCCTAAGCCCACGGAAGTTAAACTTCCTTTCCCTCAAATGATGCAAAAGAAAAAGAAGGATGAACAATTTTCAAGATTTTTGGATATCTTTAGGAAAGTTCAAATTAACATCCCTCTTGTTGAAGCACTTCAACAAATGCCAAGTTATGCAAAGTTCCTCAAGGATGTGGTATCACAAAAAAGGAAATGGGGGCACTATGAGACGGTCAACTTGACGGAGAGTTGCAGTGCAATTATTCAAAGGAAGTTGCCGGCCAAAATGCAAGATCCGGGAAGCTTCACTATTGAGTGCACTATTGGAAATTGCTTTGTGGGGAATGCCTTGTGCGATCTAGGGGCTAGCATTAATCTTATGCCATTGTCCTTCTTCAACAAGTTGAATATTGGTAAATTGAGATCGACTAGCATTACTTTGCAAATGGCGGATAGATCGGTGGCATATCCCTCGGGCATAGCAGAAGATATATTGGTGAGGGTGAATGAGTTCATATTCCCCGTTGACTTCGTGGTGTTGGACATGGAAGAGGATAGAATTGTACCTCTTATTTTGGGAAGACCGTTCCTTGCCACCGGGAAGGCCATGATCGATGTTTCAAAAGGGGAACTTACACTTCGCCTCAATGATGAGAGCGTGACATTTTCGATATATGAGGCCTTAAAGAGGCATGATGCGGAACCGGGAGGAAGCCTACAACATTGCAATGTTGTGACCGTGATGGATGAGTGTGTTGGAGGAGTGGCACCGACCTCTTACTTGGATGATCAATTAGAGAGATGCATTTCTCATTCCATGTATTCTTCTCATTCTTTTGATGTTTTGGATGCTAACCCCGAGTTGTTGGAATTTGTAGGTGCTTTGGACTCGGCTAAAGAAATCCCTAGATCACTTCGTCCACAATTTCTACCTCTTAGGAGTGGAAGTGAAGATAGCAATAAAGATGGGGAAAACAAGAAGCTTGAGTTGAAGCCACTTCCACTACACTTGCGATATGCCTTTCTTGGAGGGAATGACACTTTTCCGGCATTTGAGAAGCTCAAGGCGGCGTTGGTGAGTGCCCCAATCTTGATCTCCCCCGATTGGTCTCAACCTTTCGAGATCATGTGTGATGCAAGTGATGTGGCGGTAGGCTCGGCTTTGGGACAAAAGAGAGACAAGATATTCCGGGTGATATATTATGCTAGTAGGACATTGGATTCGGCTCAAGCTAACTACACCACTACCGAGAAGGAAATGCTTGCGGTGGTCTACTCTTTTGACAAGTTCCGCCCTTACCTTATTGGGGCCAAAACTATTGTCTTTACTGACCATGCCGCCATCCGCCATCTATTTGTTAAGCAAGATGCAAAACCAAGGCTTATAAGGTGGATCTTGCTCCTTCAAGAATTTGATTTGGAGATCCGAGATAGAAAAGGGTGTGAGAATGTGGTGGCGGATCATCTCTCAAGATTGGAGCATGCTAGTGAAGAGGAAAAATTGAAGTTGGTCATCAATGAAGAATTCCCGGATGAGCATTTGTTTTATGTGGCCAAGGGTCAAGTGGCATGGTATGCCAATATTGTGAACTATCTTGTTGCTAAGGTGATTCCCGAAGGACTTGAGGACTATCAAAAGAAGAAGTTCTTCCACGACGTGAAGTTCTATTTTTGGGACGAGCCTTGTCTTTTTAGAAGATGTGCCGACATGGTGATTAGAAGATGTGTCCCTCAAGAGGAGTGGGAGTCCGTTATTATGCATTGCCACACCGCACCTAGTGGGGGGCATTTTGGAGCTAACCGGACTGCTATGAAAGTGCTCCAAAGTGGTCTATTTTGGCCAACCATCACCAAAGACTGCCAGGACTACGTGAGAAGATGCAACGAGTGCCAGAGAATGGGGGGTGTTTCTAAGAAGAAGGAGATGCCATTGACGACAATTGTTGAAGTCGAGTTGTTTGATGTGTGGGGCATTGACTTCATGGGGCCCTTTCCTCCATCTAGTGGGTTCCAATACATTCTACTAGCCGTTGACTATGTATCAAGGTGGGTGGAAGCCATTCCTACCCAAACTAATGATTCAAAGGTGGTGATTAAATTCGTTCAAAAGAACATATTCACACGATTCGGCGCACCTCGGGCTATCATAAGTGATGGAGGGTCTCATTTTCGCAATAGGTGGCTAGAGGCGGTCTTAGCAAGGCATGGAGTGAAGCATCGGGTGACAACTCCTTATCATCCACAAGCTAATGGTCAAACCGAGTTGGCCAATAGAGAGATCAAACAAATATTGCAAAAGAGTGTCAATGCTAACCGTAGAGATTGGGCTCTCAAGCTTGACGATGCTCTATGGGCGTATAGGACGGCTTACAAGACGCCAATCGGGATGTCACCTTATCAATTGGTCTTTGGGAAATCATGCCATCTCCCGGTTGAATTGAAGCACTCATCATATTGGGCGGTGAGGCAAATGAACATGGACTTCACCAAGGCCGGCAAGGAAAGGAAGCTTCACCTCAATTTACTTGATGAATTTAGGAATGAAGCTTATGCTAATTCCTCAATCTACAAGGAGAGGATGAAGACGTATCACGACAAGATGATTGAGAGGCGTGAATTCCACAAGGGGGATGCCGTGTTGCTTTTCAACCACAAGTTGAGACTCTTTCCGGGCAAGCTAAAATCTAAGTGGTCGGGACCCTTCACTATCAAGGAGGTCATGAGCAATGGCACAATGGAGCTCAAAGGACCCGATGGAAGCACGTTCAAGGCAAATGGTCAAAATCTCAAGAGGTTCTTTACCAAGGAGCAACAAGACGAGGCCTTTGTGGTTGCCTTGATTGAGTAGTGGAGCTTGCAAAGCGTCGGGCAAATGACGTTAAACAATTGCGCTATGGGGGAGGCAACCCCTAGTAGGTAAAATTTATAGCTTTTGTGTTTTTGGTGTGTTTTTATTTTGTTCTTGTTTTTGGTGTGTTTTGTGTGTTTTAAGTGGAACAGGAGATAGGCTTTGATGGGTGAAAAACGGACAAAAAACTGGAGAAATGGCGAAATGGACTTGGAATCCAGAAAGTTCGCCCGACCGGGCGTTTTGCAAAGTGCAAATCGCCCGACCGGGCGTTTACAGAAATCGAGATTGTCC